>NC_134014.1:11225991-11556304 GCF_040712315.1 Castanea sativa
CAAAGTAATTAGAATTACGTACTTTACTTTAACGGCTTATGTTAACAGTTGAAAGCACTTAACGACCACATATTGAAACCCTTATTTAATAAGGGACTTGATATTGAAACTTGTCTACACTAAAAAGAAATTTCTTGATGTCTTGACTTAGTGGTAAAAAAAATTTATCATGGAACAGATGCTATAAGTTTAAAACCTACCATATATGTGTGTGTTAGAAATATAACTATTTTCACAACCTATTTTATAACTTGCTATTTCACAATTTATCGATCCATCGACACGATTTTTTTTTTGTGAAGAGTGTAAGAAAATGTTTTTTATTACAGGTTTTTGTAAAAACACAGTTAGATTTATAGTTGTTTAGCTTGGCAAGCTATGAACAAAAGTGTAAGTCTTTTGTGTCTTTAAAGTTCAATTAAAGTTCAAGACAAGAAGTTATTGTATTCTAGACACAAATGTTGACACCTAGTCAATTGATTGAGATTGTCTCAGTAGCTTGTCAATAGATCGATAAGAGTCCAAATCTTCTGTCCCACTTTTCCTGCTCCACTCTATACTCCACCAATAAAAATTTGACACATGTTCACCTAATTAATTAAATACTACTATTAATTAATAACGGTAGTATTTAATAAGTCAATAATTATAATATTTAATTAATTAGGTGAACACGTGGCAAGTTTTTATTGGTGGAGTATAAAGTGGAGCAGGAAAAGTGAGACAGAAGATTTGGACTCGATTGATAATTGTGAAACCTAATTCCCAATCAACCCAATAAGTCGACCTGCGAGTTGGAATTTGAACCCTACTTGCTAGAGTCTCCAATGTAAATCTAACGATCAATATAGTTGTTGATTTGTCATCAAGTTGAAGCCACGATACTCAGAGAGTAAAGATTGTTATTAAATCTTCAGGGTGGTCCTTGAAATCATGGCTGAAAGTTTCGGAGTAGAAAAGCCTAACTTGATTTGAGTTGCGTGTAATCGTGTGAGTAAGTCACTATTGGATATAGCAACTAAAAATTGTAATTAATTTTAGTTGTAAAGATTTATTCTAGTTAGTGGATTTTTGCCTTAGGGTTACTGGTGGCTAAACTCTTGATGTGTTTTTTTTTTTTTTTTTTCCCTTTGGTGATTACCATTGGCTTTCCCATAAAAAACAAATCATTATATTCTTTGTTTTCCACACTTTACTATAAAGTGATTTGTTGCTGTAGTATAATTAACGTAAAATCATATTCATAATTGGCTAAATAACAAATTTGGCTAAATTCCATTTAAATTGTCAACAAGTTCCAAACAATAACCCAACAAACACAAAATCCAAAATATGAAAAACGCCTAAAAGATGTTTTCATTTTGATATTTTTCACAATAAATTTGAATAACTATTTTTAAGTTTGGTTTTTTGAAAACACTTTTCCAAACTAGATTTTGTTTATGAACCCTCACCACATTTACACCAAAACAAAAAAAAAAATTTATATATAAATTATGAGGAAAACAGTTTTTGAAAGCACTGATTTTTATAATACGTTATAGTGAAAAAGTGTAGAACAAAAAAACACAAAAACATGGAAATCATAATAAGAGTATGGATATTCTCGTGATAGTGAAAGAGTAATTGGAGCTTTAAGACATTTTGAACTTTCCACTTTTGCAGGTGAGGAGAGGTAGCCAAGAGCGAATCCGGTCCGTCCGGCCGTTAAATTTTGGAGCTACTGCACTACGACGTGCGTTACACTTCACAGGCACAGCACGGTTTTATTATTAAGTAGTGTCGTTTAGCTTCCCAACTACACACCGCCACGTAGTCAATAACTTGTCGCAAGGGAAACACACGTGTTACTGGACCCTACTTGCCTCTTGCTCACTCACGTCCAAAATCATCCAGATATTGAAATGTACGGTTACTATCAATTGCACTCGTCACCATTCTGTTTTTAGAAGCAATAAAGACCCTTTTTTACTGCTATAGACTTAATTTTGATACATCAAGCAACCAAAAATTATAGGAGCACAATAAAGACACTTGCCTTATTCAGCCAAAAAAAACAAAGACACTAACTTTTGTCGGTTCATAAGATGTGAGCCGTAAAATTACAAATTTATATAAATTTTTTATTTTTTTTTCACCACTTGTAACTTATTACCAGGGCGTAATATATCATGTTGACGAATTGTGATAAAAGTAGTATCACTTATTAACACTAGTATTTTTCTTTATTAATATATTGTGTCTTTTTAACTTAAAAGCTTTGTAATTGATAAATTAACTGGTTAAGTGTGTATAGCATGACTTTATTTCTTTTTATTTCTGATAGTTATAAAAAATTTTAAATTAAAAATGCACTAAAAAAATACCAATTATACTATAAAACTTTTGATGACTTGACAAGTGTCCAGCATGACTTAATTTTCAATTTATGCGATAAAAGAAAATTTAGTTTATTTGATTTAGGTAGTGAGTTTTAAAATTTAAAGTCTCATTTTTTTTTTCTATGTAATAACTTATTCTTACTAAACAGCACTCTCTCTCTCTCTCTCTCTCTCTCTCTCTCTCTCTCTCTCTCTCTCTCTCTCTCTCTCTCTCTCTCTCTCTCTCTCTCTCTCTCTCTCTCTCGTTACAAATAGGGAACTAGAATTTGAACCATAATTCTTATTATAAATTAAGGAGAAAAGTTAATGTTATTGAGCTATAAATCTTTTAGAATATAGGTCTATTAGCCCATTAATCTACGTATAATTTTCAATGATAAAAGATTTTTATCAATTTGACTAACACGAATTCAGGTGAACATTTGTTAATTAGTAGTACCAAATAAAGTGTTGATTGAAATTAAACAAAATCATAGTGTTAAAGGCAAAATTTGCAAAAGATTTCATGGTTTATGATGGGTTTGAATTGGGTTGAAACACACTGCGTTTGCGTTTCAGCCCTTTTTTTTTTTTTTTTGCTGGACACGCACTTGTCACTAATCATTGGCCATGAACAGTGATTTTAGGCCAATGAGCAATGATTTTAAGCGTAAACAGTGTTTTTCACACATTAAAAAATTATTTTGTTACAGTGTTTTTCAGTTTCAATTTTCAGCTGTATCTAAACGGACCCTTAGAGTGAATAATTGCAAATGAATAATTATAACACTCATGTAGGTTAGAATCTTTTTAAAGTTTTAGTACAATTCGATTGTTGAATTTCTAAAATTTTATTCATCCGTAATTTTTTTTTTTTAGACGAATTTATGTAAATATTTTTAAGATGTTAAAAATGACATCATAAATTCTAGTCCACACGCTTTCATCCACTCAACGGTGATGATTGTGTGGTAGCATCTCCACCGTCGATTAATGGGCCACAACAGAAGCCCAGAAAATAAGAAAACAGAAAAAAGGTTATGGCTGGTTTGTCTCTTCTGGGCCAAGTTGTTGTAACCGTCAGTCTATAAATAAATCTATACCCCAATACAAAGCCTTATAGCTCTCTTTCTCTCTCTCTCTCTCTCTCTCTCTCTCTCACTTTTCTCTCTAATAAAACACATTATTTTGCACACAACTCTATATATAACACTGTCCCTTCTCTGCTTTATCTTTCTCTGTCTCTCTCTCTCTCTCTAATCTAAAGTCACTAAAGAGTCACACACAATCATGTGTGGAGGTGCTATCATTTCCGATTTCGTTGATATAAAGCCTGGCGGTCGGAGGCTAACCACTGAGGACCTCTGGTCCGAGTTTGACACTGCCTCTAATCTCTTTGGCTTCAACTCCAATGGCGCTTTAGATGATTTTCCAAACTCGTTTCTCCACCACAAGGCCCCTCAAAAGCCCAAGCAACTCGAAAAAGGTGAATTTACTTTTTCTTTTTTTCCTTTTTTGGGTTTTTTGCTATAAAGGTCACGTTTTTGCATCTGGGTGTCATTTATAACTTTAAATTTCCTGGTTTTCACTTCACTTTAGCATCTGGGTCTTATATCTTCTTTTTTTTCTTGACATGATTTGTGTGGTACAAAACTACAAATACAATTTTTTGATGTTTATTAGACCGTAATTTTTAATTTAGCCATCATTACACTATATGAAATATAAGTTTATATATTTTCTAAAGGTCATAGTTGGATTGTTAGCAAACCCACACTAAAAATTTTAGAGTAGTGTATTTGTGAGTAGTTCCAACTATACTTCGACAATTTTTTATTTTGTTTTTTTACAAAAAAATTACATCTAATGGGACACTTATAGAACCAAAAGCTATTTTACCTCCTAGCATTATATCTTTAGTTGTATTCGTAATAGCATAAAAAACAAAAATTACACAATGATATGTTTGTTAGCTATGGCTCCACCTATTCTTAGCATCATATATTATTTTTAATTTCATGTATTTTGATCACAGTTGATTCCAACTATCACTTCTGAGAAAGGCCAAAATTTAGTCAATTTTATATGTTTGGTGGTTTAGCTTGCGTTGCTTGTTTGCTTTCTAATTTTATTGTTAGTGGTATTTTTTTTTTCTTTTGTGATTGTTGTACGTTTGACAAAATAAATTTGTTATTAACAATAATAACTAGTGGTTCTTTTTTGTTATTATTATCCAAAATAATGCTTCTTCTGTTTTATTTTTGCTTTGTAATTTAATTGTAGTGGTATTTTTCTTTTATAATTGTTGTACTATCAGTTTGACAAAATAAATTTCTTAATAACTAGTGGTTCTTTTTTATTATTATAATCCAATCTGATGATTTTTTTTTTTTTTGGGTATTGAAGTGAGGAGTGAGAAGCGTAGCGATACTGATGAGAAAGCCAAGCAAGTTGCAAAGGAAGAGAAAAAGAAAGAAAGAACTCGGAAGAACGTGTACAGAGGGATCAGACAAAGGCCGTGGGGCAAATGGGCGGCTGAGATCAGAGACCCACAAAAAGGTGTCCGAGTCTGGCTCGGTACCTTCAACACAGCCGAAGAAGCTGCTCTAGCTTATGACCAAGCCGCCATGCGAATCCGTGGTGACAAAGCCAAGCTCAACTTTGCCCATCACCGTCACCAACCACCTCCACCTTCCACTCCTGAGCCCCCACCGCCGGCTGCTAAGAAGCGCTGCATCTTTTCCGAGTCAAGTGATTCGAGTTTTGAAACCATTGAGCCACCACCATCGGTGCTATTGCAGCCACTGATTCAGAACGAGATTTGTTGCAAGAATGAGGTGGCTCAGTTTGATGGATTTGAGCTGAAAAATCAAATCTCGAGCTTGGAATCGTTCCTGGGTTTGGAGCCTGAGCTGGAGCCGAGTTTGGGGAGTGGAAGCGGAAGCGAGATAATTGAATCGGGGGACCTTTGGATGCTTGACGACCTGGTTACACATCATCAACAACAACGTCAGCTTTTGTATTAGCTAGCTAGGGAAACCCAGAAGAACCGTGTTATATATAATTAATATTATAATTGTAATACTTGAGGATCAAAAGTCTGTGACCTTAATCTGTGATTAGGGTTATCTCTTTTACTGCTTACTGTTCTCTTATGTTTGTGTCTCTGTTGTTTCCTGTTATCTTTTAATGCTTTTCGGTGTCGTATACTCTATCTATACCATAAATAAAGTAGCGTGTGTTTGCATGTATCCTTATTCGTCGTCCTTGTCATTGTCTGCGTTTATTTGTTTCAAAACCTTCGATTTTTTTTTTTTCTTTTTTGGTAAACTTACCTTGGATATTATGCTTTCTTATGTCGGTGCAGATCTAATCTTCATCGGAATATGACAAGAGTTTTTAGTTGGATGTACAAATGCTTGAGAGTCACGAGAGAAAATGTTCAAACTATAATATTAGCAACGTATTGCAGTTATCTTTCAAATCGGAATGTATCTGATCTTTAATATTTTTTACTAATTATTCCCTCTATTATTAGATTTGTTACACTGTTTTTTTACCGTAAGTACAATATTTTATCATTTTTTGTTTGGTTATATTAGAAGTGGGATGGAGGGGCGGTGACAAGTATTGATAAGACAGTATGAAGATAGATCATGGGAGCTCTATCATTGTCTCGTCTATTTTTTGTGCCGTAAGTCAGGTGGCAAGATGGAATTCAAATATTTTGTCACCTATAATGAAATAACTTTAACATTGATGAGAATGGGCGTAGCCGATATTTTAATTTGTTTGAGGGGGCACTTATGATACTAATTTACTAGTTTTTACAAACTTTTATAAACATGCACAAACACATACATCTATACACACATATAACTTTTTTTATTTATTTGATAAACACACACATATAGGGGAAGATGATTAGATAAAGGAATACATTCACACGCTAATAGTAAAACTGCATAGTGATAAACCCCTTCTCAATATCATACCTTACCGATGTAGGATGACTCCACAAAACTGAGTATCTTTTTTTATTTAATAAACACATACACACATACATATAGAGGAAGAGGAATAAGATAAGGGAATACACATACGCCAACACCAAAACTAAATGCAGCAGTTAGTGTCGCGGAGCAAGTGATAAACTCTTTCTCAATATCATACCTTACCAATGTAAGATGACTTGACAATACTAAGCATCTTTTTTTTATTTGACAAACACACACACACATATATATTTCATAGGGAATCCTTAAAGTTTTCATTTTTAATATAAGTTACCAAATTGTCTACCAAAGTGAGTAAAAAAATTTCAATTGAACTAATGAAGTATTCAAAAATATAAATGATCTAAAAATTTAACTGACACAAGAACACATTTTACAATTAAAAAATGAATGTGAGGAAGAAAAAAAAATCTATTACTACTAGATCAATTGGACAATTTTGTAATGAGTATTATTGGACTAGCTCAAATATTTGGGAGGGTCAAGTCCTATTTCTGTAGGCTAATAATTAAAATGTTAAATATTTATATATAGTATTAAAAATTTTAAAATTAGCTCCGCCCCTCATGAGATAGAAATAAAAATAGAAAAAATTGAGTAATTGTGAAAGTACTAATTAAAAAAAAAAAAGACAACTTATTTAAGGTAATAATAAAATATGTATAAAAAATTATAAATAAAAATCTAAATTTTATATTCATAAATATATACCAAATAAGAAATGTATGTATACTTATTAAGGACGGAACAAGACGGGATAGGTTAAGTAAACCTGCCTTTATCCGGTCACCTCTTCATGGTAAGGAAAATCGACACGGAACGGCTAGTAAAAAAATGCCATGTGAGACGGGACGTTTTTGCAATCTTTGCCAGGATGGCCATGTTAGAGTGAGCAAGCTTTTCCATTGCTCTCATGGGCCATGGCATTAGCGAGCGGCGAGCCTTTAATTAAGCTTCTAATCTGATTATATGTCTAATGACCATAGTTAAGAATATGTCAACATCTGATCTTCACAAAAGGGAATAGGTGTGGGAGTACCGTGGTGGACACGAGCTCTTCTTTAATTAGATCATGGTATGGTCTGTGGTTACTTTTTCTACCAACTCTTAACTCTAGTAGCCCATCATAGGTGAAGGAAATATAAGAAGTGCATGCATGTGTCTAATATCTTTGTTCAATTTTTTTGAAATATGTATTGTCCAATCAAAACTTCATAATCATATAGTCATTATAATACAATAAAATGTCACAATATTTTTACAATATTTTTATTTTTAGTTGAAATAAATCTCAATTTAATATTTTATTATAAATTCTTTAAACCTATGAGGGATTGACAATTCAATTGTTGTGAAAATATTAGGCTTGTAGCACAACTCTTATTTCAATGCTCTCCCCCAAATTGTTACTAGTCCTCTATATTATTTAAAATGTTCTAAACTGAAGGCTTTTTTATTTTTATATTAAAAAAAAAGTCAGTAATCAACCCTTTTAACTTGCTTTTTACTTTATTTAAAAAGTCAGTACCTTCTTTGATTCTTCTTTGATTAGAATTGAAGTTAAAGGGTAGTTTTAAACTCCTATTTGTTTTAAATAAAAAGAAATACATTAAATGATGTTATTTTAATTTTTGGATTTTCTAGTCATGTGTGAGTATCAAACTATCAATCATATATAGATATTCGTGATCACGAATTTTTAAATTTGATAATATACCTGGGTTTTAATTACTGACTACTTGAATGAGTTTAAAAAATATTTCTTGATCAACTATCGCTCTTGAGAGAAGAGAATTACTAAAAGATTCCACCATATTAATTATGATCGTACTGTAATTGGCCACCTCGCATTAGGTTGCCTCGGGATAAATATTACCATGACTACTTTATAAAATGTAACTCAAGATTAGTGTGAAAACTCAGCCATGGAGAATCGTTAAGATTTTCCCATCGAAATAACGTGCGCATGCTTCGAAAAGAGGCATATGCTTCGCACTACCATTTCCTAGTTATCTATGCTTATGTACATTCTCCCTCAACAAATGTTGTAATTGTAATTAGGGGTATATATGGGTTAAGTTGAAGGGTTTTTTGAACTCAACCCGATTTTGTCAGGTTGAAAAATTCCCAATTCAACCTAATCCATCATATTTATAAAAATCAATCATACTTACATGAGTCAAGTTGGACTAAGTTGGGTGAATAGATTGTGCATACATGTTTTATATCTTGCAAAAAATTGAATTTTCATCAAATTTTTAAACAACTTTTTCAATAATTTATTACAATTCATATCATATACTTAAATTATATTCCAAATTTTCAAATTCATCAAAACTAATTCTCAAAATACCAAAATTAATTAAATTAAAAAATTAAAATAATGATTATAAGATAAACTTATTTACACAATGGATCAAATAGGTTGAAAAAACTATCAACCCGAAACGTCGTATTGCATTGGGTTAAGTCAATTTCATTGAGTTGGTGGGTTTGATGCATGTACACCTCTACCTGTAATATACTCACTCGTTACTCATTAGATTGCGGTGGAGACTAGAGTTTCAAAGTGGCCAAAGGGACCATCCATTTGCTAAGCCTAGTTCAATAAGTTTATTTGACTTTTAAAATAAAAAAATAAAAAAATATATCAAACTTTTTATTAAAAAAAAACAAAATAAATCAATGAAAAAATAAACTGTAAGTAGTAACATTCCCTTTGAGGCTGCTCCTGTGGAAAAAGATTAGGTAGGCCAGCCATGCATCATGAGTTACAATGTATTTACAAATTCTCAGTTTTACCTTTGGTACCATAAGTCCAAGTTCAAACATGATTATAAAGACATGAGAATAATCACTGCATCTTATAAGTCTCACCAAATTATTAACAAAGTCACCATTGCTTCATAGACGTCTCTACACACTTTTCCACCACTTCGGACTGACAGAGACCTATCTAATGAGACTATGAGTATCCAAGGAAGAAGAAATGCTGGAATGTTCATTGTTCCCCATTTTCAAGTTTCAACCAGTTGAAATTAATATATAGAACAGCAGTCAACAATTAGGTTTTGACATGTGAAAGTTCAATTTATGCTTATGTCACTACTTACCTCAACATGTTGAAATTCTGTGCCACCTTAACCAATCTGGAAACGGAAACAGGAACCCGTACGAGTACATGACAGCAGGAGAGTTTGGGAACATATTTTGGGTACGTGAATGCTTAAAATTCAAATGAAACTTGGTTTGAATACTCTTCGAGAATATCTCAAGTACGAAAAATAATCTCAATTCAATGGCGAACCTAATAACCTACATGGTTGAGAATAGGTGGGAGTTAAGACACGTCTTCTACTTAGAATAAAAAGTAAATATTTAAAAATAAGTTATAAGTCACATTTTACATATTGAGACTGTTTGGTTTTCAAGTGGGAAAAAAAAAATTCTTATATCTCTAGATTTGTTTGGATGGAAATATTTGTAGACAACCATTCGAATTTCAAGATAAACCTTTGTTAATATGTGGATCTTATAAAAGACTTCTTTTAGCTTGCACTCTCTCTCCTTTTTTTTCTTTTTTTTTTATCCGAAGTACTAAGGGTAGACATTAGTTCCATTTAGTTAGGAAGATGGAAAAGTCAAATAATAAAAAATAGGGAGAAGATGGAAAATATTTTAGTTTCCTTCTTTTGTGTTTAGTTGGAATGATGGAAAAATTGAGGGATGAAATTTTTTTTTGTTTGGTTGAGAAGAAACATGAAAAGATTAAAAATAAATTTAGCATCATTTAAAACAAAAAAGAACACATTATACTTTTAAAAATTGTGTATAGATGGTTACTTCATTAAAATTATATTTAAAAAAAGCATGAACCCAAAACTGCTTTCTTAAAAAATAAATAAATAAATAAAAACAAAAGCCAACCAAAATTGATGAGAAAAGTAATATATGAGCACCCAAAAAAAACCAACACGTCCAGATGCTTAGTAACAGAGAAAGCCAAAATAAAAGTAGAAAAAGAAGCCAATATGTGATGCTTAGTAACAAAGAAAGAAAAAATCAAAGAAAAAAAAAAAGTTAAAATGTAACGTGAGGGCCATTTTTGGCCGCTCATTTTCATGAGTTTTTCCCCTTAGTTTTTTTCCCTTTCTGAAAAGATAATATTTTAGTAGGCAGAAGAGAAAACACCTAGCTCCTACTACTTTTTTTTCTTCCCCCTCCCGACTACAAAGCCTATCACGGTCATAATTGCAACCGCAAACTAGCGCCCCACTGAAAAAGAATCATCTCTATTTGCTTTAAAATGGAAAGAGTTAATTTCATATATAGTAATAATTGAAGAACCTTACAATAGAGTATCTATATTGTGCTGCTTGCAATTATGTGTCCAAGAGCAAGCAACTAGTAAAGAGTTAACTAGATGGAACAAACTTGACGACAGGTGGCACAAACTCAATATAGATGGCTCTTTATTGGGCAATCCGAGGATAGTGAGTGGTGGTTGAGTGATTTGAATTTGAGGCCATAGAGATGGCTAACAGTGTCGAGAGGGCCTTTCTATGTGTAACAATATAAATTTATTGGCAGATGAAAGCTTGAAATTGAGATGGATGCTAAGGATGTATTTGATTGGGTTGCTGAACCACGCAACAATAATTTGCATCATACAACTCTTATCATGGACGACTTTGTCAACCGAATACCACATACCATTACCACATGTGAGGGTGAACCACTGCTTTCATAAGGCAAATCAATGTGCGGATGCCATGGCAAGAAAAGGACCAAAACTAAGCCAAGATTTTGTTGTCTCAAAGTCATGGTACAAGTGCAAACATTTGCATGTTGTTTTATTGTGACAGACTAAGTTTGTAATTTGTACAGTGAGAGACTGCCCTTTAACCATATTTTTTATGCTTAGTAATCTACTAGCCTCTAAGCACACGCTCACACGCGTATTTAGAGGCTCACATGCAGCCTTAGGTTTTTTTGTGATTGAAAAATAAAGTAATATTAAATTATAATTTATGCAAATTATTAAATTTTACTCAAAAAAAGAGTAACTTTTTAACGTGGGTTTCTAAAAAAAAATAACTTTTTAACGTGGATTTATAAGAAATAAAAATTCGGCCAATTAAAAAAAATAAAGAAGAGTTTAAATGTGAAGTTTGTTTTTGAATAAGTGAATTAGTGAGAGAATAATCTTATTTTATAGGCAATATTTTAGTGAGAGTTAAAAATATATTTTTGCTTTATTGTTCTTTAATTTTGTCTCTATTTAAACTTAAAAAAATATAAGTATTTTAGACAAAAAAAAATCTAATCTAAACAGAAAGAAGTTTCTTCAATAATAGCATAAATGAAGCTTTGTTACCCACCAAAAAAAAAAAAAAAAATTGTTACACGAATGCAAAGGGCTACTCCTTGACTGCTATGTAGGGGGCAGAGTCTATCCGGACAATCAAGCCTCCTGTAGAGTTGTAGTCCCTTTTGCAATATAAAGTATTAATAAAAAAAAATAATAATAAAAGGTCACCTTACATGTGCATTATTACTCGCACAAGAGATTTTACTATTGTACCAATATAATGCAATCTGCAGGTCGGCATGTCCTCTATCAGACAGTACTTACGATGGGAAAGAACGAGTACTCTGTAGCATAAATTTGAAATGGGAAGACTGCAAGTCAATTTATATGTGTTGTTGGTGAGACAATGAGACGAAACAATTGAATTATGTGCACTCACAAGGGAAAGATATGTTAAATTCATGAACCAAACCAGAATGTCTGTCACTCATATCTAAGTGGGGCCTTACAATACGACACTTTACAAAACATCTTTATATCACAATATCCAATCTCTCTGTGTCATTCGAGAAATTTTTGTTATTATACATTTTCGCTACAAGCTAAAATGCTTTATTTCAGCTCATATATATAATCAGGTTATCACTTATCCGTTATTGTCAGCTGACTCAGCTCATTTTCAATTACAAACATAAACAAGTTTTAATAGGACATAATTAGTTTCATCTTGTGGGCCAAAGTGGGGACCTGAATGCCAAACTAATATGTTCAGCTCTAAGTTTAAAGCATTTATGACAAAAGTTTTATAAGTCAATTGATTGACACTTTTTAATATTTTTAATAAAAATATTTATGATTCAAATCTTTCATCTATGTGGTAATTATCAAATTATCAAAAAAAAAAAAAAAAAATATATATATATATATATATATATATAACATAAAGGCAATTTTTGATGGGTAAGATATGTACTTGTATATTTGAGATTTTGTCATTTCTAATGGTATATCAAATCTCCATAAAAGAATCAAATCTAGAAAGTTGGGGAGAGTATACATACTCTGCTTTAGCATTCCAAATCTCAACTTTGGATGCTTGTTGGATTATGTAAAAGAGTATATCAGATTGCAGCTACTAAAACAGATTATATTGTTCTCAGTTGAAAGCATGGAATAAAGATATAGTCATATAGACATGCATTTGAATCTCTAAACTAATCTCTCTTACAATTTTTGAGTTTTCTATGATTCTATCAACAAAAGATAGTAGATTAACCAACAAGTTTATCCTCCTTTTTAAAGGTGAGAACTTCAGGTGGATTACGAAACTCTAACGGAGGCTAACTCAAGTAGGTAAAGTAGTAAAATCCAAGTTACCGCACTATTAAAATAGGTCTAATCACATGTGGGTTTATTGTAATTTCCCTAAAATAAATTTTAAGCACAAAATTAATTATTCAAAATTATTCCAAAACTAAATATAAAATGAATGAATTAACACAAACTAAGTATAATAATACCTTCTTTTTCTTTTGAATTAGTATAATAATACTTTCCAGTAATGATATAAACATACAAAATTAAACTATTATTACAAACATTATAGATAGGGAGACGTCATGTTCTAAGGGCACTGTATTTATTAAGTTCTGTGAATTCCTATTGCAAGAATTGCATCAGGAATCTGGATTCTTTATGCAAGCGTTATAGAACAATATCACTAGTGAGAAAGCTTACAGCATACCAAAGTACGTAAATATGTAAGCTATTATGGGCTGCAAGTTTAGTGCACAATATGCATGTATAGTAAAGACTAAAACTTCTCCATGTCTCAGACATGGAATAGTTATGCCATTGGGACTTTGCTTTTTAGAGCTTTAAACAAATTGTAAGATACTTTTGCTATGCCTGCAGTTCTAAGCATAAGATAGACAATGACATTAGAATTTAGGACGTGCGTGTGAGGCCATGGCTTCAGCTATGTATAGTCTGTTTTTTCAATGCATATTCTAACTTTTCATTAGCCTTGTGCTGGCATTTTTTGTAGCATCTGATGGGATTGTATTGGAGAATTTAGCAGCAAGATTTCTAAATGATGTTCAAGTACCAGAGGTGAATTTCATGATCATGCTTGCAGTTGGATGTTTAAGGGGTAAATACACTTTTGGTCCCTATATTTTGCATTTTTTTCATTTTGGTCCCTACATTTTTATTTCACCACTTTTAATCTCTAAATCACTTAGCGCGTTTCATTTTGATCCTTACCGTTACTCACTTAACAGAAATTATTGATGTGGCAAACGGAATGCACTGTTGGCACTGTAAATGCCGACGGGTCCATTAAAATAATATTAAAAAATTATTTAGTATTTAAAATTTCCCACTTCAGCATTTTAATTTAAAATTTTAAAACAAAAAATTTCTAATGTTCTAATTTTCTTTTCATTCGGAAGAATGTGTAGATTTTTCTCATGTTCTTCCCTAGAAAATGATTAATTGTTCTTCATGTTCTTCCCCCAAGAACATGGTTGCCCAAAAAATTAAAAACTCAAGATTTTCTTTCCTTTTCTTGCATTTTCTTAGCATCAAAATAGGGAAAAACACATTAAATAAAAAAAAAACTAATGAAATTCAAACCACGATTAGATCAAAATCAAAATACCAAAAATACCAAACCCAAAGCCGATTCTCATCAATAAAATACACCAAAACACAAGCCAATCCTCATCAATTTTAAATTTGGCCAGATCAAACCACGGTTAGAATTGAAACCCAAAATAAACATGAATTCAAATCTAATTTCATCTTAAACATGAACACAACCTAGAAAATTTAATCTTAAGAACATAAACTCAGAACACAACTAGAATACAAGATCACAAAAACAATGTTGAGGTCTAATATATATATATAGGAAAAATGATAAAAGGCCCAAGGAAATGGTACATTTGGCCAAATCCATGGGAAATAAAAGAATTGGAAAGGAAGAGAAAGATTAAAGCCACGAAGAAAGGAAGAACGATGTACCTGTGGCCCAAAAAGAGGGTAAGGAGTCCATAGGAAAAAAAAAAGGAGAAGGGAAGGAAAAGAATTCAGCCCACCAAGACCTGAGGACACCGGGGATTGCCTGGGACCTCTGGATGTACAGCATGGCTAAAGGAGGATTAAGACAGCTCAGAAGGCCCCAAGAAACAAGAAACAGATGGGTCTTCTTCTCGAAGGGACTAGTAATACAGCGCAAGGCCTAAAGATTTGTACAGCAACGACTCAGAGGTAAGGCGTCAGTGTCTTAGGAACCTAGAAAAAAAGAAACCCACAAAAGGAAATGGCTGGGAAAACCGAAAAGACTTCACTTACTGGGAAAAATGACAAAAGGTAAGGGCATCTAAGAAGGGTTGAGCCTGAAAAGAGAAGACAGACAAAAAATGGACTTGGAAGGCAAAAAGGTCTCAGAGTAGAAAGTCAGGAGGCACTTTCAAAGAAAGAAACATCAAAAGAAGGAAGCTATGAAAAAATAAGGAAGGGAGTAGTCAGAAGAGCAAAGATGAACAGAGGGGCTCTGGTACCCAGGGGGCTAAAAGGGAAGAATCAATGGTACCCCGAAACCCTAATGTGACACTATAAAAAGGGGAGAGCAACCAACGTTGAGACACATTTTTTTAGGCAAGCAAGAAGAACAGATAGAATCAGTAACAAGTTCTGTAAAACTCAAAGAAAACAGGGGAATACTTCCCGGTATCCCAGGAACAGCCACTATAGCACATGCTTGGATTCAAAAGGATTCAAACTTTGCAAGTCTTGGAGACCTAAAAGAGTCATCTAAGTCTGTAATTTTTAAGCTTATTTGAACCTTGCATTAATTCTTGGTGAGCTCGTTGTAATCTATAACTAAGAAAATTAATGAAACATTTCCCACAGATTTAAGGATCCTGAGCAAATACTTCGTTATTTCCTTTATTATATTTTGTCTGCCCTGTTGTTTTTCTTGTTGATCAATACATATATATTCTTGATTGCAAGTGTATGTGAATTGCAAGAGTCTCCCCCTATGCATCACTTGGTCTTTAAACAGCCCACTTAGCTGCAGTAGACCAAGTCCAATCCCCTTAAACTGTAATCAGGGAGTCCGGGATCCTCGTCTAAACTTGGGCCTAGGTACTGTTCGAAAAAGTGACTCCCACATACAATAACCTCCATAACACAAGAACACACACAAACCCGAAACCTCCAGCAGATCAAACATCAAAACCCATTAAGACCAAAACATCTCAAATCCAAAACACCAAAAACCCATTGAAACCAAAACCCAGCAATCACGATCTGATTAAGAGAGACCCAATGATTTGAGAGAGAGACACCGATTTGAGAGAGAAATTGAGTCAAGTCGTGTTGCCTTGCTCGTCCTCCAAATCTCGATCTGATACTTTCAATTATCCAAATATAAAAAATAGAGAGAGAGAGAGAGAGAGAGAGAGAGAGAGAGAGAGAGAGAGAGAGAGAGAATGTCTTCGGCACAGACGGCGCAGTAGAGAGGATCGTTGACGACGGTGTCAAAGAAGAACGGTGCGAAGGTTGAAGAGCAAAAGGGTCGGGTTCACCGCCGATCTGCTTCAAATTATCGTCGATCTTAGCCCATCTCTGTTTAAACCCAAATCCAAACCACCGCTGACCTCATCCCTCTCTCTCTACCCAAATCCAAACCACCACATCTTAGCCTCTCTTTCTCTAAACCCAGATCAAAGCCATATCCCAAAAAGTACAACCTGGACTTAAAGAGAAAAATAAATGAGAGAAAGCAAAGAGGGAGAGAGTGGAGTTTGAGTGTTTGACTCAAGAAAGAGAGATAGGAAAATGAAAATAAGTTTGAGTTTTGCGTTTATTGATGATGTTGTGTTTGGTTGACAATAAAATTTTAGAAAAATTGAGATAGTTACTACAAGTTTTTTTTCTTAATCTTTAAAACTGAAAAGAGAAAAAGGTTCTTCGTTTTTTTTTTTAATTTAAATTAGAATTGCAAAATTAAAATTTATTTATTTTTAAAATTTTAAATTAAAATGCTGAAGTGGCATATTTTAAATACTAAATAATTTTTTAATATTATTTTATTGACCATGTCAGCATTTAATGTGCCAAAAGTGAACTCCATTTGCCACATCAGCAATTTCTTTTAAGTGAGTAACAGTAAGAACCAAAATGGAAAGCGTTAATTGATTTAGGGACTAAAAGTGGTAAAATGAAAATGTATGAACTAAAATGAAAAATATGCAAAATGTATGAACTAAAAGTACATTTACGCCTATGTTTAATTCTGGTGTTCATTTTATATATATACATATAACTTCATAGGAGAGTTATATTGTTGAGTTAATTGTGTTAAATTGTGAAAAGGATTGGGACTTGGTATATAAGTTTAAGGCATAACTTTTATGTTTAATCAGTGTAAGTTTCTTTAAAACAGTCAAGAGACAGAGTGGTCTGTTATGCATCTCTCTTTTTATGCACAATTATGATATAACTTGTGGAAAAAATCTGCCTTTGAATCTTAGTTCTGTGATGGTGTTTTTATATTTTGGACATAGAAAAATGTATAGTAAAATCGGCATTCGATTTTAAGAGATATGATGGGGATCAAGTATCTAATTTCGAAATCCATTCCCCTCCCAGCCCCAGCCCCAGCCCCAACACAAACACCCCCCCCCCCCCCCACCCACCCACCCCAAACACCCTGGCCCGCCTTCAATTTTTGTAATGCTTGAGGATGCATCATTTCTTTACAACATCCTCATTGAATAAAAATGACAAGTAATACACTGAAATGCTTCATTCGCAACTCTTCATCTTGCACTAAGAGTTAGAATTTTTGTGGCTGAACTCAAATTTTCTTCTGTCTTTGATTATTTTTTTTCCTTGGCTAGAAAAATGATGCTTCCTTGAAGCATTCATGTTGGGGGCTTCAGAAATGAAACTTAACATATTAACCATACAAATCTCATCCAACAATAACATAAGCATCAATGCATTATTTGGCTTAAGTTCTCATACATAACAACTTTCAGAAAAGTTGAGATAACAGGCCATATCCCCCCCCCCCCCCCCCCAAAAAAAAAAATGAATATGTTAATATTGAGTTTTTGACTTTGATAGAATGATATCAGCTGTTTTATGATAATGGTCATTGCTATCTGATGTCAAAGAGGTGTTCTTTTTCGTAATTGAATGTTTTGACAGAATGGTTTTGACTAGTTTCTTGATATTGGTCATTGTCATATGGAGTCTCATGGTGGGTAGTCCAGTGATTTAAATATCTGCTTTGTGGATTTGAACAACGTATGCAGTTGGAGCAGGCTTTCACTTTCTTATTTTTGGGTTCTGGTTGATGCTAGATTTTTTTTTTTTTTAAATCTTTTTGGTAAATTCTTTGGCGTTTGTGTGCGTGTGTGTGTGTGTGTGTGAGAGAGAGAGAGAGAGAGAAAGAGAGCACCAATATTAACATATTCAAGCAAACTACCACGTTTTGCAAGGTTTGGGAAAGGTCATGGCCCGCAGTCTTACCTCTAATTAATTTGGAGAGGTTAATTCATGAACTCAAACCCACAGCCTGTCACTTTTGGTGAAATGCACTAGCCATCGCACCAAGACCCAACCTCTTACTTTCACTGACAATATAGGTTGAAAATCCAAGGGCCAAGACTCCTGCTTGAGTCTTGGAGATGTCCACTGGCCAAGAGGAGGAAGAAACAAGGTTTACACATACTACATAGATGTCCCTATATGCACCGAGTATGGATACAGGTCCTTGGGCTCAAGTCATAATTGGTTGGAATTTCAAGGTGACAGCAGGGAGTTTCTAATGAAGGTCGCTGGTTTGGATCAGATTACAGAAAAGCCATCCAGGCTATTGTGGCGGAAGCATAAGAATACTAGGATGATTACAGGAAAGGGTTGGCTTTGGGTTCTACTAATGAAGACCCAGCGCTGGACAACCCCTACCAAAGGAAGCTATAAGGTAAACTTCGATGAAAATCTGTTTGGAAATTTGGGCAAATTGAGTGCAGGAGTAAGAGACCCATGGGGGAAGGTACTCGCTGCAATGCCAAGCTTGGGGCACATCGATAGGGAGGCAATTGAGGTAGAAGCTTTGGCCGCATGACAGGCCATATCACTAGCCAAGAGGGATTCAAGCCTACTGGTGAATAAGATCACCTCAAAGGAGGAAGCATCCCCCGTCATTGGTGATCTGGTGGAGGATATCTTGGAGTAGATTCGCGGTTTTTCCACTCGTAATGTCCAATTCTTGGCTCAGCATGCAAAAGATAGTGTGCATTCCAACTTGTGGTTGGCAGAAGTTCCAAACATCTTGCACGGTTGTTTTCTTTCCGACACAAAAACTCAGCAATAAAAATTCTCTATCGGTTGCTTCAACTCTCTATAACTCCCTCTCCAGTACTTGAAAAAACTATCCAATCAAGTACATTATCACAAACTAATACTATCACCATTATCCCAATTAACATAACTTCAATTAGTTCCATCTATTTTGCTTAAGAAGCTTAAAAAATGCACAATAACCCATCACATAAATCATACGATTTATAACAAAGGAGATACAGTGAATCTATACAACAAATTATTAGCCAACTTTAACTAACATAGACAATGCGATTACATTTTATATATATACCCATATATACAAGGATTGACAGAATTAAACACATAAATCTCCACTAATTCATTGAGAAGTAGAAACGATACCGTATTCAAGAGCAAATCGAAGTCAGTCTCATCGGAACCTTTTCTCTCTCTGCGTCTCCGATCCCACCGGCGACGATCCGAACGAGCTTCTTGAAGGCGAAGTGCACGCAATTCGAGAGCGCGATCCAGCAGATCACCTCGTAAACGAAATTGAGAGCTGGATCCGACGACGACGATGAGGAAGATTCTTCGTTCCAATCATGCCCTCCGAATCCACCGAAATTCCAACCCCTGCCATCGCCGCCGCCGCCGCCACCACCGAATGGAAGATCGCCACCGTCGCCGCCGAAAAAACCTTCGTATTCTCCGTCCTCGGAGGAATCGTCGTCATCGCCGGCGAGCGATCTCCGCCTCGTGCGTCGCCTCTTTCGGAGGACAGCCCGGCGAGCGGTTTTAGTGTAATTGGATTTGACCGCGGGGGGAGCGAGAGCGTTTACAGCGAAAAGCACGGCGGAGATCGATAATTGGTTGTTGGTGGCGGAGGTGAGGCTGTGGCTGCGAAGAAGGGATTTGGCGAACCCTAGGCCTTGCGATGTGGCTACATTTACTGTGTCGGCGATGAGAGAGATGTCCATGATTGAAAACTCGACGAATTTGAGAATTACTTGTAAAACCAAAAAAATAAAAATAAAAATTAGCTACGGCTTGGAAATTTTCTTTCGTAATTTTAATTTTCCGGGAAAGTGAGAGAAAACGAGGGAAAATAAAAAAAAAGAGGTGGGAAGGACACGCGGTGGAATATAAAACTTTAGGGAACGTGTAAAACATTGACACGTAAGGTCAAATTTGGAAAATTGATCGACAGTGAAAACGGTCTATCTGGTCGGCTCGCTGTTCAATTGGGACTAAAATACTATAATGGGCCCAAATGTGTAATAGGCCTTTGGGGTCTAATTGGAACAAATACTCCATTGGGCCAAAAAATGTCTGTGTCATTGCACTAGCTCACTAGCTGTAATTCGAATTCCGACCGTATTTTTTTGGGTTGCACCATCAAACAATCGTAAATAAATAATGTGAAACATTAATAGGTGGCGTAAAGGTATTTGTTAATGAATTATTTTAAAAATATTTTTATGGTAAAATAAAATAAGTAATTAATAATTTGATAGTTTTTTTTTTTTTTCATAAAGGTAGTATCAAAATTTTCTTAAAATAATTAGTTAACAATTTTTTTTTTTTTTTGGTAAACTAAAAACTAAAACAAAGAATGAACAACTAGCCCTGGGCAAAGCCTGGGGTGATAACGGCCATAAAGGTCCAAGACATAAACATTAAATAGATTTGAGGGAGGGGAAAAAAGTACAAAAAATGAGAAGAAAGCATTGTTCCTAATCTAGCAAGAGTGTCAGCACAGGAGTTAGCTTCACCAGTGCTTCACCTGTGCTTCACCTTCACTTGACGAATTTGGGAAATGAGGAGCCTGCAATCAGCCACAAGAGGCATTAGCAAGATTGGGATTTTCTGCATTATTCATCAAGTCAGCCACAACTTTAGCATCCAAATCCACTTCTAAATCAGTAACATGGAGGTCTAAACACATAATGAGTCCATCTCTGGGAGCCTAAAACTCTGCTAAAAAGCTTGTAGTCGTCCCAATATTTCTAGCAAAACCTTTGACCCATATACTAGAATCATCTCGCAAAATGCCACCTCCACCCGCAGGGCCAAGATTACCTATAGCGAATCCGTCAGTGTTAAGCTTGAACTAGCCCCTATAAGGCCTCTCTCACCTTATTAGTCTTTCTAATTGAGGTTTTCTGAGGGGAGCATTTTGAGCACAATAGAAAATTTTCACTACTCTTTGGGTAATGTTTTTATGGGAAAATAAATGTTGATGTTCACTTTTAACAAAGGGCCCAACAGAAAAAGAAGCCCAACAATATGAAGAAAGTGAGAAGAGAAACTAATAAAGCAAGCCCCAGCAAGCCGGAATGGCAGAATTGATGGCCAACATGGCCACAATAATGAAAAGAGATAAAGAGATAGTAAGTGGGCCGAGGAAGTTCAAGGAATGAAGTAGTAAGCTCATAGGAATAGTAAGAGGTAGAAAGGGAGTAAATGGGCCAAGGAAACCTAGGAAATGAGTTAGTAAACTCAATGGGCCGGTCTAAAAGCCAATAAGCCCAAGTAGTAATGAGAAGTAAAGATTTGGTAATTGGATCGAGGAAGCCCAAAGGATTTAGCAAAAAACCCATAGGAATAAAAGAGGCAGTAAATGGCCTGAGGAAGCCCAAAGAATGATGCAATGAAATGGGTTGGTACGACAAGAATGTTGGCCAACAAAGTCCAAGAGAGGTAAAGAAGTGAAAAGTGGGCATAGGAAGCCTAGAACAGAAAATTCACAAGAAAGTGGACTAACCACAAGCCCACAACAAAATATGAAGCAAAAGGAGGATAAAGCCATGGCGGGCACAGTGGAATGACATGGTAGGAGCAATGGACCAAAGGCCCACGCATGCAAGAAAGGAGAATATGGGCTCAAGAGGAAGATGATGACTCTTGCCCAAGTAATGCCAAGTTTAGAAAGAGATGAAAGGCAGAGAACATGAGCCCAAGAGCCTATATGTCCTTTACGCCGCAAGAGTTATACACCAACTTGAACATACAGCAGAATCAGACAAACACAGAGGCAACAACAAAGGCGTGAAGGACAGAAAAGGAACGGATTCAAATGGAAGTGGAGCACACACAAAGGGGTCAAGCACCACTTACTTGTACCCAGCCAATACATGGGAGGTGGGCCATGGGTCAAGGATATCAGAGGGTGTAGTCTGGCGGTGGGGAGAAATAGGGAGTCTATTTTGAGGTTCCCGCTCAAACTTTTTTAGGGAGAAGTGTCCTGCTGGGATGACATCTCTTCCAAAAGAAGTAAGTATGAGCTGAAAACAACTTGATGCATGCCATGGAGATAGGTGAGGGAGATGTTTAACCCTTATCCAAAAGAGAGTAGTGAAAACAGAGAGAGATAAAAAACAAGACAAGCCATTTTTGTTTGAGAATGAGGAATGGTGTAACCAACACAATGCAATGGTAGTGGCTGGGCAGCTGACAAGCTAGTGGGCAGTCTTGGAAGGATGCCCAGAACGAGCCAAAAGCGGTTGAATGGTAAAAATAGTAAATCCTGTCATGGAAGACAGTATAAAAGGAGGTAGCTATGAATAATGAAGGGGGGGATCATCCATCACGAAAAGAAGTTAATGTAGAACAAGGAAGAAAATGATAGATAATAAAAGAAAACACAAAAAACCTGAGAAAAGCATAAGTGGTAAGAATAGAGGCAAGCATCAATAGGTTACCCATTTCTCTTCCTCTTGACAAACCCATTATCTAAGAAGTTAAAAGTTAAAGTTTAAGCCATCCATGTCTTTTTTCCAAAGTGTGTAATCTCTATGATAGGCCAAAAACGTATTTACCCCTTGTGATAAATTAAGTTGATTAATTAGTCAAGTTATTAATTAATCAAATTAACATGCAAAGCGCATGGTAGCACAAAAAAATTACCAATTAAACTAAGTATACAGCGGAAATTAAATTACACGGTGATTTGTTTACGAATGGGAAAAACATGCATGACAAAAACTCCACCGGGTGATTTTAAGGTCACCACTCCTGAAATTCCACTATTATCACAACAAGCGGTTACAAGTAAAGGAATCCCAAGTATCTTACCAACCTACAGTTGAACCTTTACCCTAATACCCAATTGGACTTGTTCTGTAGTAACAACTTCTCATTTTCAATACACGGCTCCTAGTACGTGACTAATCAATCTGATGCGCGGATCCTAGTATGCGACTTCAATCACCAACTAGAGAAGATTTTTGGCTGCAAAGTTCTTCAATTCATCCACACGATGAAGATCAAGAAGATACTTAGTTATAAAACCCTACGGTGCATATTGCACAGCAACTTCTTCACAAGAGAGATGAACTAGGGTAAGAACTTTGTCTCTAGTCATAACTTGCTTGAACAAGGATTTCTTAATACTTGTGCAACTTGTGAACTCTTTGACGGCCTTTAAAATAATCCCTTTATATGTCTAGGGTTAGGAGAAAAGAAAGCCCAAAGACACATCTACGGATTGGAATCAAAACAGAATTCAAAATCTGTTTTTCTTAAACCTCGACAGATAGAGGTGTCGAGAAGCTGTCGAGCCACAGGGCTAAAACAACTCTTTAAACCTCGACACATGCTAGCTGTTAAGCTAGCTGCCGAGCTTTAATAAACTTGCACTTTTCAACTTGTTTCTTGGACAAACTTGATGACTTCAACACTTGATCTTGAAACGCAGTTTCTTGAAACAACACTTGATCTTGATGACTTCCAAGTAAAATGAATTTTGTCAAAGGATTAGTTAATTACATACAAGAATGACATATGTTCTAAACAAGTGAAATGCATATGTCCTAACACTCTATGGTAGAAGCCTTCTTTGAGGTTACTCACATTGGAAATTGGCTCCCTTTTTGGACTTGCGTTTGCTAAAAAGCTAAGCCAATTTCTCTGGCAGATGAGTTTTACTCTTATGAACGATTAAGTTGTTACCTTATTACTGAACTACTTGTTGTAACATTGTTATTTACGGTTGTATTATTCTGTCATAACCTTGTTAGATTTCTTTGTCCTTTTATTTAGGCGTTAGTATTATATTTCAAATGTTATAGTTATTCTGCCATATTGTATTTCCTGCTATTTTGTCTATAACAGTTACTCCTGCCGTGGGCACGCCGTACACTCAAAACTCCTGCCAAGGCGCGTCTATACTAGGATGGCCCAACTTATGCGCAAACTGGCCTAAGGTGTGTTTCTCTTAGGTCAGTCCTAACTCTCCTACCTCAGAATCATGAGTCATGGTACAGCAGAAGAGATCAAAGCCCAATAACACAAAAGACCCACCACAATAAAATAAGTAATTAATATTTTAATAGCTTTTTTTATTTTTCATAAAGGTAGTGTCAACATTTTTCTAAAATAGTTTCTAACAATTGCCCTAGGGGTACATGATCCATAAATAATATACTTGTTTTTCCTCTCCTAGAGATCCCGTTTAACACTCTGCAAAATTAATTAAACAATATTACACAATTTATTAGAATTACTACTTGAGTAAACACCCTTTAAACTTTTTTTTTAGTATATAAGAAAACGTTGGCCTACTCTAGAATGATTATGATTAATAAAATACAACTCAACCTAATAAACATTCAATTTAGGACTTAGCATGTGTTTGTGCAACATATATAGAGGTAGCAATTCATATTCAAACTCATGAGTATCTAAATACATTTATTTTTACTTCATCAAATTAACCTTGTTTTTGTTAGCTTTAAATACATCTATTTAATTAAATATTTAAATACAAAGGCTCCATGTGAAATTATCACCATAGACCTCCCAACTATATCAAGCCAACCTTAATGGTTTGGAGGGTAGGATTGGGGGTTTTCAATGGGTCCAGAGCATAGATTTTGTTAAATGGATTGAGGCCACTTGCAAATCTAAGGATTCATGAAAAATGATTCACGTGCTAACCTCTCTCTGTCATGCATAAGTCACATTGTCTACTATGCTCAAGGTGACTGAAAATCCTACTTAACACTTTCAAGTCAAGAAAAAGCATTTGACTTCATTGAAAACTCTTTGACGCAGTTGGGCACATTTAGCATGTTCCCTAGCGCCATTTTGGCTTAAAGGCTTCAAAATATCGAGTTTGGTTAACAAAATTCCGAAATCATAACTAAACTAGGTCATCCAATATCCAAACAAAAGCAAAATCAAAGTTTGCCTTCTTTTTAGCAATGCAATATATAAAATGCTTTAATCCTTATTCAAAATCGAATCTTAGGGATGCCCTAAACCTAATATAAAACCTTGTCAACAAGCCTTGCATTAACAACACATTCCTCTACCTCACATACAATTTTATCTTATGAGTCACATAAAAGTAGCACATTATTAACGATTGTTGCATACGTAACAACACAATAGTTTCATCTCTCTCCCTTATCACCTCTCTTGTTCTATTGTATTTATGGCTTAATAAAAGGTTAGAGCCATTTAGTATTTTCATGCATTTCCCCCTAGTAAGCTATTACCTCTGGGTATATATTTTTGATGCATCACTATACTTTACTCGCAAGTATTATGGATTATGGATTTTGGACTCGAATCTCATTTATTGTGAATTTTTTTGTGATAAACAACTAACCTTTACTTGTGAGTTGATTCGACCCGATAACATTTCAACTAACAAAGAGGCATGTACAAGTTGACCCGTTTTCCCTATATGTCAACAAATCTATGGTTCAAACTCTTTTTTTTTTTTTTTTGGTTGGGCTAGGTTAATGGGTTGAAGTCCAATTTTGCTAAGTCTACCAATATAAGATGTCGGGTTAGTTTTATGGTGGAATGGAACGCCCGCATGTCTTAACATTAACAAATCATAGAGATTCGAAAATGATATCCGGGTGGACCCATACCCCCCACATTTACTAACAAGTAACTCGCCAAATAATCCACTCTAGACTTAGTGACTCGGCCAAAACCCTAACCCTAAAAAAATAACCTTATCGTGGGTACTATATAAAATCTCCTTTGATTTTTCATACGCAAAAAACCATCCTCCACTCTCACCTAGGGAGAGAAGAGGCAGAGAGAGAAAAGCAGCAACAGCAGCAGCAAATGGTGTCGCTCAAGCTCCAGAAGCAGCTCGCCTCCAGCGTCCTCAAGTGCGGGAAAGGCAAGGTTTGGCTTGACCCCAATGAAGTTAGCGAAATCCCCATGGCCTATCCCAGTAAGCTCTTTCTCTCTCTCTCTCTCTCTCTCAGCTTAGGATCCATATCCTATCTCCGTTAATCTAACATATCTGTGAATTTCGGATCTATATCTGTTTGAATCGGATCAATAATCCAATACTATATGCCTTTTCATTTTCGTTTTATATGCTAATCTAATTAAGAATTTTGGATTGTCAAATTTCTAGGTACAGTACTAGGGCTATTCATCCTTATGTGGGTATATGGATTTCAAGACTAGTAATGTTGGTGCAGTTGTGTTGTATGATAATATGGTTATAATGGGTCATATTGTTAAGATCTCAATTGAGAATTAGCTTGTAAATATTATCAATATAAGTTTGGTACTGAAATTGGTCATTTCTAACTTGATTGTTTGTTATGTTATTTGTGGTGTAACATAGTGTTGGAAAAATAGCATGGAGTAAATAAAAAATTGATATTTTCTATGTACACTTGAAGATATTATTAAAAGTGGTAAAAATCCTGAGTCTCACATAGGAAATGAAAGAGATAATATATGAGTTTATACGCTCATGAATTGGACATTGGGTTGGACTTTTGGCATATGTGGACTGGGTCTACTTGTCCAAATAATAATATTTTATTATTTTAATTTTTGAGTAAATTAGTCTGTGCACTTATTACTGAAACAGAGTGCTTGTTCAATAACGTATAATTTTCATAGTCCCTCATTCATAAAAATTACTTCTAAGAAAAATCTTCCTGTTGAAACTAAAAAAATGTGTCATTAAAAATAGAATGTCACTTCATGGCTTGTGGACTAAAATGCCACACTTGTGGACTAGATAATAGGATGAGACAATGTGTGGTGGTCTACAAAAAGGTGATATAATTATATATATAAAGAAGCACACGTGAATTGCTGAACTGCTAGTCAGCTAGCCTTCTGTTACCTATAAGAAAGGACTAGAGTGAGAAAAATGAGGCAGCATTAACAAAAGGTAACTTTGCCAATGTCCCTAAATAAAAAAAAAAAAATAAATAAAAGAGATAGAAGGGTGAAAAGATGGCCACGGCAGAAGAAGTAAATATAATAATAAAAAAATTGAAAAGCTGAAAAGTGGATAAAGAAGTCTCACTGCCAAAAATTAAGGAACACTGATTGGTGAATGTGGGCTGTCACAAACTAAAAAGAAGGAGCTTAAAAAGCAACAGAACAAGTAAAAGAGAAAAAAAGGGTGAAAAGTGGGGCACGGCTCAACATAAAATTTGGAGTTGTGGAGGAAAAAACTGACAAAAACTGCTCCATGATTTGATCAGTTGAGAGAAAAATAAGGGAACAACTTCTTTGGAGTCTCTCTATAAATAGAGAGGCACGCACAAGTTAAAAAAATTAAAAAAAAAAAAAGGAAAATAGAAAAGAAAAAAGAGGCAGACACACAAAAGAGCAAGTACACACACAGCAAAGACAAAGAAAGAAAGAAAAAAAAAAGATGCACAAATAGAGAGAGTAACATCCAGCAGAGGAGGAATACGCAACATAGGTTTGTATATGGGATTTCATCCGTCCTTTTCTTCTCTAAATCTCTCTCTCCCTCATTCTCAAATCTGAATTTTTGCTTAATAATGCAAATAGGATTGGGTTTCATGGAGAGTTTCTAACTCCAATGATGAAACTTTAAATACAATTCTTTGACTCGTAACTCCTATTTGTACATTACCAAATAAAAATTCTCTCAAGTTGTGGTGCACTGTTTTTCTTTAATAGAGTCTTTGACTCTACAAAAATAATGGAGTCTTTGACTCTACCCCATTAATGGAGTCCTTGATTCTACAAAAATAATAAAGTCCCCGACTCTACCCCATTAATGAAGTTCTCGACTCTACCACATTAATGGAGTCCTTGACTCTATAAAAATAATGGAGTCTTTGACTCTACCCCATTAATGGAGTCCTTGACTCTACTAAATTTATGGAGTCCTGGACTCTAATTTTTTTTAGTGGAGTCCTTGACTCCACCATATTATTCATGACAAATTATTTGGGATTATTAATTCCTTAATCAAAATTAGAGTTAATAATTCCTAAAATAAAATGACCATAAAAATTGATTTAAGGAAATTCTCTAATTCCAAATATGTTCACAATGATTAAATTGCTTCAAATGAGTTTTCTTAAATTTGGGAATTTCAATCAAAATGTCATTAAAATCCCTACAAAGAAGCAAATGAAAGAAAGGAAAAATTGCTTGGACATTTAATTTCTTAAAGATAGAATCCTTGGTTCAATTTCCATAAAAATATGATCCATAACTTATTTTTTGAGATTAAAATCAATTGTCTCACCCAAATTCAAAAAATTATGTCAATACTTAATTAAACACCAAGTATTGACTTAAAGATCCATCATTTAAAATTGGACAAAACCATATTTGAGACTTTAAATCTAAGATCTCAAATTAAGAACTACGAAGTGGCCTGATCCCCGCCAAGGGTACGTAGGCAACCTAAACAAATTATTAGGTGCAGCCACAAATAAATAAAAACACATATCTCCTCAAATCTAAAAATAGATAAACTTATGTATAAAAATAACGTGGTTGGAATCAAAGGGTCTTCCCTTGAAATAAGGGATTGTAATTAAGAGATACATTATCTTGAATGGGCACTACTCACATCAATAAAACTCATATGCCAAAAAGGTCTATGGATGAAATTATGTTTGATAAATTTGACAACGTTTGTTAAACATAACTTGACAATATTTGTTAAACATAATTTGACGACGTTTGTTAAACATAATCTAACAATTATTGTTAACAATTTTCGTCAACACTTCCATTGAGAATATTTTGAGCATTTTCATTTTGTGTCAAAGAGAGAGAAAGAGACATTGAGTAGTTCGCAGAGTACAGCCTTGTGTGCTTCGTTTCTGTGTTGTATATCATTTTATCCTAGGAGGCAAACGTCCATAAGTCTCAAAGCACCACAGTGATTGTGTGAGGGGCAAAATCTGCTTTAAGGAAATTATGTCAAACACAAGACTTGATCTGAACCATTCATCTTTCACGCATTTGGTCTGTGAGCTTTTAATTATTTGCAAATTTCTTTTTATATATACAGTATCTATTTATTGTGTTTGTCTATCACATCTATTTGTGTTATTGCTTATATTTAGGTATGTATGTTGTTCATTTTGCTTTATCACAAAAGTAAATTGTTAAAATATATGTTATTCAGGCAAGAAACTTACTTTGAATGATGTGCTACATGTGGTAGGTATTCGTAAGAATCTTGTTTTTTGCTCACTGTTGAGTAAGAACGGTTTCAAATTGGTCATTGAATCTGACAAGTTTGTACTCACAAAGAATGGTATGTACGTGGGGAAAGGTTTATATGAGTAATGGGCTATTCAAAATTAATATAGAGTGAATCTAAAATATTGCAATTGTGGATTTGGTTTGCAATAATTTAGGTGTGATACTATAGCCATGTGATATAGAAGTGACTTATATATATATATATAGCTTGTAGTTTATGTACTTTTGTATTGTAAAAGTATATATATAATACTTTAGGAGGCTTATATGTGTTTGATGTTAGATATCTAGAATTACTTTATTATTATTTCGGCTTCTCTTTAACTGTGTATATGATTCTTTACACTTTTCCTTTTGACTGCTTTTTGAAAAGGTTGTTTGGCCTATTACCGAAGGAAAAGAAAATTAAATGGCCTAGATATATAAAGTGAAAGGCTAGACAAGTCAGATCTTTTAATATGCTTAAGTTAGTCATGTGAACTTGTAATATAAATCAAAGCTAGTAATTTACATATATTACTTTAACCTTTAATGGACGTGATGAATCGGATTGGCCATCATTTGTATTCACTGTTTTGTGAAATAATTTCTTTACAATAACTATTTGTCGACCTAATATTATTTTATGCTTTTAATGAACGTATGTGATTATGATCATTGATAACATTGAGTGGAATTGAAATGGTTCTGCAAAATGGTGATGTGTGAAGCGAATGGTGCAATCCATTTGGACAAAACAAAGGAGGAATGAAAGAAAATATGTAACTACTTGCCTCAAAGAAAATATGTAAGACACTTTGAATTATGGAAAGGTAAAATAACTTTTTTATAATTCTTTAAATGTGGGAGTGTCTTCTTAAAAAGAAGGTAGTAGGATCAAAACTCATGTGAAGGTTGATTTAAAGAGGTTTTGTTTGAGATACAAAACAATGACATAATAAATATGCTAACTATTTCTAAATGTAGAGCGAGAGAGAGCCTATTTCTAAATGTAGAGCGATAGAGAAAGTTGAGGACCTCTGAGAGTGAAAGAAAGAATATATAGTGAGGGAAAAATCTGGAAACCTAGCAAAATATGACACTGTTTTGCACCTTTGTTTGTTTGTTTTTTTTTTTTTACAACACCCTTTACGATGCCGTTTTGAATTAAAAGACTTACTCGTTGAAACGTTGTCGTATGAAGAACAGACCAAACCTCTTAAAGACATGCAGATCGTATCGGTTTGGTTCGACAAGAAATCGGTTTCGGGCTCTTTGATCCGATGAATGCACCGCATCGGCATCGGAAGTCCATTCGAGCTCCAATCGCTGGCATCGGCTCCGTTGGTCGGTGGCAGCAGTAGTGTGGGACGATCGGCGCTGGTCGATGACGGCATCTCTGTGCTCACTCCGGGTATTCCTTGCTTTTCTGGATGACAGTAATCATATTTCCTTTTATTGTTGTTATATTATACCTATCTGTCATAACTTTCGTATAACAGTTTCCTCTACCATGGGTATGTCACCAAAGTTCTAGTAAAGGGGCTTTAGTTTGCACACAAGCCGGTTTAGGGTGTGTTGCAGTCCTAACTCTCCTACCTAAAACCATTGGGCTATAATGTGGCAGGAGGCAGCCTAGCCTATATCTAGGACTAGCATAGACATCTTTCTTTTTATCTAGGACTAGTGTAGATAGCAGAAAACATCCAATTACAGTTAGAGGATCTCACCTTAACCGGAACATGAATCTCCTGCTCTGTGCTGGCCAAATTGGAAATTTCCACCACATTAGAATCCTAGAGAAGCCAAAGACCTCCAGCATAGCCTATGGTGTCTGTGTGGATCGCTCCTTGGAAGGGGAGCTTGTCAGTAATTTCCCTAGCTTTGTCACCTCCAATACGGGTTTCCATGACCACGAAAATGGTTGGGTCATGCACTGCAATCAAATCTCGAACATGACTTTGCAAGGAAGGCTTTAGAGCTCCCCTCAGTTCCAAATGATGATATTTATGATGATAGATTGTTGAGAGGACGGGCACTCTTCAATGCACAGGGAAAGTCTCTCCTCCTCTCTCAAATTCCATCTGGTAAGGGTACCTGTTAACATGACCCATAAATAATATACTTGTTTTTCCTCTCCCAGAGATCTTGTCTAAAACTCTACAAAATTAATTAAACATTATTACACAGTTTATTAAAATTACCACTTGAGTAAACACCCTTTAACCTTTTTTTTTAGTATATGAGAAAACGTTGGTCTACTCTAGAATGATTATAATTTATAAAATACAACTCAACCTAATAAACATTCAATAATGTAGGACTTAGCACGTGTCTGTGCAACATATATAGAGGTAGCTATGCGTACCTAAAATATGGTTGTTGGGCTTAACATCTACTTAGGCTCACAATCTATTTGTATTGTAGGCCTCAGATTTCATACTATGGATGGTTATGTGCTCGGTAACCCAATATTCTTCTGTTTTTGCAATCCCTTCTTTCGTAAAGTTGTTCTCCTTTTTCTCTTAGTTTTATCGCTCTTTTCTATCGGTTCCCTCTCCAGAGTTTTCCAACCCCCTCACTTCTCATCCTAGTCTCTTATTTATAGTGTAAGGTCAATGGGAATGCCATGATTATTCCTGATTACAAGTGGAGATAGGGGTCTAATTCCATTGTTTTGAAGTGGATGTTTCGTTGGGAGTGGTAGTAGTGGTATTGGAACTGGTTCCCACCTCCTATAGGCTGTTCGACAGCAATATTCCCCAAGGCCCTACAGCCAAGACGTGTACCCCCGAGCAATCACGTTCCCATCTAAGACGCAGTTGACCGTGATCACAAGCCTAATGTGCCTTGGGCCAAGCATCATGGCACGGGGCTCGAGCCCACGGCTTTGTGGGCCTGGGGCCTTACCCCGTTCAAGGGGTTGAGTCAGAGACCGCACCATTGGGCGCCAGAGTCAAAGGCCCAAAGGGCTCTGGGATCCCACACCGTACATTAGCCCCCACTTGATTAGTTCCCGGCTACTGAGAACGAATCAAGGATGCCAAGAGCCAAAAACTCCTTGGGGATTTTAATAGTCAATCGCTGAACGGATGGGACGTTCATTAATGTGCTCTTAAAAGGCGCATTGTGTCAGACCGTCAGTTCCAGATAACCTAACGGTTCGTGAACTGAGGCGGCGCACGTGGCAGTTACCAAAAGAATTTGTAAAGTTTTTCCACCCTCCGTTTTTATTAATTGCTCTTAACCCCCTCTAAACCCTCTAAATAGCTTCCTCTAATTTTGCCCATCACTTTTTACATCCTCTCTTCCTCAGATTCCTTCTCTGCCGAGCATACTTCTCCCATGAACATATTCTCCAGCCTAAATCATTGTTTTCTAGAGCCCCTAGTAAGTTTTCTTTACTCTTGCCTATTCTTTCAGTTTTTCCTCACTTCATAGTTTAGGAATGAGTTATTCTCATCTTCTTGCACCTGGGGTTGCCCTTCTTCTTCATACTCCCTATCTTCGCATCCCTTCTGCCTTCTTTCCAGCCAGGTGGATCCCCGAGAAGACCTCTCAAAGCCACTCTCAACATAACTCCCAGATTGACCTCCAGACATTTTCCTGTTCACGTCCTGGTAGAACCACAACTTTGTAGGAGGGCCCCATGGTGGCGCCAATTGTGCGTACCTAAAATATGGTTGTTGGGCTCAACCTCTACTTAGGCTCACAATCTATTTGTATTGTGGGCCTAGGATTTTCTACTATGGGTGGTCCCGTGCTCGGTGACCTAAATATTCTTCTATTTCTACAATCCCTTCTTTCACAAAGTTGCTCCCCTTTTTCTCTTAGTTTTGTCGCTTTTTTCTATCGGTTCACTCTCTAGAGTTTTCCAACCCCCTCACTTCTCATCCTAGTCTCTTATTTATAGTGTAAGGTCAGTGGGAATGTCATGATTATTCCTAATTACAAGTGGAGATGGGGGTCCAATTCCATTGTTTCGAAATGGATGTTTCATTGGGAGTTGTAGTAGTGGCATTGGTACTGGTTCCCACCTCTTATAGGCTGTTCGACAGCGATATTCCCCAAGGCCCGACCGGACAGCCAAGACGTGCACCCCCGAGTAATCACGTTCCCATCTGAGACGCATTTGACTGTGATCACAGGCCCAATGTGTCTTGGGCCAAGCACCGTGGCACAGGGCTCAGGCCCACGGCTTTGTGGGCCTGGGGCCTTACCCCATACAAGGGGTTGAGCTAGGGACCGCACCATAGGGCTAGAGTTAAAGGCCCAAAGGGCTTTGGGATCCCATACCGTACAGTAACAATTCATATTCAAACTCATTAATATCTGTTAGGGTACTTTTTTTTTTTTTTTGTTCACCTAATTTTATTTGAGTACCACCTATTTATTTTCAAATACCACTAATAAGTCATTAGGTTTTTCCAAATATTTTTTGCTCTATTATTATGTTAATCACAAATGTTTTATATCTCATTATCTAAATTGGGTCATGATATAAACTATCACAAAAGCCCAAAAACTCATATTTTATCCAATTTTATTATCATTATTTAGCTAAACCTAGAACCGGCCCTATGAACCCAAAACACACATCATATTCTATTTAAAGCCCAAGAATACTTATTCTTGGCAATATTTGAAAAGCCTATGATTCAAGTCCAAGACAAAACAATCTATATATATATAATAGACGAAGCTGAGAGAAAGTTGGTTCCTACATTTAAGGACGTGTTAACAAATAGGATAACTGCCTATTTAAAATTCAGACACGTGTACAATTTTTTTAAAAATAATCGTACGTTACAATGCTTGACTTTTTAGACTTCAGACACGTCTTACTTTAAAAAGTGATATATTACATTTTTTGGTAATGCTACAGCACCGTTTAAAAGCTACAAATTATAATTTTTCGCTGCGTTAAAACACTTTTTGGGAGCCCGGTATAAAAGGAAACTAACCGCTTAAAAAAAAAAAACAAATTTGCTCTACGGTGATAGAAATAGAGAGGCGATGAGACCTGGAGAAAGAAATAGAGAAAGAGGCAGAGTTAGAGACCTCTCAGGCCAGTACCACCGTCGGACTTTGACCACCAAAATTCTTGCTTCCCTCGACTGGCGATGCACTGTTACAGAGTGAGTTTTCTTTTTTTGCTTTCTTTGTTTTTCGATTTTTTTTATAAATTTTTATAAGTAAAAACCTAAATCTGCGATAACTATAATCTATGTTTACAGCAATTTGGGTCGCTCACCAGACTTAGACCGCCGGAACTGCAAGCACACAGAAAGAAACCGTTAAGCCATACATCCGCCACCCAGATCGTCGAAACCGGCTCCGGTCTTTTTTCTTTCCATTTTTTAGATTTGGGTATGAAATGTTACTTTAATTGATTTTTTTTTTTTGTTGAATGGGTTTAGATTTGATTCGTTTTTGTTTTGGGATTTTGGGTATGAAATGTTATCAAAATGTTTGTTTCCTCAATTTTAGATATTTGCTTTTGTTTTGTTTTTTGTTTTCTGTTTCATTGAGACTACTGAAACTCTTCCCTTGTTCTTTCTCTGGCCGTTTCGTTTCTGCAACTCCATACACACAAGGTCAGTATAGCTTTGTTAATTTTACTGTTTTGGATACTAAATCTGTGTAGTTTACCAAATTTGGCCCACTTTAGTTCCATTTGTGTTTTCCGTTTCAAAACAACAGACATAGGGAATAGAAAATCCAAAATCGCAAACCAATTTTGCCTCTTCAAAAATTGAAAAGAACCCTTTTCTTTTATCAAGGAACAATAGCATCTCTTACAATCTGACCCATTTTGTAACTGTCAAATTCTCCCATTTGATCAGACACACATGGATAAACCCTTTTCTCCATCAAATTCCTTACGCATATTTATTCCTTATTAATTGTTGTTGCTCTCTATCAATTGGTAAGCCCTATATCTTCTCTAAATTTCATTGACTTCCTATGCATTTCATGCATCAAAGTAAGGTATTTCCATGCTCATGCATAATGATTAATTTAGCATTAGTCGAAAACTTGGGTTAGCAGATTTTCATATGAATGTTAGGATTGTGAAAGGGAAGTTTGTCCTACCCATTGCATTTGGGTGTAAAAATTTGACAGAATCACAATATGCTGTTGTTTTTTGCAATAGCAGGTTTAATTATGCACTTGAAGTGTTCGATAAAATGCCTAAAAGATGCAAGGTTGGTTTTTATTGGGATGCTTTGGTCTCAAATTAACGTCTCTACTTTTTTGTTTTGAGAATTTTTCCAAAGTGAAATTTTGAGTAGAAACAAACAAATAAATAGTAAATAGTTTGTTAAATAAATGTGTTACTGCATATTAAGGGATTATTTACTTAATATGGTTGTGTGATTATTTACTTTTTGATAGTTTGTTTGGCGTGTTTCTATCTTTCATCTCTCCTGTCATTTTAAAAAACCTTCTTACCCTTTCATTTTTTGTTGCAATTCAGATTCGCTGAGTTTTTCCTGTCAAGTACTAATAATTCATTAATATGCCAAATTTTCGAGGGCCTCAATTACATTTTCACTTATCAGTAATTTTGTATATTCAATGACATTTTTTTCCTCACGTGCTAATGTAGATCTATCATCTCAGCTCTGGCTTATAAGACAGTTGGTAGCTATTCAAGAAGAGCTACTTGATTAAATAGAAAGGTCAGGCCAACCTAATTTTCCTTCGTTGCTTTCATTTAAATTTGTATCTCTTTATCATTTGTTAATATTTGATTAAAAAAAACTTTAAACAAAAGCAGTTTAAAAAAGATGGGTTTAGTATTTTTCTTTGAATTCTTTGGTCTCAAAATATCATCATTAGTATTTTTTTTTTTTTTTTTAAAGCACTGGGAGTATCGTCCTATTGAAAATAGATGTGTTTAGGAAAGGCCTAGGAGAAGATAGAACTATGAGAAATTTAGAAAATACAGCTACTGATGGAAGAGAAAACTAATTGCCATTAACACGTTACCATCAAATCGTCGGAACTACCATCGGTAAAGGTTTTCTTTTCTTTCTTTCTTAGATCTGGGTATGAGATTGGTTGGATTGAAATTATTTAGGTATTTGGATTACACTAGGTTTTGTTTTGTTTTTTTTTGTTTTTTTTTGTTTTTTCACCGTAAAGAAATAGGATTTTTTTTTTTTAGATTACAGAAATCACTAAAAAATATTGGTTTTAGTTTGGGTACTTCTGTTTCTAATCTTAACCAAATCGTTGGGATTAAATAACTATAGGAAAGGCCTACAATTGATGTTTTTTGTTTTCCTTTTTTGATTTCCCAAAAATTGATCAACAACTTGCTGAGATGGGGGAGACTCCAGTGTAATTTGTTCATGTAATCGTGTATAGTGAATTGTGGATATAAATCGAACTTTTACTTCCTATATTAAATTTTAATTGAAATAGCTTTATAGTCTCAATAAGGATCAAGAACGCCCTGACTCTCTTGAGGCTCAAATATCCACACATTTCCTTTTTCTTGATTTTATCAATTTGAGTACTCATTGACCAACTAAAAACCTTAATAATTTAAGTATATGAATTGTGGCATTAAACCATGTGCTATCTTTGTCATATCCTGGAAAAGAAACCAAGCATACCCAATCTTCAATGACCTGTGAAGCTTAATCCTGTGTTTTCCTGCCAAGTAGAAGCAAGTTAAGGTGGAAAATTAAATTTTATGATGCATACATTGATGTAAACATTTTTGTTATTGTCAACCCTTTAATTTCCTGGACCTGTTTGGGCTTATAGTTGTCAATCGGACTCAAATTAGAGTTGTGAATGGGATTTACACTACTTTGATTCAAAAGAACAAAATCAAGCCCTCTCTCAAAACTCTTTTTAAAAAACGAGACTGCCAAGAAGAAACCTGCACTTGACCATAAATTAGTACTCAAAATAGCTAAATTGAAATTCGGTGACTGATAGAAGTCGGTTCTTTACATGGCGGGGAAGAAAAAGAGATAGAAAGTCATGCTGTCGGACATCCAATTTATCTACTTTTTTCCTTTCTCTCGCATTTTACAAATCCTTTGGAGATTGGTACCCCTCTCCCGGCTTATCGAGATATTTCTTCGAATAACCTTTCACGGTGAGCTGAAGAAAGCATATTGGAACGCCAAATGTTTGTTGAAAATGAGTGATAAATGAGTGATAGAAAATCTAATAGCCTATGTGCAAATAAATATTAGCTACAACACATTGCCAAACCATTTAGACCAACTTTATAGCAATTCATTATTATTGTCTCTTTTACTTTCCACAAAGTTTTATGCTTAGAGCTTTAACATAATATGTAATTCATATCTATGAGAAATACCTAATTCGAGGCAACTGGCCTCCAAGAATGAGAAATAAGATTTAGAGAGAATAGAGAAGATTAGGAGAGAACCGTTGCTTATTTCATTCAATGGTCCTTACAATCACCACTCAAGCAAACCACTAATATCCAGTTTTCTTGAGTATTCAAAGCTATTCCAAGTAAAGCCATATATGTTGCATTCTAACAACCTATATATCTAACTAATCGCAAGCAACTTACGGACGTTAACGGCTTTTATGGTAAAAGACTAACAACTCCCTAACTCTAATGCGGCGGCTTAGGACAAGTGTACATTAGGCAACATCAACAATAACGGCTATAGCGGCAAGTCAACTTTAGCGGCAACATCACAGGTGTTGCTTGATGACTCTTAACATATACTATATTGTTAAGTAATAAAATAGTTTACTATATTTTAATATACAAGTTACAAGGAAAGTTTTGATGCATCGGTTAAATATGATCTGTCATGATTTATTATTGCATATTATTTTCCTTGAGTTTGGCAATGATTTGATTTGATGCAATGATTTTCTATGTTTGGGTTTTTACCAGAATGAGACTGATTTTCAGAATTTATGATGGCTGAACCAATGCTCATGATTGGTGGCAATAATGCTCAACATAAGTTGCTGCATAACTCATGTTGGTGGTGCTGCTGGAGGTTTAAAGTAGCTGCATAATTGTTGGTGGTGTTGTTGCTTAAAGTCAAATTCCTTTTTTAGACACCATATGCTTAAATATATAACATTATTTAAGTTTGAATGTATGCCGTGGAAGTATCATAACTAAGTTTATGTAGGATGCAAAGCTCATAATTAAAATGTAAAATGTTCCTGCGCATTGCGCGGGTTAAACACTAGTTTCATTAATAAAATTCAAATCCATAATCAAAGCCCATGATTTAAACCCATGACAATTTATTTATCCAAAACTCAATTCACATTAACAAGATCAAAGCCCAATTCTCATTGGCAACATCAAAACCCAATTCTCATTGGCAATATCAAAAGCCTAACTTACGTTGGCACTATTAAAAACCCAAGCTAACTACTTGACATTATTTTATCAAAAGTCCAAGTTTATTAATACTTGGCAAAATACTATATCATAATTATTTCACTTAAAAGTCCAATAATGAACAATAATTTAGATTCTTAAACCTATTACTATAATATTACAAGCTCATGGAATTTATGAATTATCTATTCAAAAAAAAAAAAAAACTATTCTCAAAACCCATGGCAATCATCTTATAAAAGCTCATAGAAAGTTATGATTATTTATTTTAGACCCATGACATTTATTTATTTCATATCATATTATAAACTCATGTTCACTCTCTATCTTACATCACAGCATTCATAATATTTATTTCCAAAACTCATGGTAATTATTCATCCTACATGCCCATTATGATTATCTATAGAAAAACTTATGAGAATATCACATTATTCCATTATAGTGGATATTGCCTCTATTTAAAATCCATGGTAAATATTATTCTCAAGAAAATATTGGAGGTCTTTATTTAAAAAGCCAAAAAAAAAAATCATTTACAAAGTAATCCGTAGCAAAAATTATGAGAAACTATACAAGTTGTTATTTAAAGCCCATGGAAATTAATACCCAAAACCTATCATGAATATATATTAAAGCTCATGGATTCATTTTATTTCTACTTACAACTAAAGCCCATGTGGAATAAAAATCCATGACAATATATGGTAGCTTTGTCTATTTTGTAGGGCTCACAATGAGAAAGCAAAAGGATAGGCCAAAGTAAAGAGAACCACCAAGTTAGAGGCCCACCAAAATACTCAGCCCTCATGGCCAAGCCAAACATGAAATCTCAGCCAAAACAGTCCATGTGTGCAAACTGACCCTGCTAGAGAACTCCATTCAATTCTGCCTTCCGCTAAAGGTCACCTCAAGAAACAACTAAGCTCCCAAACCAAATTAGGAGCTGGCCATCTATCCCACTGCCAACTCTGACGTGAATAGTACCAGAGGCTGACACCTAAGGGCTAATGAGCAATAAATACCCTTCTTCCCCAAGTTTTGGTCACAACTGAAGGAAGGCATAACCAAAACCTTTAAACTCATGAAATCCTCAACCAAATAGTTTATTTTATTACTAAAAATGTATGTAATTGGTTCATGAACCAAGCCCATGAATCCTAAAGAGGAAAATTTGGGAACCTGTGGTTTGGAGAGCATAAAGGGATCTCCAACAGAACCCTCTAAAGTGGACTTAAACTTTGACACCTGGCTTGGGGTGTTGAATCCTACTTCTTAGGGTCCAAATCTCAATTGCAGCACTAGAATTCTTCTTTAATACTTGTCTTAATCCTATTGGTTGAACACAATCTCAGCAAGCTTAGCATTTAATGCAAGATTACCCCAAATACTACCCATGTGTGGCATTGCCCAAAGAAGCAAAACAACCCTAAAAGCAAATCTCCCATTTTTAGGCCAAATCCAAGTTATTAATTCAGTTGTCCTGCTCCCCTGAATGAGACCTGAGTTTTTTGGATTCTTGTTAATTAATGCTTCTCTAAACTCCATTATAAAAGGATAAGCACCTCAGCCCACAAACACACAGCTACTCCCTCTATAACTTTCTGATTTGTTTGCCATTTTGCTTGTAATTCAGCTCTCCTCAAGCCCACAACTCATTCCCCTTAACCCACACTCACCTAGCCTCAAACATTCCTTTCCTCTTTTGCATAATCACAGCCCATAAATGCCACCCAATCAGTCACAAACAGCTCACTACTTACTAAAGCCTTAACCTCAGTATTAATTCTATCTCACGCACTCAAAATAGCCCACATTACCTCATTCATGCCTTATGCACACATACTCACCAAAATCTTAGTTTAATACTTGCTGCACTGAGTTAGGATCTCTCTTTCCCTTCATACCATGCCAAATAACTTCTTTTTCATCACTAGACAGCCACTAATATTTACTTATTGTTTTACTATGGGAGGCTATAATGTATTTGAGACTTTTTGGAATTTTTTCTTCATATTAGTGTAATGATGGCTAAGAGTACTGTAGACCCTATTGAAAAAATTACATAAGAATTTCCTGAAGTTAATACTTTATTAAATTTACTTAATACTTGAATATAAATTACCCTACCACTAGAGGACTGATTTGAACTATGATGCTGTAAAAGGACTAATAATATAACAAACTAACAACAGTAACGTGTTTATTGGGTTTTATTGTTGTCTTCTTGTCAAGGTGCAACCTCTATCTCTTGCTTGGGCAACTTACACAACACCGAAAGCCTTTGGGCTTTATTTCAAGAGCCCATCGTCGAGTTTTGGCTTGGCTACCCCATATTCTATTCGGGAACATCAAAATTTTCCACTCAACAATATCTAAATACATTTATTTGTAATTCATCAAATTAACCTTGTTTCTGTTAGTTTTAAATACATCTATTTAATTAATATTTAAATACAAAGGCTCCATTTGAAATTTTCGCCCTAGACCTCCTAACTATATCAAGCCAACCTTAATGGTTTGGAGGGTAGGATTGGGGGCTTTAATGGGCCTAGAGCTTAGATTTTGTTAAGTGAATTGAGGCCACTTGCAAATCTAAGGATTCATGAAAAACAATTCACATGTTAGCCTCTCTTTGTCATGCATAAGTCACATTATCTACTATGCTCTACGTGACTGAAAATCCTACTTAACACTTTCAAGTCAAGAAAAAGCATTTGATTTCATTGAAAACTCTTTGATGTGGTTGGGCACATTTAGCATGTTCCCTAGCACCATTTTAGCTTAAAGGGTTCAAAAAATTGAGTTTGGTCAACAAAATTTCTAAATCGTAACTAAACTAGGTCATCCAATATCTAAACAAAAGCAAAATCAAAGTTTGCCTTCTTTTTAGCAATGTAACATTTAAAATGGTTTAATCCTTATTCAAAATCGAATCTTAGGGATGCCCTAAACCTAATATAAAGCCTTGCCAACAAGCCTTGCATTAACAACACATTCCTCTACCTCACATACAAATTTATCTTATGAGTCACATAAAAGTAGCACATTATTAACGATTGTTGCATACGTAATAACTCAATACTGTCATCTCTCTCCCTTATCACGTCTCTTGTTCTGTTGTATTTATGGCTTAGTAAAAGGTTAGAGCTATTTAGTATTTTCATGCATTTCCCCCCTTGTAAGCTATTACCTTTGGGTATATATTTTTGATGTATCACTGGGCTTTACACGGAAGTATTATGACCCAATACAACATTTCAACCGACCATGAGGCAGGTACGAGTTGAACCATTTTCCCTCTAGGTCAACAAATGTATGGCTCAAACTTGTTTTTTTTTTTTTTTTTTATAAGTTGGGCCAGGTTAGTGGGTTCAAGTCCAATTTTGCTAAGTCTACCAATAACCCATAGAAAACCAATATGAGATGTCGGGTCGGGTTTATGGGGGAATGACCACCCGTATGGTATGTCTTAACATTATCAAATCATAGAGATCCGAAAATGATATCCAGGTGGACCCTTACCCACATTGACTAACAAGTAACTCGCCAAGTAAACCGCTCCGGACTCAGTGACTCGGCCAAAACCCTAACCCTAAAAAAAAAAACCTTATCGTGGGTACTATATAAAATCCCCTTTGATTTTTCATACGCGAAAAACCCTCCTCCACTCGCACCCAGGGAGAGAAGAGGCAGAGAGAGAAAAGCAGCAACAGCAATGGTGTCGCTCAAGCTCCAGAAGCGGCTCGCCTCCAGCGTCCTCAAGTGCGGGAAAGGCAAGGTTTGGCTTGACCCCAATGAAGTCAGCGAAATCTCCATGGCCAATTCCAGTAAGCTCTCTCTCTCTCTCTCTTCATTTTCAGCTCAGGATCCACATCTTATCTCCGTTAATCTATCATATCTGTGAATTTCGGATCCATATCTGTTTGAATCGGATTAATAATCCAATACTGTATGCCTTTTCATTTTCGTTTTATATGCTAATCTAATTAGAAATTTTGGATTGTCAAATTTCTGGGTACAGTACTAGGGACATTCATCCTCATGTGGGTATATGGATTTCAAGACCAGTAATGTTGGTGCAGTTGTGTTGTATGATAATATGGTTGTAATGGGTCATATTGTTAAAATCTCAATTGAGAATTTGCTTGTAAATATTATCAATATAAGTTTGGTACTGAAATTGGTCATTTCTGACTTGATTGTTTGTTATGTTATTTGTGGTGTAACATGGTTCTTATAAGGTGTAGTTTGGCTTGCTTGTTTTTGGTGCATTTGTTCCTGTTTTGACTGCAAATGTTATTGGCATTTGCTTAATATGTGGTTTGTTTCATGTTGTTGGTTTTGTTTAATGCCGATGAGCTCATCTGGGTGCGTGTGCAAACGTGCCTGTCAAAAATTGTTGCTGGTTTTCTGTTTAGTAATTCGATCTGATGATGTTACATGATTAATTTGTGCAGGGCAGAACATCAGGAAACTGGTCAAGGATGGTTTCATCATCAGGAAACCAACAAAGATCCACTCTCGCTCCCGTGCGCGCAGAATGAAGGAGGCCAAGAGGAAGGGTCGTCACTCTGGATATGGTGCAGCTTTATAGAAAACTTGTTGTGTCTTGTTTCTGTTGATGCATGTCATGTTATGTTGTATTGCAACTGTTTGATTGTCATACTTTGGTTTCTAATTCTTTGAGGTTCATAAACTTAGTATAATCCCTAAATGTGTTAAGGTAAGCGCAAGGGTACTAGAGAGGCAAGGCTGCCAACCAAGGTCCTTTGGATGAGGAGAATGCGTGTACTAAGGCGTTTGCTCCGTAAGTACCGGGAAGCAAAGAAAATTGACAAGCATATGTACCACGACATGTACATGAAGGTGAAAGGTAATGTCTTTAAGAACAAGAGGGTGCTCATGGAGAGTATTCACAAGTCAAAGGCTGAGAAGGCAAGAGAGAAGACACTGTCTGATCAGTTTGAGGCTAAGCGTGCTAAAAACAAGGCCAGCAGAGAGAGAAAGCATGCCAGAAGGGAAGAGCGTTTAGCACAGGTATGATTGATCTTCCAAGATAATTCCAATGTTTTTTTTTTTGAATTGGAATCGCACTATGTTATTTTTGGAATTGGACAAGAATGTTATGGAAAATTATTACTTGTGATCTGTATACTGAAGTTAGTTTTTGCTTCTGGAGGAAAGCAAAATTGTCATACTATTTGTAGAAAATACATTATTATAACTTGGTGTTTGCTGTATCTATTTTGGCAATGTGAGTTAATTGTGCCTTGAAATAACAGGGACCTGTTGAGAGGGCACCAGCAGCAGCTGCACCACCTGCACCACAACAAACTGAGTAAGAGACTTGATGTTCGTTTATAAAATCATCTGTGTGTGAAAAATCTCAGATACCAATGTTGAAGATATGAATTTAGGGTGTTCCACCCTCTATATTGTATACTTTATAAATTGTTGCTGGACTGGCACATTCAAGTCACAATAATAATATTATCATACATCCAATCCATAGCAGTAAATGTATTGTCTGAATTTGACACAGTTCTATTTGATGTTTTTCTTCCTTGCAGGGGAGCTAAAAAATCTAAGAAGTGAGAAGTGTAACATCTCTGATGAACACATAGCAAGAGCTCAAATACGCGAATACTCTTTTGTTTCCTCTGAAGGACTTCGTTCATCTTAGCTATTTTAATATGTTTAATGAATTTTGCATTTTCATTACAAAGATTTAAATCTTTGAACTCTCAACTGTTCTTTTTTCTTCTTTCCCCGAATGTTGGATAATGTGTCTATTTGTGACCGTATGGATGCATGTCTTTTTGGGACATGGGAATTTTGATTCACATTACTGTCAGTAGATGTAAGTACAGCTTTGCTTTTATTTTTGTGAGTTCTGTGATTGTTGTAGCCTGCATTCCTCTTGTTGGTGGCAGTTGCTCTCCTCTCTCTCTCTCTCTCAAAATTGGGATGGGGTTATTGGGATAAGGAGGGAAAAGGGTTGATCGAGTACTCAAGGCTGGCCAGCATTACCTTTGCAGCTTTGTTATACTTATTTATTACAGATGGATGTTGTTTATGGAAGTTGTTTACAGGAGCACAGCTATGGCTAGGATCACAACAAAAATTCACAACAATTTTATAACCCCATTCTCTAATTTGCATACCACCTAATACCTGGATTTACCACAATCTACAATTTTTTTTTTTAAACGACCCAATTGTGACGAAGGTTGTCAAAATTGGGATTTTACGTAGAATCGTAGGAGTCGTAGGAGGTAGGTGAGATTGTAGATTATAGATCATAAGGTCCTATTGAGAAAAAAATTAAAAATTATACACTGGTATGTTAAATAATTACATAAATTATACATTCATTGATATAATTACAATACATCACTATATCCATTTGTAAGCATTATTTAGAGATGCCAAAAATTTTAAAACATGGCACTATTGGAATATTTTTTATTCGGGTCTAATTGACATACTTTTTACATTAGAGTGAAAAAACTTAGTTTATAGGAATTTTATTTTTCATTTAAGTTCAACTGAGTTTTTTGTCAAGTTTAAAATGTTACAATAAATAAAGGTCATTTGGGATCGTTAGAATCGTGTGATTGTACCGATCTTAAATTATAGCAAAGATCCTTAAAAGATTCGGATCGTTTTAGGCAGGTGAGATCGTAAAATCGTAGGATCTAGATCGGGATTTTAATAACTATGATTGTGACCCTAGAAGGACACATTTGATCACATTGTTCATCCGCTTTCCTGCCCCATATACTGTTGGCCTCACTCTGTCAATTAAACAAAGGATGCTTTCGAGCGCATTGTTCATGCGCTCTCCTGTAAATGATTGGGCTCTCTTTGTCAATTAAACAAATGACGCCTCATTATCCTTATGTACTATTTTGTTAATGCACCTATTCTATTGTAGCTCTCTTTGGTAAACAGTTTTTTTTTTTTTTTTTTTGGTAAATTAAAATAGGGGTTTGCTAGGTTACGCTAGCCCCCAAGCAGGGCGCTAAGGTTAAAGCCCTTGGGCCAACTCGTATGGATGTCTACCAACGGACTCCTACTGGCAGCGGGACTCAAACCTAGGTGAGTTAGACGAAGTATCTAAGCCTTACCAGCTGAGTCAAGCCCCCCTGTTAGCAAATTTGGCAAACAGTTTAGCTGTTTATCTTTTACACCATCAAGAGAAAGGAGGAAAAGTGCTTCAAACACGCTTTTGACCAAATTCTGCTTGGATCATTCTAATCGAAGTCCAATAATTTACATCATCAAGGGAAAGAAGGAAAAGTCCACTTAAAAGGAGGGGGGATGTTCAATGTTCATTTGATTAACCGTTGTGATGCTGTTGACTGATATTAATTCCATTTCAATATTGTTATCCAATCATAGTGAGTCACTTGTCTTTTAAAGACAAGGCATGGATGTTGCTTGGTACTCGATCTTTCCATTTGCCAACTGAGGTGTGCTAGGCTGCTAGCAGCCAAAGGTAGAATATTTGTGACACTTCTATTGGGTGAGCACATGATCCTATGTTCATGGTATTCCATTGATTTCTCAATTTGCATGAAACATGCACTGGGTAAATTTTAAGGGTTGTCTAAAAATTGGTCATGTGTCAGTCTTATGACGTGTCTGTTGATGCTCCAATGCACTTGACAAAAGCCATATCCAAATTCCACCCAATATCCTCGTCAGTCTTAATTGTGTGGGTTGTGGTTTTCTAACAACAACTGCTAACTAATAAGGTTATAATTCTAAAAAGAATGGAGTATACTTGTGCTTTTTACCTACAAATGTGTACACAAAAAAATAACAAATTGAAAGGTGGATAAAACTCACGTCAGTTTTCTTTTATCATTAAAAAGTGGTTCTGTTCCATTGAAGTGCCGGATTTGGGACAAAATCAATATTAGGGTCCGTTTGAATACAATTAAAAACTAAAAATATTATAGCAAAATAATTTTTAAATGTGTGAATAATATTATGAGACACATTTTTAATATATATTTTTAAATAAAGTTCGTGAACTGAACAGTGCACTCAGCTAAAAAAAAAAAAAAAAAAAAAAGTTGAAACGTGAAACTCAGCAGCAAACAAGACGCAATCCTCCGAATCCAAACAGATACTCCAAAGTACAAAGGAAAGCCAAAAATAGTTGGCCTGCCATATTCATAAATTAAACCGGCAACATCTACTTTCTTTGTTTGTTATCACCTCTTTACCCATCCTGATTGATTTAATTGACCATACCAAAGACTCGTTAAAAAAAAAAAAAAACCAATGTGATGATGCATACATTTATATTATAGGTCACATTTTTTTACCATTTACCAACATTGAAAGGTTGTTTCACTTTTCTTGCTTTAGATGCGGACTTTAAAGCAGAACACCATATAAGAATTGTGAAAATCAAACTTTCCCAGATTTGACTCTCTCCTCCCTGTATTTAAGTTTTTCTGGCCAACAATAATAACCAGTTCCGTCTTACAAGTCATTCAAAAAAAAAAAAGCCTCTCCAATCATTTCATTTCCTCTTCTTCTATTCAATACCCAATTATTTACGACACTTTTTATTTTAATTATTTTTTTTCTCTCTTGGATCAAACAAAAACCTTGGATTGAAATATAAAAGAGTCTCTTAAATTCTTGGAAATCAAAAGAATATTTATATATAAAAAAAAATGGCATGTTCAGAACAGTTAGTGGTGTCGGGTTCGGGTTCGGGTTCAGGTTCAGGTTCAGGGTCAGGGTCAATGCCCCGGTACGTCCAAATGCAAACGGAGCCGTCCGGTTCCATAGCGACGTCGTTAATCTCTCCACGCGCCGACGCAACTCCGATTTTCGACGAGTTGCCGGAGGCCACTATCGTCTCCGTCTCTCGCCCCGACCCGGGCGATTTCAGCCCCATGCTTCTCACTTACACCATCGAATTCCAATACAAACAAGTTCGATCTCTCTCGCTCGCTCTCTAACTTTCTTTTTCTTCAATGCTTCAAAATTTCATTCAGCTATATATAAGTTTATAGATCATAGTTAAAGAATTTGGTGTGTTTGTACAGAGATTTCTGAGTTTTTTTTTTTTTTTTTTGTAATAAATGATGAAAATTTTCAAATTTTCAATTTGGCATGTGTTTGGTTGCTGAGAAAACGCCCAAGAAAACGAAAGAAATTTTTTAATTACAGATCAATTAAGCTGTGCGTGGTTTGCTTACCACTAATTTTATCAATTATATACTTTAATAATATGCCTGAGAATATTTTGTGATTCTTAGCTTTTTGTATACTAGTTCAAGTGGCGCTTGGTGAAGAAAGCTTCACATTTATTCTATTTGCATTTCAATTTGAAGAAGCGTGCAATTATTGAGGAGATTCAAGAAAAACAGGAGCAGGTGTGTTGTGAACTTATGTTAGCTTGTATTCGATGTTGTTCGATTGTTAATTTGGTTATTTGGGAAGGTTTGGGGGTTTGATGTAGTTTTTGTTTTCATTGGAACACTATATTAAAGGTTAAAGATTGGCTTCAAAATCTAGGAATCGGTGAAAATACAGCTGTGGAGCAAGACGATGATGAGCATGATGATGAGACTGTTCCTTTGCATCATGAAGATAGTTTTAAAAATAGGTGACGACTAATCACTACATGTTTTTAGTAAATTGTGTGTGTGTTTTTTTTTTGGTTGTTGTGTGGATCATAATTGTTTTAGCTCTTATGGGTGTGTTTTTGTTTTTTGTTTTTCTTATTCAGAGATGTTCCGTCTAGTGCTGCACTGCCGATTATTCGGCCAGCCTTGGGAAGGCAACATTCCATTTCAGATAGAGCAAAGGTTGCAATGCAAGGGTATTTGAATCACTTTCTTGGGAACCTGGATATTGTGAACTCCAGAGAGGTATGTTAGGTGCACGTGCTCTTTTAGGAACATTGATATGTTGAATGTACAGTCGGTGTCTATGATTCTTTAACGATGTGTTTCTTCAGTTTCAAACCTTGCCCCTGCTATCTAGTCAAGTCTCTTATGTTTGCGGGTCAATAAAAGGATAGTATCAAATCTAGCAATTGTTCAACTAGTTATATGAAGTGTTTCTTTTTCCTTGCTTCCATTTTAGATTTTATTAATTGTAAAATCCAAGGGTAAATGTGGTGCTCATGACTTTTGAAAGGTAGGGTTAGTGATAAGTGATAACTTTCAAGGGAAAATTCTGGGTATTCTAGATGATTAATTATGAAGAGGGAATTAAGCGTTTTTGTTCACTGAAACACTCTTAGGATAATGCAATAGTTGAGTCAAAGACATAGATACGAGGCTGTGCAGGTTACTCCTTAGCTGTGGGGATGCCTTGACCTATTTTACTGGGTAATAATTGTTTAATTGTCATTTTAAAATCTTTTTTTAGTTGATATATCCATAGAAGGGGTTTGCATGATCCTGAACTGGATGTGGTGGGTGAATGTTTAGCTAAGTTGCTCAACATTTAGTTTATGTATGAATTTATGTACGAACCTTTAAAATTTTTGACAATCCTAAACCATCCTGTTGTCCTATTCCCTGAATATGAATGTGTTGTCTATTAGATGGTTAAAATCTTTAACACTTGTTAATTGTGGTCCATTGCTACAATGTTAATTCTTGTACACCTTCTACTGTTACCATATTATGATTCCCTATTCTTTGATACTGTAGGTTTGCAAGTTTTTGGAGGTTTCAAAATTATCATTCTTACCAGAGTATGGTCCTAAACTGAAGGAAGATTATGTGATGGTGAAGCATCTACCAAAAATTTTGAAGGATGATGATAATTCGAGAAAATGTTGTCCATGCTGTTGTTTCAATTGTTGTAATGACAATTGGCAAAAGGTAGTGGAATTATATCCTGAAAGTTAATTTTGTTCATGCTGTTGCACTCTGATTGACATACACATTGACCAGTGATACTTATAAAAAGCATACACATGCATTAGTGGTCAGTTGCATGTTGTTGGTTGAGTGGTGTTTGGATGTGTTCCATGTATCTGGTGTTATTCTATTAAAATCTTGTGTGGTGATAACAGCTTCTAGTAAATCATGGTGGAAAATGATTGTTCATCTGAAAAACATATGAAATAGTGTGTATAAAGAACAAAGAATATGAATGATTCATATTGCCTTAGTTATTATGTGTTCTATCTAAATTGAAGAGGGGAACAAAGAGAAGAATTTTATTGAGTAGAAGAAAAGCTCTGATGTAATGGTGTGCTATTATATGTAGTAGCATTTAGCTCACATATCATGGGTGCCACTTGGCAGGTATCCCAAGGAAATGCAATCTGGTTGTTATTAGGACAACGTGATCTTGCATCCACCTGCTTTTGGACAAAAAGCATGCAGTGAAAAAGTTATAGACAGAACACTTACAGGCATCTAAGGGTTTGTGCATGAAACTGGCAGTTTCCTTAATGGGACTTTCCTCAAAGGGACCTTTTTAATGTTAGGTATACATAGGAGATTTTTGAATTCTTCTGACGTGGTTGTTTGTTGGTGGAACAGCGTAACATGGATGCAAAAGCTTGCTCTTTACTCTTAAGGGAACAAATTTCGTGCTTCCTTATCCTCCTGTTATAGCTCTTGCTTTGTGCTTTGATTTCTTTGGATTTCCCAAATTGAACTAGGTCAATACATAAGATTGAGAGTTTTGAAGCCTTTTTTAGGGGCTGTATTGGCTTTATGTACATCATTGTCAGCTCTGTCTTGTGTTTCTTAGTTCTAGCTGCATCAGGCTACCACATTCTTATTATGGTAGTACCATTGTTGGAATCTTCTTGGTTCTCGTTTATTCCTTCCTCTCAGTTCATCTCTTATTTGGTTCTCAACATATCATTTGAATGGCTTGAAAATGACAAAATTTGGCCCTTATATTCTTTTCACTTGTTATTGATAGATCGTTTGGCATTATTATTCATTATTTAGCATATTTTTAATTGAAACTTCTACCTGACTGACTTTTTGGAATATAGGAGATATTTCGTGGCATGGAGCATAAGTTGTGTTATACTTTGTGATCATTCTTGAAGTATTTACATTATATATTCTCTACTTCACCACATTTTTACTTCTATTCTTTATATATTGTGTGCAGGTTTGGGCTGTATTGAAACCTGGATTCTTGGCCTTGCTGGAGGATCCTTTTCATACCCAACCTCTAGATATAATTGTTTTTGATGTACTGCCTGCCTCAGATGGGAATGGAGAGGGTCGAGTATTGCTAGCAAAAGAAATAAAGGAACGGAATCCTTTACGCCATGCTTTTAAGGTAAGCATCATCTTGTCTTACTGGTCCTTTATATTTTTTTCTGGATCAAAGTCTTAAAATTTTGTTACTTGGTAGTATAACTTATGAAAATAGTTAAGCAAATAGTAGTAATAGAAGTTTAGGATCTACTAAGATGCTACATAATACTAATGCAGGGAGGCTATGCATAATGCTTCATGTTGTCAAAACTGAAATTAAGGGTGTCTAAAGACCATAATAATTAACCCTCACTTGGTAGGCTGAATTGCTCTTTTAGCTTGAGGAGGAAACTGTAAATTCCGTAGGTTATTCAGATTAATGTCTGTTTATAGAAATTTAACTTTGTTGTTTAAGCTAAAAAGCTATGGTAGGCAACAATTTTGACTCCAAGTACACAAATACTTTTGATTCTCTCTTTTGCTCTATTTTTTAAACTTTTAACAACCTTATTTTGTGTAGAGTTGGTATTTTTCTTGGACTCAAAGTGCTCAAAGCAAATAATCTTCTTTTTATGAACTCTGCCAAAGCTGTTAAAATTTCACCCCTCTAGAATTACACATTCAATTTGGGCATTATACTGAGCTGCACCATTAAAGAAATGTGACACAAAGTGCTGGTGGTTGGGTATATTTTGTTGCATCAGTGAGGACTCTTTCCTTTTTTCTTGTGATAAGTAAAATAAGTTCATTCAAAAGACAATATAGCTCAACTACACATTGTGATTATCAAACTACCACTAAAGAATTACAATCTCAATTTCAAAAGATCTAAAAATTCTAAAAAGAAGATGGCGGGATGCCACTTATGGTAGTCATCCTATAAAACAAAAGTCTCAACATGTGCTGTTTGATAGCGTCATTAGGGTGTTCAACACCATTTAAAAGTTCTACAACTCCTCTCTCTTCAAACTGTCCACATTACTCACAAGGGAAATATTAGAATTCCTGTGACCATGAAATGTTTTACATTTTTAATCTTACATTTTTCTTCACTGCTTTATTGTGATAATTAATCGGTAGATGATTATCTTTCTGGTGGAAAAATCTAGATAATATCTACTCTAACAAATAGTTTGTAACTTAAGGTGACTTGTGGAATCCGGATCGTTAGGATTAGAGGCAAGAACGGTGCTAAAGTTAAAGACTGGGTCGCTGCAATCAACGATGCTGGACTAAAGCCTCCTGAAGGCTGGTGTCATCCTCACCGCTTTGGCTCTTTTGCTCCTCCAAGGGGTTTGGCTGAAGATGGTAGTCAGGCTCAGTGGTTTGTAGATGGTCGAGCTGCATTTGAAGCTATAGCTTCTTCTATTGAAGATGCAAAATCTGAGGTCTTTTCCTTCCAGTTTCAGCACACAGTTTTCAGTTGTAGTCCACATTGATTAATGTTTGGTGTTAAGTTTCTGTTGGTTGATTGGGAGTATCTTGCAGATATTTATTTGTGACTGGTGGCTGTGCCCAGAACTGTATCTACGCCGTCCCTTTCATGCTCATGCTTCATCCAGGCTTGACGCTTTGCTGGAGGCAAAGGCTAAGCAAGGGGTTCAGGTACTAATAAAGTTGTAAACTATTTTATAATAGTTATACTTGGGTTTTTTTTTTTTTGGTAGTAATAGTGGGAGGGTCAACTGGATCATATGAAACCACTGTTATGGAATTGCTCATATCATTTTTTTGAATAAGTGTTAATTGTAATATATTGTACAAATGCAGATTTATATTCTTCTCTACAAAGAGGTTGCCATTGCTTTGAAAATCAACAGCGTCTATAGCAAGAGAAAGCTTCTTAGTATTCATGAGAATGTGAGGGTACTGCGTTATCCTGACCACTTTTCTAGTGGTGTTTATTTATGGTATGCAATTTAAATGAAAATTCTACTGGAGTTTGTAGATTTTAATGTTTCAATTAAAATTTCCAACTATAATTAATGGTAAATAATCATTATTAGACTCTTTTGCGGTTTCTGATATTTATTTCTGGTTGTATTCAGGTCCCATCATGAGAAGCTTGTCATTGTAGATTACCAGATATGTTTTATTGGAGGACTGGATCTATGCTTTGGTCGTTATGATACATCTGAGCACAAAGTGGGGGATTGTCCTCCATTGATATGGCCTGGAAAGGACTACTATAACCCAAGGTAAGTCTCTTCTGTACATTCAACCTGATCTTATGTTGGCTTGTTCAATGGACAATTTTAGAAGATAGAGAATGAATAGATTTCCTGTTATGTATGTAGTGACTCAAGAACTCTCATTGAAGATTTGTACTTGTGTAGTTGATAATAGACCATGTTCTTCTAATTCTACTAAAAGGATTATTAATGTTTATATATTGATTTTTGGAGGGAGATCTATTGTGGTTCTAAGCCATAGTAAACTAGATACTCTAGGTCAAATTTTCATTTAATACATATTTTCTTGTGGTAGTCGCTGGCTGGCTTCTGCTTTAAAATTCACCCAGTAGGAGGTTTTAGTTGCTATGCGGTGAGAACAGTTCTTTTATTTAACTAATTGCAAGTTGGTTGGATTATACTCTTACTTTGTTAGATCTGTTTTTAATGTATTTCCTTTTTTCATTTTGTCAGGGAATCTGAGCCAAATTCATGGGAAGATACAATGAAAGACGAATTGGATCGTGAAAAATATCCTCGTATGCCATGGCATGATGTTCATTGTGCTCTTTGGGGACCACCGTGTCGTGACATAGCTAGGCACTTTGTTCAGCGCTGGAACTATGCAAAGGTAGTGCTTCCTTAACAATTGTTACAATCATATAGTCAACTTATAATAACATTACGACCTAAATTTGCTTATTCCTTCCTTCAGAGAAATAAAGCTCCAAATGAACAGGCAATCCCATTACTTATGCCTCAGCACCACATGGTTATTCCACATTACATGAGAAAAAACAGAGAGGGGGAGATTGGGGGTAAGAATTTTCAAAATTATAATGACCATAGAAGACAGGATTCCTTTTCTGCAAGATCATCATTACAAGATATCCCACTTCTCTTGCCACAAGAAACTGATGGGCTCGACGCTCCTAATGGAGAACCGAAATTATACGGTTCAGACTTTACTACTAATCTCCTTGATCAGCCAAGCAAGATTACCAGTGGTCTGCCTTTCTCTTTTCGGAAGTCCAAAATTGAACCAGTAGGTCCAGATACACCGTTGAAGGGATTTGTAGATGACTTTATATCCGTAGATCATCATGGGAAAGCACTTTCAGATAGGGTGGCACAGCCTCACATGAAAAGTTCAGATCCAGAGTGGTGGGAAACTCAAGAACGGGGTGATCAAGGTGGATTTGCTGATGAATCTGGTCAAGTTGGTCCTCGTGCTTCGTGCCGTTGTCAGGTGAGCTGTAATTCTTAATAAGCTTCTAGAATTATTAGATTATCTACCAGATATCAGCCACCTACCCTGTTGCCTAGTCAATGAATTTCTGACTTTTCTGTAAATTTCTGGTAGACTCTTTTTTGACAATTAATCAATTCATCAAAGTTTCAAAATGATTGTCCCTCATTGTATTGTGAAAAATGAAGACATTTATGATTAAATTTTGAGAGAGCAGCCGCCAGGGAATAAATTTTATTGGTAAGTTACACACACACATTTGGTAGGTTTTGAACCCACAACCTCACCCTTCACCTTGCTTTTACAAGAGGAGGAGATGTCAATTGAGCTAGAGCTCATTGGCTAAATCTCTATCTAATTCCTTTCTTACTGTTGCTGTTCTGTATTTTGATCATGATATTGGACTTTGTATCATATTATTTTTAGTTACCTTTAATTTTCAGGTAATTAGAAGTGTCAGTCAGTGGTCTGCCGGAACAAGCCAAACTGAAGAGAGCATTCACAATGCTTATTGCTCTCTTATCGAGAAAGCAGAACACTTCATCTACATTGAGGTATATTCATTCCCATGTGTTGTATAACTTTCATTATATTTTATTTCACTCCCCGTAGGAGTTTATGTATTAGAATATCTTGTACGATATTTTTCACTTTGAAAACTAGGAAGATGTCTTGAATAGAAAAGTATGTGTTGATTAGAATAATTGTTATATTTTCATAGAAATTAATGCACAAGTCCAACACTACGAACTGATAAATTCAAGTACCATGACCCTCATCATAAAGGTATTTGAAGCAAGGACATTTCGGGACTTCAGTTAGTAAATCAGATGCCATAGAGTATAATTATGGCCATTCAGTTCCATGGGACAACCTAACAGGCCCTCCCTCAGATGGGCCTTAGTTTATTGTATTAAAATACATGCGTTATTGGTCCAAAGGGCGTAGAGGACTTTATGGCCGTCTTGGCTTGGTTCAGGATCATTTTAGCCATACCTTTTGTATCTAGTCTCGGGCTAGATCATAAATAGATTTAAAAAATAAGCGAATACTCTCTATTAACTACTTGGGAGTGGCCACCTGGATCCTTTTTCATTAATTTGCCCTCTGTTTATTGTTGTCATTGCTGTTGTTCTCTCTCTCTCTCTCTTGGGATGGGGGGTGAATGTTCACTTTTGAGTAATAGGTATGTTTCTTTTCCTTATTCTGCACCCTTCTCAAGGGGTTGGATGGGTTGTCATGTTGGCCTGAGGGTGTCTGGGCATTAGGTGTTCTAACTGGTTTTTTATGCTCAAGTTCATGACCATCTCAGTTTACTTCTTGTTGCCGGTTGCCTACCCTGCACATGTTCAAACAATCTCAATGCATTCCCGTTCCTGTCTGTACACAAATTCATGTTCTCTCAGAACTTCTTCCTCTTCTCTCTCTCTCTCTCTCTCTCTCTCTCTCTCTCTCTCAGATAAAGCCATTCTATTAGCATTATCTTCCTGATTACCCAACTGCCCCATTGCCCATGTATGCATTTAAGAGAGATGATAGTTTAAAATGCTTCCTTTAATATACTTTTGAGCAAAGTACGGTATAAACATACTAAAATGGATGAGAGTCAGAAAGAAACTGAAAATTGAAACAATTCATGAACCTGTGTAAATTTTTTAAGTTTTAGATAAAAAGGAAGCGAGGCTGTTTTGCAAATAAACCAACTGATGCCATTAATAGCATAATAAACAAAGTGCGTTCTTAGTCAGAAGGTTGGGCTTCTATCAAGGGAGAAATGGAAAGATGATGTTAATGCTAATGAGTTATGGGCCAAATTGTTGGTCAGGTTCATGTTCTTATCCATCGGTGTGTTGGATACCCTATATGATAGACATTCTTTTGAGTTTATTTTCATTATAGTGTGCTGGGTCTCATTGTCCTACTTAGTATTCTGTGTCTTATTTTCATGATCTTTTGAATTAATTCTTGGCAACTTTTTCCCAGAATCAATTTTTCATATCAGGTCTGTCGGGAGATGAGATAATACGTAATCGTGTGTTGGAAGCATTATACCTGCGTATTATGCGAGCATACAATGATAAGAAGTGTTTTAGGGTTATAATTGTCATACCACTTCTACCGGGTTTCCAGGTTTAATTTCATTGTCAAAATCCTTCAAATCTGAAATTTGATCAATCTGTTAGATTTTCATACCGAATTGTTTTAACAGGGGGGTGTCGATGACGGGGGTGCAGCATCTGTGAGAGCCATAATGCATTGGCAGTATCGAACCATTTGCAGAGGAAATAATTCGATATTTCATAATCTCTATGATCTTCTTGGTGCTAAAACACACGATTACATTTCTTTCTATGGCCTCAGAGCTTATGGCAAACTCTTTGACGGTGGTCCTGTAGCCTCCAGTCAGGTATTGTCTTGCACCAATTCTTGCATCAATGCACCCTAACCACTTATTAATATACTTTCATCATTTATCTTTCCTCTCATTTGCAACAGCTGCTACATGCATCTCTTTCCTTCAATTATCATTATTCCAATCATACTTATTTTGTTACTGCAGGTGTATGTGCACAGTAAAATTATGATAGTTGATGATTGTATTACATTGATTGGATCGGCTAATATTAATGATAGGAGTTTGCTTGGCTCAAGAGATTCTGAGGTACCACTCCTGCTTTACGTCTTTTCATATTTTTTGTTCATGTTTCTCCTGTCATTGTTGAGTCCAAAAAGTGAAAACAACTCAAAGCTAGAGCCTTTCACCCTAATCAAGAATTCATCCTTTCAGCCTCAATTTGAAAAATGCCTTATATTGGAATTATGTATGAGGAAATGGTTAACTATCTTGTTATAAGATACTAGCCTCATTGCACGCGTGAAAGCTTTTATTTATTTTTGGTTTAGTGTTATTATTTTCCATTCATCTCAATTTGGGGTGCTATATTTTCCAATCACAAAATTGATTCCCTTATTTTTACTAATGTTCAAAGGTTAGCAATTACGCAATTATTGAATTAAGAATTTGAAATTAGCTTGAGTGATAAATCTAATCAAAGTAGCAGTGGCATAATCAAGAAAGCAATTTCCATAGTGTTAAATAATTAAATAGTATAATCGCTGATGGACAGGGAGGGTAAAGTACTTGTGCCTTTTTATTAAATCTAATCGATGACATTCAAATGAAATATATAAGAGAAAAAAAATGAAAATGCCTTCAAGCAAAAGAATGGAACCATGAAATAATCAAGAATATCAACTTAAAAAATCAGAATAAAGGAAAATATAATTCTGAAAACAATTAAACTAAAATTTTATCTAAGCAAATACATCGAAGTACTAAAAAATGGCCAGTGAAGTACTAAAAAAACAATGGATCTTTGAAAAGTAATATGAACAAATTTTGATAAAGACGGAATACTAAAATCCATCCTGTGAGTCTCATTAATAGAAAGAAATGTTTTATTAAATACCTTGGAACTCCGTTTGAGTTGTTGCCTCAACTCATGCTTCTCACAACTCTAAAGTCTTAATGCTTATGTGGCGTTTGGTACGGAGAATCCACATTACTCCTGACATCTAGATTCCTAGGAATCACATTCCTAGGAATGTAGCTACTTCTATGTTTGGTTTCATTGGGAGATTCCCATGAATGTGAGATGATAATGTTTGGTGTATTCTTAAGAATCTTAAATGAATTATTTGTTTTTCCAATTTTATCCTTAGATTTGAATGTGAAGTACCAAGCCCTTCAAAAAAAAATCTTCCTTTAAATAAATAAAAAATATATATAAACTATTAATTAGTCCTTTAAAAAAATATCTTACTCTAAATAGATAGATAAAAAACATTATATAAACTATTAATTAGCAACACATTCATTAAAACTGTGATCTAACATTTCAAAATGACAAGACTAATACAAAAATAACAATTAGCAGAGTTATTTATCCTGTTTATGTTGTTTTGGCGGGAAAAGATAAAGACAAGAGAGAAGATATTGATAATTTGTTTTATAGTTTATCTTAATTGCTTAAATGATAAGAAAAAAGGGTTAAAATTGTCAATTTATAAAAAATACAATTTCTTTTAAGCTTGGGAATCTGGATTCACACCTGTTTTAAAGGGAATTCACATTCCTACTGAGAGGGGTTTAAGGATTCCTCTGACATCTGATTCCCTAGCGTAATTTGTAACCAAACATGAGAATTTTTAAACATTCCTGAGAATCCTAAAACATTACCCCGTACCAAACGCCACCTTAGAGTAACGTAGGAAGATTGGCTTCTTGTGTGTGTATTTTTCGGAATTTGCAGGAGACTTGAGGATAGATATTGGACAACATTGTAACTTCTTGATGATAACAGGAAATTTGAAATTGTTAATGAATGGAAGACTGAATGTTTAAATTTCAATTTGTAAACTAATGGGAGAGTGCAATAGTTTTATTAGGCATTTTTTTAGGGGGTGTTAATAGATGTATTTTTCCTGCTTCGTCCAGTTGTCCTCAATTGTTTTCACTTATTAAACATTGGATGCGGGGGTATTTTTGAACCACATAAAAGTTTAATTCAAAGAGGGGAATCCTATTATCGATAGTATAGATAGTGCATCTTAAACATGTTTTTCATAATCTGTACTAAGTGGTACCTCCCCAAGTACTAAGTTTTTGGATCTTTAGAGTCAATTCTCTTTTCAATTCTAGTTCTTGTTTACTAGCTGCCAACAATAATTTGAAGCTGGTTTCTTTCTGCAAAGAACTATAAATCTGAGCCCTCATTCTTCAGGATTCTCAAAGATTGGGAAAGAACAATTATATTTTGCATTAACACTCTCAAAAAAAAAAAGGTCCTTTCATCAATTTTCAACAAATTTGCCACTTTGCCCATTATTAGAACATTTTAAAAAATGTGGGATATTATCATTGGTTTTTTTTTTTTTTTTGGCAGCAGATAGGGTTTTGAAGTTTCCTTGTATGTGGGAGAATGGAACTAAAACAGAAAAACTAACCAATTCAAAGAAATAAGGCTAAAGTGCAAAACACACCCCTAAAGTTTAGGGGTCTTAGAATTTTATATCCTAAAGTTTCGGAATTTGGATTATACCCGCTAAAATTATATATTGTTTGCATCAGTAGCCCTTCTATTTGTATTTTCTGTTAAGCGCCACATAAGCTTATCATGTGTATTTAGTTCATCCAATAAAATGATGTCACGTGGCATAATGAAAGGACATGGCATCATTTTATTGAACGAACTTAACACACGTGGCAAACAAAATATATAACTCTTGAAGGTAAAATCTAAATTCTGAAACTTTAGGATGTAAAATCTAAAAACTCTCAAACTTTGGGGGGTAGTTTGCAGTTTGAATAGGTTTGCCTAGAATTTGAAAAAGTATTGATTGTTTATATGAGATGTTAGTGAGATCTCTAGATATCAAGGACTTATTTGTTTAGTCTGTATTTCAAATATTCTTACAAATTTAATGTACTTATGTCATGCTGGTTGAATAAGCTAGACGTTGGATTTTGTGAATTTTGTACAGGTTGTTAAGTTACTTTTTAACTCTGATCAATATAATAAATTAACTAGTGCAATTTATTAATACCCAAATTACTAAAATTTATATCATTGCTGTATAATATTGTTGCTAAAAGTTCATTTTTTTAATTTTCCAGATAATTTATCTCAATTTCCTGATTGATTTCAGCATCTAGATCTGTAACTGTTCCAAGTATGAACTTTTGATATTTTGATGGTCAAAATAAGTGTTTAGTTGCATTGGCTTTGGAGTATCTTCTTATTTAAGTCTTACAAAAATTTATTTCAGATTGTTGTACTTATCGAGTAGCTTCTTTTCTATATGCTTAGTTGCATTGGCTTTGGAGCAGCTTCCTATTAAGTGTCACAAAAATTTATTGCAGATTGGTGTACTTATCGAGGACAAAGAGCCAGTTAATTCATATATGGGAGGCAAACCATGGAAAGCTGGAAGATTTTCTCTTTCTCTTCGTATGTCACTGTGGTCTGAACACCTTGGTCTTCGCTCAGGAGAGGTAGATGAATCTAATTATCTTCATTCTTTTCCGTTCATGGTGAATAAACATGCTCTCATCTTTGGTAATTTAGCTGATCTTGGTTCTTTTTATTTCTTTTCTCAGAATGATCAAATAACTGATCCTGTTGTTGATTCCACTTACAAGGGTATTTGGATGGCCACTGCAAAGGTGAGAAAAAGTCACCGGAAAAATGTTTGAGAAACAGAAAAACATGTACAGAAATTAAACATGAACATCACATTATATTGTTGAAAATTGACAAGCAATAAGAATTTGAAAATTTTAGGCTTTTGGGATTTATCTGCTGCTTGTGTTCTTGAAGTAATAACCATTTATCTCTGATCTGTTTTACAGACAAATACCGCAATTTACCAAGATGTATTTTCTTGCATACCTAGTGATCTTATACATACAAGGTATAATGCAGCTCTTAATCTTTCTATAATCCCTTCTCTTCCTGTGCTAACAACTATTTTTGCCAAATTTGATGCCATGCAGAGCTGCACTCAGACAAAGCACAGCCTCCTGGAAAGAGAAACTTGGCCATACTACTATTGATTTAGGAATAGCACCTGAGAAGTTAGAATCCTATCAAAATGGAGATGTTAAGAAAACTGATCCCATGGAGAGGTTAGAGGCAGTGAGGGGTCATCTTGTGTCTTACCCCCTGGATTTCATGTGCAAAGAAGATTTAAGACCTGTGTTCAATGAGAGTGAGTATTACGCATCTTCTCAAGTTTTTCATTAGGTATATAGTCACACCCTTTTTTTTGTGGGTTGCGGGGGCTCAATGTTGTATATCAATTTTTTTGATTCATTCATATAGCAACTTTGTACAACAAATATGAGAGAGAGAGAGAGAGAGAGAGAGGGCTCTAATCGTGGAAGCCTATTACCGATTGTATTTTTGACTAATACTTGTTGTACAGAATTTTATAAGTTATAGTGTTGTATTTTGTAACTTTTGTTAACCAGTATTTATGTTTTGTTGAGGGGTTATTTTTGCAAACTAATGTTTCTTTTTAAATATTTGTTTGTCAAAAGTTAAAACAACAATATTAAAAAAAAAAAATGGGGGTAGTACTTGTTAAACACAATTGTTTTACATTATTGAAAATTATGATTTCAAGTCACAGTTTCAATTGTTTTTTGGGCTGTGTAAAATTGTGTAAATTATTGTGCAATAAATATAGCCCTTAATACATCATGTTTTCAAATTCGTTTTACATTTTCTTGTTGACTTAGTGAAATTAATGAGGGCAATTTGTGCACGTTGATATCATGTTTTAAAGGCCAATAATTTTATATGTTAACATTTCGAAGGAAATATATATATATATATATATATATATATATGTAGTAACCTTGCTAAAGGAAAGTAACAAACACTAAATTATATATAAATATGTGTGTGTGTGAAAATGGTATTTCCAAAACTCGTTTTAGAGGCAAAAAGAAAAAGAAAAACTCACATCACTCATATCTCAGTACTCATAACTCAACTTATTCTTATATCTCATATCTAATTCCTTATTTCCTCTTAACTCACTTCACATCGTGTTAGACATTAGAACTTGGCTTAGTTTTCAATTTAGAAAAAGCAACTTTAACTCAATTTTATGGAGCCCATTAGTTAGAAAACTTAGAACGACTATTAGATTTTCTCTTAAAAACGTACGTGATACTTTATCAGACATTTCCCTCTCTCCACACAAATCACAAGTTAGATTGATCACTTGAGAGAGATTTGTTGGATTAAGAGAGATGAGAGACCGAGAGAGTTGTGAGGCCGAGAGAAATATAATGTTGAGAGAGCTTTGATGTGAGAGAGCTAACTGAGGTCAAAAGTTCCAAAGAGAACCACATGAAGTGTGTGCTGTGTCCAGGTTGAAGAAGAAAGAAAGAACAGTTGAGAGAAAGAGACTTGAAGAAGAAAGAGAGAAAGCCATTGGTGGACAATGTGTTGTCTAACTCGAGTGTGACAACACTTACCTGTGTGTCTCACAAGTTTGTGTTTTATTACAATTAAGTCACTTAACTCAGTTTCTATAAGGCTAAAAACTCTCAAATTTTATTTTCAAAACTCACTACTCATTCTCATAATTTTAAGTTATGAGTTATGAAAATTGAAAACAAAAATTAAACCAAACAAACCAATTATTGGTAAGGCTCACAAATTTTGAGGGATGAATGACGAAAATTGAGTAAACCAAAGTTACTAAACATAGCCTAAATTCCCATTTTTCCTTTGTTTGTTTGTTTTTTTTTAAATTTTTAAATTTTAATTTTAAAGTTTTTCTTTTCCTTCTCTTGCTGTCGGTTCAAGTTGGGTTTTAAAGAGCCCAAAAACCCATTTTGGACCTGGTCTTGCTCTGGCTCAGCCCATTCATATTGAAAGTTCAAACCGACTTAGATTTGCTTGAAATACAAGCAAAATCTCAGATTTATTTATGATAGAAACTTTATAGGATTTGGAATACCGCAAAGCAAAACGGTTGGATGGGAGAGAGAAAGGTGGTGAACAAGTACATCCCTCCGGACTTCGACCCCTCGAAACTTGCAAGGGTTCAGAAGCCCAAGAATGATCAGATCAAGGTCCGCATGATGCTCCCAATGAGCATTCGCTGCAAAACCTGCGGCAACTACATCTACAAAGGCACCAAGTTCAATTCCCGCAAAGAAAACGTGATGGGTGAGACTTATCTGGGTATGCAAATATTCAGGTTCTACTTCAAATGCACCACGTGCTCTTCTGAGATTACTATGAAAACAGACCCACAAAATAGTGACTACGTTGTTGATTCTGGCGCTACGAGGAACTTTGAGCCTTGGCGTGAAGAGGATCATGACTTTGTTGAGACTGAGAAAAGGAAAAGGGAAGCTGAGGAGATGGGTGATGCAATGAAGGGTTTGGAGAATAAGGCTTTGGGTTCAAAGAGAGAGATGGAGATTGATGCTGGTCTGTGTGAGATGAAATCCATGAAGTCTAGACGTGAAAATGTGAGTTTTGATGCAATGCTTGGGGCCTTGAACAGTAGAGAAGAGGAGAAGAAGAAGAAGAAGATGGAAGATGAAGAGGATGAAGCGCTTATAAAGTCAATATTTTGTAATCTAAAGAATGAAGATTGTGTGAAAAGGATTCATGATGATGATGTGAAGTGGCAACATGTTTCTTTGAACAAGAAAGAAAAAGAAAACCCAGGTGGGAAAGGGGTTCCTGGTGATGCTCATAAGTTTGTATTCAAGTCCTCCACTGTTGGGAGTAGGATTTCTGTTGTAAAGAAACCAGCTCGTGATGATAGCAATTCAAAGAAATAGGAAATGGCTGAATTGGGTTTGTTTCGAATTTGAAAAAGATTTAATTTTTGTATGGGATTTCTTTGTTTTCAAACTTACTGTCATATTGGTTTGGCTGTATAAGCTAGATGTTGGATTTTGTGAATATTGTGAATGAGTACTTTAAATCTAATACCCAGATTGCTACCATTTGTTGCATTAGAAAAGTGCAGAATATTCTTTTCTTTTTTCCTTCAATTTTTTTTATATATTATTTATGTCAAAATTCTTGATTGATTTAGATTTGTTCATGTTTTTGTTGGGAAATTGCCTTAAATTTTAATTGTGACTTGGAAAGTCAATTAGGTTTCCTAGAAGGAAAAATTAATTTGGGTTTCCTTTGTGTGGATGGAATGACTATTTTTTGGTGTAGAAGGAAATTTTATTCCCTTGTGTAAAAGAAAAGACAATTTCTTGGTGTGAAATGAAAGTTTATTCCTAATTAAAGAAATAATGTATTCTTAGTTTAAAAGTGAATAGGAATAGAGTCTTATAAATAAACAATGCTACAAAGAATTTGTTGGCTTTGTCTTTGGCTTTGGCCCAAGGGTCCTCCCTTTAGGGAGAGGAAAAATAGAGTGTGAAACCAAAAGAGAATAAAATGAATTTTTGCTTGGGAGGAACGCAAGAGGAAGGAGAGAGCAAAGGGCTCCCGCTTTCAACAAGACACAAAGAGGGTATGTGCAAGAGCAAAGAAAGAGGAAGCTGCACAAGAAAAGAGAGAGAGAGAGAGCAGCCAAGAGTGAGTCACTCAGAAAAAAGAAGACAACGAAGAGAGAGCTATGCATGGAGAAGAAAATTAAAAAGAGAGAGCAAAGTGTTGTCGCCTTTAAGAAAAATAATTGGTATACCTGAGAGCAAAGGAAAAAAAAAAGATTTTTCTTTAGCCGTGAGATATACACAAGAAATATTGTAATTAATTTAATAAATAGTTGTCCCATGGTTTTTCCCTTCAAAGATAAATGGTTTCCACATAAATATTTGTGTTCTTATATGTGATTGTTATTTTGAATCGATAGTTTTTGTGATAATATTATTTGGGACCATCAATTTTACTTTGAACATTTTATACTATGGTCTGACTGTATGTTTAGTTGCATTGCCTTTGGAGTAGCTTCCTACTAAGTATCACAATTTTTTTTTCAGATTGCTGTACTTATTGAGGACAAAGAGCTGATTCATTTATTTTGATTTATTGATCTTGGTTCTATATTTCTTTTTATCTCACACTAGTTGAATGAATACTTCTTTTTAGTGATTTGGTTGATCTTGGTTCTTTATATTTTTTTTCTCAGATTAGTCAAATAATTGAGACTGCTGGTAATGATGACTTGGAATCCACTAGTAGCAATTTGCAACCCAATGGCCTCACGTATGATGTATCTAAATCTATATCTTCACTCTTTTCTCTCTACTTTATATTTCTTGCTCCAAGCCTTGCTATTGTCTTCATGTCTCTTCAATCTACAACTAAATCCATTTCTTGCGCATATCTGGTCCCTCTTACATTTTCACCTTAAAAAGCTCTATGGTTTTCAAACAAGTCCATAACATGCACTTATCAACAACAAAAAGAAGGTCACAACTAACAACTATCTTATATTTTTTTGACATTTGACATCCATGGTCCACCTAAACAGCTGGCTAACTAATAGCCATTTATTTGGTTCCTTGGATTTATTTACAATCCATTCGTCCTTGAACTCTTCTTTGACAAAGCATTAGTAATTAACTATTCAAGAAGATATACAATTTTAATCACAACCTATTTCATCCATGAAAATGTCTTATTTAATTGCATGCAATGTACTACTTTTCTATTTGTATATGTTTAATACCGACCTCATTTAGGATATTCTGATTAGTTCATTATAACCCCTGATGATGCTTCCAAATGCATTATTCATTTGGTTTTTTAAACTAAACTTTTTACTAGAAGCACGTCAAAAGTAGGCGGGGATGATGCAACTCCCAACCTGAATCACCTCCATAATGTCCAGAATGCCCTCGCTATTTGTATCACAGGTAGCCAAACCATGGCATTTATAGTAATATCACACCAACTTACATTTGCTATAAAGGTATCCGTTATGTAGGTACACTTGTGTTTGCAAGTGGAAGAAAACAAGAATGCAGTGTAAGCCACACTAAAACCTATCGGTCTCTAAGGCTTGGTTAGAAGGAACTTTTCTGGCAGAAGTATCAGATTTCAGGCATATAACTGATTGTTTTCTCGTATGTAATTGGTTATTCTTCTTCTTTTTCTTTTTGGGTGAATCTAGTGTATGTAGTTGACGTGTGTGTTTGTTATTTATTGGATACCAAAACTATGCAAAAATTGTCTAAGCTTGTTTTATTTTATTGGGTTAGTTTTCTTAGCAACCACAAATTGACGGGTTCTTTTAACTTCTAAGTCTTCTGTCTTTGTTAGGTAGCTAAGAAAATTTTGGCATACGTGTAAAAAAAATGTTGTTGAGTTGGTTTTAAGTAATCCTATATATGCTTTGTTTAGATGGTTAAAAAATGTATAACAGAAGAAATTTTGAGATCACTTCCACTTTGGATATTGTTAGTTTCACTTTGGGGTATAAGAAAACAAAAGTTCGTTAGGCTTAATAAAGCTATTTAGTTTAGTTTCTTATGGCTTGTTTGCTGGGGCTTTGAAATTTAAATTGAAAGAGCATTGTTATTGTAATTGCATGTCTAATGACTATTCAATTATATAAAATGTTCTTCTTTCATCTGAATACATTAGGTTTGAAATACTTCCTTGGAATATTGAATATTTAATTTTGGTTTAGGTAGTTTCCATTTGGTTGCTGAAGCAAAAAATGAGAAAGAAGCTGACTTTATAATCTTAAATTTACAAGTTCTGGGGGATATATTGTATGTTAGATAAAATTTCAAATTCCAAAGTTATTTTTGAGGAAAATTTTACATATATGTTAAATTTTGTTTTTGTCATTTTATTGGCAATTAAATGGACTTGTAATTTGGAACTTCATCAAATAATTAACTAAGTTATTGTAAAGCAGTTGAGTTACAGTTAAGATCGGGCTGTAGAGGTGATGGTGATTTTTCCCTCCTTTCTTGATGGATTCACAAGAAGTGTACCAATCAAGAAAGAGAGGAATAATAAGAATGATGTTGGAAGGGAAACTGCAGAAAAGTTGGCAAAGGAGGCGAAGAAGAATGAGCTAATATTGAGTTCTTCTGGCACTGTGAAGGCCAACAAGTCAAACAACTTGGTGTCAGTGTGCTCAAAGAGAGGGATGAAAGGAATTAATCAGGATTGCTTAATTGTTTGGGAGGTATATCACTACATATTTAATGTTGATATCTAGCTGTTTTAACATAAACCATTAAAGACGTGTGAAAATTTGAACTTACGTAGCAGATCTAACTTCTATTAATTTTTTTTCCATCTGATCAATTTATCAGCGTGGTTTGGTTTTTAGGAGTTTGGATGCCAAGAAGACATGCTTTTTTGTGGGATTTTTGATGGACATGGCCCATGGGGACACCTTGTAGCCAAAAGGGTCAGAAAATCAGTGCCTGCTTCTTTGCTGTGCAATTGGCAAGAGACTCTAGCCTCAACCTCACTTGATCTGGATTTTGAAATTGAAGTGGATAGAAACCTTCATCGGTTTGATATATGGAAGAAATCCTACTTAAAAACTTACGCGGCTGTTGACCAAGAGCTTAAGCATCATCCTGGAATTAATTCTTTTCATAGCGGTACTACAGCTCTGACACTTGTTAAACAGGTGATTAGATATCTTCCATATGATAATTTGGTTTATCAGTCATTAGGCTGTCAATTTACAGAAAAACCATGTGGACATAGGTCTTATTACAAGGTACTCATTCAAGAGTCTGTCAGGCTAGCTCAGAAAAGCAGTTGTACTTGTCCTACTGTTTGCAATGGTGTATGTTACTATCATATTCACATATTTTTCTAACTTGGTGGCATGTTCAAAGTTCATTTCCAATTCTGTCACAGTATGTGCCGTCTGCTATTTATTATCATCTAGTATGAATAAGTAAATGTTTCCTTTCCTAGCTAGTAATCAGGTTAACTATAGGAAAAATTGGATTTCTGAGATTATTTTGAGTAATATGACTAGTATTGTAGTTGCCCAATGCAAGTTTTGTTTGTTTTGGGTACTATTTATGGGCCTGTTATGGATCTTTGAATTGTTAAAGATCATAAGTAGCTTGAACTATTTACTCATCAATTGTCTTCAGGGTGAACATCTTGTCATAGCAAATGTTGGTGACTCCCGAGCTGTATTGGCAACAACATCTGATGATGGCCATTTGGTACCACTTCAGCTTAGCATTGACTTCAAGCCCAATTTACCTCGTTAGCCTCTCTCTCTCTCTCTCTCTCTCTCTCTGTATGCACGTGTATCTATTACCTAAGAATTTACAGTCCTTTCTATTTTGGGTGCAGAGGAGGCTGAGCGAATAGCACAATCCAAAGGGCGAGTCTTTTGTTTAGATGATGAACCTGGGGTGCACAGGATCTGGAGGCCTAATGGTGAGACACCAGGACTAGCACTATCAAGAGCCATGGGTGACTACTGCCTGAAGGAATTTGGGCTTATTTCTGTGCCAGATGTGACACAAAGGAACATAACTAGCAGAGACAAATTTGTCATATTGGCAACGGATGGAGTATGTATTTTCTTAATGATGGTTCCAACTCTCTCTTTTCCTCTCTTTTAGCTAGGACCTTCGGACTTTCTCTTAATCACACAATTACTCTCTTTTTTCCACCTCTTAATCACAATTCATTATAATTTCCATTGTTATTGTGAGTAGATATTTTAGAATGACAAATACACAGTTGTCAGATGCAGAACTCTTGAGTAGTGGATATGACCTGAAGCAAGTTCTTGAATGAAATCACTCTCCCATAAGATAATATCATCTAGTGTACAGAAATTGTGGAATGAATATAAATAACAAGAACATTATTCGTGATGTTTTTTGAAATTTCATCGCATAGTATAAGGTAAGGTAAACATGTTTTGAGAACTCAAGTATAATGGTGATGGCATAAGTTTGAGCACATTTATCTAGCCTTTATGAATAATATAGTTACTTTACATTGTATGTGGTACTCATTTCTTTTCTTTTCAGCTATGGGATGTTATTTCCAACCAAGAAGCTGTACAGATTGTTTCTTCAGCACCTGTTAGAGAAAAGTCAGCTAAAAGGTTGGTGGAGCATGCTGTTCATGCATGGAAACATAAGAAGCGAGGCATTGCAAAGGATGACATCTCAGCTGTTTGCCTCTTCTTTCACACTTCAACCTCTCAACCAATCAACCCTATTCAAGTCTTGAAACAGGTTGCATGAGAAAAGCTAGGTGACTGCCTATTGCCATTGCCTTCCAGTTATCATCAAAATTGTTGTATATAAGTAAACCTTTATTGGACTAATTGATTATGAGTAAGAATTTAACAGAATATGCATAAGGTTAACATGTCCTTCAAATTTACTCCATCATGGAATACACAGTTCAACTTGTCATTGTAAAATCTGAAATATACTTTGACCACTGGATATGTAGCATAGCAAGGTTGAAATGACATTTGTAATAAGTTTGAATATGCCATAATTGTGAAGCATTTTGTTAAATGTATGATTTGAAAGGCATTGACCAATCTCCTTAGATGCAGTTATTGAAATCTGTGGATGATTATACTTGTGAATAGAGAAAACTCTACAATGGCAACAGCTGACCCTTGCATATTGCACACAACACTACAGAGCACTAAACAAATTTGAGAAACAAGAAACAGGAAGCTCAAGTAGATTAATAGCATATTAAATGTTTTGGTGGATCTATAATTCTCTATGTTAAAAAATGTTTACACTTAGAGCCCTTAGAGATGCAGGGTTTCAAGTGTTAGGAAAGGTAAAGAAGCCAAAAGTTGGTGGAAAAATAAAATTAATGGAGATGGATTCTAAAAGGCAGATCTGAATCAGAAGTAAAATCAAACTTTGATGCTAAGATACAAAATCTATTGTAGGGTCAATCGTATCATTTGTTTAATATTGAGCATCCATGTTTGGCCAAACAACCATCAGAAGTCACATAGAATGGTGAAAAAAACAGCTACAAAAGTGTCAGAAGTGATAACACCACAATGATTGTGCCAACTCCAACTCCATAGGAAGAGAGTCTTCTAGCACCTGTAGTGAAATACATCAATTTCACTTCATCAAAAAAAGCAACAAAAACTATATCAAAATTTTCTGATTTTGATGTTATGATTAATAAAAATAATATAAGTTTTTCTTATAAGAAAAGCCAACAAACTAACATAACCACAGAACTCACTTGCAGTGATTGAAACGTTCAAATAGAACTGGAAATCATGGTACCACATAAAACAACTGGACCCATAGATCTCCCATCCTCTTTTACTTCCAAAAATTGTCCTTAAAGTCACCAATTGAGCATCCAAGCACTTGCCACATTCAATACTACTGATATCTCTAGTGCACTGAGCCATGCCATACCTCTTCCCACTTTTTCCAACATCCATCACTGCAGTCTGGAACATCAAAGGCTGTTTTGGAGCAGTAGATGCAAGTCCACTCATGAAGGAGAGTCCATTTGAAATCACTGCTATATCATCATAATTAGTTTCATTCCTCAATGCCACTGAATTATCTACCATAACCCCAAAAAAATCATCATGATAGGCCAAAAACGTATTGACCCTTGTGATGGATTAATTAATTAATTAATTAGTCAAGTTTAATTAATTAATTAAATTAACATACAAAATACGTGACAGTACAAACAAATCACCAAATAACTAAATATGCAGCGGAAATTAGATGACACGGTGATTTGTTTACAAATGGGGAAAACCTACATGGCAAAAACCCCACTAGGTGATTTTAAGGTCATCACTCTCGAGAATCCACTATTATCAAAACAAGCGGTTACAAGTAAAGGAATCTCAGTACCTTATACCAACCTACAGTTGAACTCTTACCCAATACCCAATTGGACTTGTTCTGTAGTGACAATCTCTCCTTGTATTACACGGCTCCCAGTACGTGACTTACTAAAAGATGCGCAGATCCCAGTACGCGACTTGATCACCAACTTGAGAAGGATGTTGGCTGCAAAGTTCTTCAGTTCATCACACGATAAAGATCATAAAGTTGCTTGGTCACAAAACCTTACAATGTACAAAACATAGCATCTTCTTGAAGATGAACTAGGGCAACTAGGTTTTTGGTCACACTTTTCTTCGCACTTGTGCAATTGTGTTCTTATGCAACTATGCAACCTGTGACGGCCCTTAAAATAATTCTTATATATGTTTAGGGTTGTGAGAAATGAAGGCCTAAACACATATTCACAGATTGGATGAAAAACAGCTCTAAAAAACTGAATTTCATAAACCTTGATAAATAGCCATCTATCGAGATAGCTGTTGAGTTACGAGCTTCAGCAGCTTTTAAATCTCGATAGATACTAGCTGTCGAGATTTAAAATCCAGCACTTCCTTACTTGATTCTTAGACAGACTTGCATGACTTTAATACTTGAATTTGAAACTTTACTCCTTAAAGTATTAAACACATCCTAGATCTACCCAATTACAAGTAAAGTGCGTTTTGTTAAAGGATTAGCCAATACATAAAATGTTGACATATGTTCTTAACATCAAATCTCATATGTCCTAACGAGTTGAATAGTGCAAAAAACACCATCTGAACCAAACCCAGACCTCTTTGCTCTTTGGGTAGTCGTGTAATGCAACTGTAATGGAGTTATTGGTGCAACCAGCACAACTATTGCCAGATATGTCACCTCTACATTGTATGAGGCCATAAACCTTGTTGGAGTTCTTTCCTGCTGTGGTCTTGTAGAAGCCCTTTTGAAGAGCCCCATTAACAAGTGAACTAAATAGATTGTTGAGATTGGTCTGGAAGCCATTCTCAGTTGCAGAATAATCATCTTTTGAGCACTGCAGACCGGTATATGCATTGACATCAGCATGGCAAGAGCTATTTGACAACATTAAAGATGTTACTATCAGAAACTTTACTGAGAAAGTGAATTTTTTCATTGGGACTAAAATACTTCACCGCCAACTTGTTTCTATCAAAAAATTTGAAGAGGAATAGAGGCTATGAATGTCATCTTCTATCACAGTATGACACAGTACTTGATCAAACTAATCAAATTTTAATAGCATTTGACACTCAGCAAAGAACAAGAAACTGGATTATCCAGCTTTGAATGTACAAAGTCAACTCTTGCATAAATGGATATATATTACATGACAACTTGTGTTGAAGTCTAGTGAAAGAAATAATACTTGAGCATCCACATTCATTTTTCCTAATTCTATCATATTTTACCATCTAAAAAGCTATTTTATCAATTATACAATACCATTTTTTACTACACCCAACATTCAATGGAGCTCTCTTTTGGGCCTCAGTGGTATACTACTTTAGAATTTGGCATTGAGAAGAGGTTTAGCCCATTCAATGCTGATGCTCTAGAGATGGAAGCTAATTGGAAGTTGGAAGATGCTTGTTACTGGTATGCCTCTTTAACATTGCTGGTAGTGATAAGTTACAAAAAGAAAAATAGTTTATTTGAGTATCTTAATTCACATGATTTATAAATTGAAGAACGTAATAGAAATAAACATGTTAATTTACGAATGTCATCTTGGCCGGCTTGATCAATTTATATATTATTTGCGTTTGACAAATTGATAAGGAATTTGAGAATTTCTTTTGGGATATTCTCAAGCCTGGCAAGGTGTCGGCATACCTTTTTACTTCTCTATAAACTGTAAACATGCTTGTATGTATTATGTACGTACAAGTAGCCAATTGAGGGAAAACAAAAATAAAAATAAAAAACACTTCATTTCAAAGCAAAATGAGAGGATTGTAATTTTTTGCTAAATAATAGCTTTTCTCAAACTATATAACTAAAAAGTCTCTTTAGCAAGTCATTTAGTTAATATAGTTTTTTTTTAAAACTCGATTTTACCAAAATCTAGTTCAAGTAAAATTCAATTTCACCAAAGTCAAGTTCTATACAGGTAACTATTGTCATGGCATGACCAATGTGGAACTAAGAACTCAAATTTTATGTTGTCACATAAGTAGTTACTGCATAGAACTTGATTTTGGCGAAATCAAGTCTTAGTTTAAACTTAATTTTGGTAAAATCAAGTTTTAAAAGAGACTATATAATTAAATAACTTGGAAACTATAATTTTTAGTGATATATAATTTGCAAAAACCAATCTTTTAGCAAAATAGGTGTGATTTGCAATTCCATTCCCATTTCGTTGGGTTGACCCAAACGAATTGTCTTCGACTCATACGGAAAATTCTTAGGTGCTCTTGGAGCATGGTGAAATGATGCTCCCCCTCTCACATTCATGGTGGGGTCCACCATGAATTTAATGAGTGGATTCCACCATAAATGTAAGAAAAAAGAGTATCATTCTCCGTACTCTGGAGTACCTAAGAATTCCTCGACTCATACTAATGTGTGTGTTGTTCTAATAACAACATGACCAAAACACCCCTAATAATTACTTAAAATCCCTAAAATACCCCTCAAAATCTCTATCACCCACCCATTACCTCTTTCTTCTTCTTTTTTTTCTCAAATTCTCATGTCCACTTCTCTTTCTCTCTCGTTCACTCCCCCACTCGCCACCACCCGCGCGTGGTTCCACCGCCCAACTCTCATTCTGACTCTCACTCGCCTCACTCCTCTACCTCACTCTCCTCTCCGAATCGATCTCCGGCGACGATCTCGATCTCCGATCTCCATGTCCTCCGATCACCGCCCTCAAGCTCTTTTATCGAAACCGAGTGAAGAACTCGCCGACGAGTCCGATTTCGAAAACGTCACCTCTTCCGACGGCCTCGTCTCCATCTGTGGCTTCGGTTCCCTCCTCTCCGGTACGATCGATCAAACTGCGTTTTCAATCACGATCTTCACCATCACGCTTTGTTTTTTTGAACTTTGATCGTACGGTCAATATTTCTTTGGCAAACCAGAGAGAAGCGCGAGGAGTACGTTTCCTGATCTGATCAACTTCAGAGTTGCGAAACTCAACGGTTTTCGGCGAGTGTTCGCTCACGTGGCTCCGATTTTCTTTGAGCGTGGAATAGCCAAGCTAGAAACCAAGGTTCTATTCAATCTTTATTTTAATCTCTTAATTTTATATTTTTCCATATTCTGTTTGTTTGCCGGGAAAATGCAGGAGGAAATTTTTTTTTTTGAAGTTATACACTAAGGAAAATGATCAATTTAATTAATCTTATACTTTGCCTGTACTATAGTCTGTTTGGTTTCCGGGAAAGCTTAGGAAATAGATGAGAAATTTGGAAGTGGAAAAAGCTTTTGGCCGTTAGCTTCCTAGAAAATATGAAAATGTGAGCTTACAAATAAAATTTATTTATTATTAATTTTACTTTAGTTAACTTTGCATCAGTGGCTAGTGTCATATATTTTGTTCATAGTCGGTCCCAAGTCCATTCAAAGGAGGGTTACATAAATTGCTTAGCCCGTCACGGTTGAATGCCGAATGATTAGCTAACAACTGGTTTTAGCAGGTGGGGTCAGTTACTTGCTAGAGTCGAGTTCATTAGAAAGATTCCCTTCGTTATCAAAACAAAAGGTTGTAAAATTTAGTCACTTTTTATGAATGGATCTTATACATATACAATTTGGGGTGTATACCTATGAATGACCCCAATAAGTATATAGCTGATTGACTCTATAGTTTTGCAACTAAGGTTTTATTGTTGTTGCTTTTACTTAGTTATGAATAATAATCTTGGATTAAAAGCTAATGACCTCATTAAATGTCTTAGTTTTGAATAATAATCTTGGATTAAAAGTTAATGACCTCATTAAATGTTGGTTGTGAAATTTTTCAGGAGATTTCTAGCTTGAGTGTAGAGCCTTGTGAAGGCGAAATGCTTATTGTTTCAGTTTTCGAGATTAAAAAGTCAGAGGTATAATGTATGATTTTAGTGCCTATATTTGAATCGAATATTGAATTGTGAAAATGAGTGAACTAAATTTAATAGCACATAAATTTTTGTGAAGCTTAACTCAATATGTTACTTTGTAATCAGATTCCAGCTTTTATGAAGAGGGAGCTTGAATTTCGGTTTCTAGGTGTAAGTTGCTAGATTGCTTACTCTACCTATCATTGTGTTTATTTTGATTGATTATTTTCACTAGTATTAATTATAGATTTGTTTTTTTCGCTTATAGGTTCTGCCTGAAACACTTGATGGGAAGGCATTTGATAATCTGGCGGTGTGTGGAAAATCGACCATTTAGTATGCAATTGCATTGTTTAATTTTTTATTAGGGTCTTGCTCCTTTATTTTTTGGGATATGATAGAAGTTACATATAAAGTCATCCAGAGGATAACTGCTAATTCAGTTATCAATATGCAGGTGCTTTGTGCTCGTTATAGTGATGAGGAATTTTTTCAAATTCGATGCAAAGGTAATCTATTAGAGGGTATTATTGATTTTAGAATGTTAGAATAACTTCTGGACATCAATATTTAGTTCCAAATGTCACTTCCTAGCATTTATATGGCTTATCGGGGTTCGCCATAATGCCCCTAGCCAGTAATTTTCCTTTTCAGGTTAAACGATGCATAACTGCATATAGAAAATCTAAGCAACAAGTTACTATAATGCTTTTTCCTTTTCTCTTTTTATTTCTTGTCTTGCTGTTTTTATTAACTCTACCTTTGACACAACAAGAACAAAGCCTTGGTGAGATTTTTTGTCATACGTGTGTGTTGCCATCTCTTACGTTTATTTATTCTCTCAATATTGAAAAGCTGGAAAGAGTTTTCTGATTGCAAATATTTAGTTTTCCATGGAGCTGTAGGTTTCAAATATAATATTCCATGAAAAATTGCCAGTTTTTGTTACAGTTTTTTCCTTTCATAATTACTAATCAACAAGCAGTAATGCCATGTACACTCACTAGGTTCCATAATGCATACTTTGGATCAATTGATAATTTTTCTCTTTTCATACATTTCTGCTTTATTTACCGTTATGTAAAGGGGGTATGTATGATACCATATATGCCAGCTATTTTCCTGTAGGAAGCAAGGAGATCTATTATCAGCACTATGGACGATACAACATCAATAAGATTTGGCGGGATGACATCTTACCTTGCCGTGTTTATCTTCGGCACTGGTAAGTATTGGACATATATAAGCTATGCATTCTTAAAATTTTGCTATCAAGGAATATTAGATGACAGACCAAGTTGTGTTTCTTAAATAAACTAGTGACCTCTTATCTGGTAGGCACATCTGCACTGATCTGTACATATGTCCCTTGCATATGAACAGAGACATGACACAGTAATATATCTGTCGTAACCTGTATTTTGTATCTTTATTGCCTTGGAAAGTTGTCCATGGTTTGATTGGATGTCCATGATTATATATGGCACATGCACAGGAAGCTTAATGCCTTAATGCAGCACGAAATTCTGCTTAATATCCACCTGTTTTGACTGTTCACTGGCATCATAAGATGATTTCCAGTTCCTGAACAGATATGCATTTCTTTTAACCTGTTTGTTTTGCCAACTTCTGTACATAAACTGAAGGTGATGAAATATTCTGTAGTGTGTTAGCAGCAAAGAATCTCAGTGAGGCAGCCTACAACAACTTTCTGGATCACACTTTCCTTGCAGACCGAAAAACAACCATTCGTGAATACTTGGCCACAGGAGGTTCGGGCATCATGGAAGAGGAGCCTCCAGAATCCCTCAAGACCCGTTATGGTGGTTGACTGATTATATATATATATATATATATATATATATATATATATATATATATATGACAGACCATGTACCTGCAATAAAGTTTCCTCAAGAAAAAGGGAAGGCACCAGAGACAACACATTCTTCAACCTTATTTTTTCTGTTGGCCAAGGTGGTCAGAACAGCTGTAGGGAAGATAGATTATAAGATCTTGTTATGGAACAGTAATTTATATTCCAAGAAGCAAACAGGATGGATACCTATATCCATTGTTGGTATTGAAATTAAGCAATTTTATGCCCTTTTCAGATTTGTTTTACTCTTCTCAAAATGATTTTTATGCGGTATTACCTGTCTTATATACAACCATGACACCGTTATTCTTAGATCATTTTGGGGCTTGAGGAAGATTGAAGCGCCAAGTCCAAAATGAATTTATTTATTACTACTGTGGGAAACAGTTGTTCACTTCACCGTGATAGCCCAAACATGCTTTTGTGATGGCTGAAAGGAAACAGGTTATGGCAAAGCTAAGCTTTGAAATACCATGCTGACCTCCAGCATGCAACCTCGAAATTATGCTTGCCTACGCATAATAGTGATTTGGCATTTCATTTGAGAAAGTTAAAGACAAAACTTACGTGGTGGATCCAAGTGAAAGTAGTTGTCCATAACTCACAGTCAGTCATTGGAGCAGGTAAGGGCAGAAATTGTCTTGTACAAGTAGAACCCATTTCATTTTATGCGTCTAATGCGGGGCTAAGGAAAAAAAAAATGTATTTTGTGTCTTACCCAATCGCTAGTGAAGTAGCAAGTCTGATATTTTCCTCAACTCTTCCAGGATTTAGCTCGTAAAGAATATAAAGACCCATCCTTTGTGCTTTCTAATTATCCCATCTCATTCACAACAAGTTCTCGTCTGATAGCTAATGTTCTGAATGTTTCCAAAGTTCGTCTTTACAAATGATCTGAACAAGGAAGATATTAAGACCACAAAGCCAACAATATATTCATATAGAAAAGTCATTAGATATAGTTTGTATCTAACAGTATGAGCCACTTTCAATATAAATTTGAAGAGTCCACGTAGAGTAGAAGTGGTTAAGCATAACATAAAGGGGTACTGAAGTCCCACATCGCCAAAGTTAAGAAGCACAAGGATCAGACTTTTCTATAAGTAAACAAGAGAAACATAAATAAAACCGACTCGTCCTGTCAGGGGTGAAAGGCGACTCGTCTATGATCGTATAGAGACGACGGGTCGTGCCAACACCTAGCATAACGAACACACACCTCTTTTGAGGCGAGCGAGTTCCACCCTACTTAGGTGGGCTTGCCCGTCAATTTTTGGAAGCCCTAGCCCTTGTGGCTGGGCTCACAAACCCATTTCAATTACTCAAATTTACAAGAAATTTACAACATCTTATTTAAATATTTACGGACAAATTTGTCATTCCCCTAATTAGAATTTGTGAAATCGATTAATTATTCGATACTCTACTATAAAAGGGCATTTAGAAAATCTCTTTGAGCTGAGTAAGATATTCAAAAGAATTATCATTCTAATAATTAAAACTCAACTAATAAATCCCCATTATTTATTATAATCATCTATCAGAATTCTTGTTTTAATAATTAAATTTCTAACAATTTTTGAAGTTTCAAGAAATTTAAACTATTGTTATGGTTAAGCTTAGGGATCAAAACTTTGGATTTGAAATGGACTTGCTTCTTGTAAATTTACAACATCTGGGGAGGGTCCTTATAAAGTGTTCAAATCAATTTTACATAATGGACTTGCACCACTTTATATTACATCAGGTAATGGACAAATTACTAGTTTTACTAAAACTTGCATAAAAAGACAATTTTGATCATTTCCATGGAGTGGGATTATGAATTTTCTCAACCATCAGAAATCAAAAAAATGTTATCAGAAAAATTATTAAGCAAATTGAATTGGAACGTGTTTCAAAAGATCAGCATCAATTTAAAGGCCTGGATCAAGTTAAGTTTGCCGATTATAATAAGAAGCAATGACTAGAAGCAACTGTACAGTAGTCTAAAGATAAAGAAGATTGCTCAAAAAAAAAAAAAAAAAAAGATGAAGAAGAGAAAGCCTCCAAAGTGACTCTTCCCTTCCACATTATTTTCAAAATTTTTAGGACTCATTTAAAGGTTACCAATTCAGCTAAATTATTGACGTATCAGAATATTTCTCATACAGCATATGAAGTATCAGTTTTTAAGATAAGGCACATGGAACTTGGATGTATCTTCAAGAATCTAAATTATTTGGTTGGTCACATGGAGCATTAGGAATTATTTAAGTTTCACTATTTTAAGCTTTCCATTGTTTCTTTGGCGGTAACAGAAATTATTGAAGATTTGTAATTTTTAAGAAACTTTATTGTTTATCTTTTACTGTAATTTGAATTATTATATATATATATACACACATACATACACTATTGATTTGAACACTTAATAAGGACCCTCCCCAGATGTATCAGTCATTACTAATTCCAGCTCTAAGTGTTCAGTAATCTCTAAAAGATCTCAATCACCCTTGCACTTAAAATTCATCCTCCTTTCTAATCTTTTAGAATTTCCTATCATTTTTAGTCCATTTTATTATTTAATTTCAATTATATCATTAATTTATATATTTGATTTTTTTTAATTGAACTGTACCTCTAAAGTTTTAGGGGGAAAAAAAGACTTCAGATCAGAGTTTTCAATCATCAATCCTGTTTGTGTAAATCGTAAGTATTTAACATCATCATAGCAAATGCACCAAACAGTATTTTGGTAAAAGATCCAACGGAGAGAAAGGAACAGCATACTCTGTTTAATTAACTTCATTTCATCCAACACAGTACGACCACCCGATCAAACAAGAACAATATCATCCAGAAGAAATCAATAGTATATTAATAAAAGGGATATGTACAATATATATTCTTTTAGTTTATTCATTTCACATTTCACAATCACAAGGTTCTTCATTTTCTAGTTCCTTGATTAACATTTCCATCATCTTCTTATACATAGGCATATAATGATCATTTATCATTGTTTTTGAAAGCCGGAGTTTACTATAAAGTTCTCTAGGTGTCTCAAATATACCAACACGTTCTTCCATGTGCCTGTCATGATCTCCATTAGGAGTATCGGATGAAGGTACAGAAACAATATGCATAATTCTGCCAGGGGGATAGAAGTGGTGGCTCTCTGATACTTCTGATGATGATATTGGCTTACTGCTTTCCACAGCATCAGCTAGCATACTCTCCTCTTCAATGATTTCTTTAGCTGCAGCTGCTTCTGCCTCCTGGGCTCTGATGTTTGTTTCATTATTTTGCCGTTGGAGTTCTTTCTCAAGTTCATACCATAACTCACCTTCAGTGAATTCTTCCACAGTGGACACAGTAATGACATTATCATCTGGAAGGAGTGGCTCTTCTTCATCTGTATCATCATGTCCTGATCCAGTGCTAGAAGAATTAGATTCCACTTTAATCACAATAGGGTTTCTTGTTATCACTTCGGTTGCAACAGATTCAGAATTTCTTTCAGATTCTAGAGCTACTTCAGGAAAATTCTCGACCTTAGAATCCAATAGGGGGCCCACATGACGGCGACGTGCACCCATGCAAGACCACGACGACAGAGATGAGCGTGTTCTGACAACAGCTTCAGCAACATTCTTTGCACGCTTCATCACAACCTAAAATTTACCAAGCAAAACTGCATCATCATACAATTACATAGGAGCAGGGGATGAAAGCTTTGAATTTGTACCCAGGCTCTCCCCATGAGGGAGATTCGGATATGCCACTGGGCTACAAAGCCCTAAGCAAAAGAAAAGATACAAGGTTTTATTACAGCATATATAAGCAGATGACTCTATCAGTACTCGTGCACTCAACCTAGTGTCAAAACCTTTTTTGTCATGAAGATTGACAGGATAATTTTTCATTACCTAATAGATTTAAAAAATCATTACTTGTGAGAATTTCACTGTTGATACCTAGCTTAAATCTAGGTCTTCAGAAGGGGATGCAGGAGCAAACAATACTAGAAGAGATTAACCAACAACAGAGATAAATTTTACCTGAGTGCTGCTGGAAACTGGCCGCAGAAGTGCACCTGCACCAGCAACCCTGGCTTTGGCACTAGCTATAGATGGTAGATGAGACCCCAGAGCAGTTGCAGAGCGATAAACAACATTTATGACCCTTGTACGCTCAATCTGATCCCGCAAATCATTTAACCATGATGATGCTGTCACCTGAAAATAACAATTTAAGGATTCCCAAAGTTTGTAATGGACAACAGATTTGAAAATTAGGAATTTCAACTACGAATTTTCTATACATCCACTTCAGTCAGAAGAAAGGTACAGCACCTCAGAGCGAAGGTCATCAATAGAAGCTGTTGAAAATGTTGGCACCAGGTCAGAACCATTTATGACAGTAGTAATGAAGTGTTTGCCTGATTCTGCTAATTCCAATGTCATACAGGCAGCTGCAGAATGACAATTATAAAACAAGCACTTAAGAAATCACATTTTACTAATTTATCCCTTCCCCCAAAAAAAAAAACACAAACACACATTGTATTAAATCAAAGGCATAAATTTCTGTTGACTAACAATTGCTGATAAGCACACTCCCTAAAATTGTAGTACAAAGATAAAAGCACCTTAAGCCATGGGAAAAGAGGGGGGAGGGGAGCACCATTACAAATTCAAAAGACAATTTCTTTCTACACTCCATTGTCTATATCTTTTCCTCCATTGTACTAATATGTTGATGCAATGATTCTGACAACTTCAATGGATTTTGATCACTAATGTCCTCTAGTTTTTTGTGTTTTCATTGGTAAAATGCACAAACACCTTTTGGGTTTTGAACCTGTGACAAAGATGCCTTTTGAGCTACAGCTCATTTGCATAATCAAGGTCCTCCACATGACAATCTTTTGCAGTTAGGGGAGCAAATGAAGCTATTCATCATGTGAGCTTGAGAAAATATCTTGATAAAGAAAAGGAAATTGATATATGATAAATAAAGGAGATTTTCATATTACCACCACGCCATGCAAGTAAACTTTATCCGGTGTCCTTAGTTATGTCATCTCTTGTATTCCTAATGTTATAGAGCATCTTCTTCACCCTTAAGTGTTCACTTGATAATTAGATAAATTAGCCATCATATCTATTAGAGCCTTTTCTGTTTCTCTATAGAAATAATTCACAAATTCCACTGCCATATGAAACCTAACTGATAGAAGGAACATACAATGGAAACAAAAGCTGCAAACTAGGGGATACAGTCATTTTTAATTTGGAAGTCCACATCATTCTGACTTCACTGAAGAAAATCAAGATGCCACAAATTGAGGAAAAAAGGCAGGTGCACACATCGATAATCCTTTGTCCCACCTTCTTAATCTTCTATAGGTAAATCTAGTTATAAAAGTTTATGAGGACTTCGCAAAGCAACTAAAAACAAAGCTATCAGTAGAAATAGAAAGCAAACATAAGCAATAGGCTTGATCAGTACATACCTGGGGCAAATGTGACACAAGTCGTCGAGGATAATTCTTTTTGTTCTCGTAGAATATATGTCAACAGCGCAGCAGTACCACCACCAAGTGAATGCCCAACAATCTGAAAATGACAAAATGAAAAACTAAGGCAAAATAAATTTATATATATGAAAACATATATTGCATGAACTAATTCAGTACAGTACTTTATATTTCAAAATTGACTGGATGATGACATGACATGGTAGAGAGTATCAAAGAATTAGAGATTTATATCTTAGGGAAAGGATCCTCTCCCATTTAAATCCTCCAATTTTTTTCCAATTTTAATCTAAATGCAAGACACATAGCATTTAAAAAAACCAATGGTCTTAAAAACCCATGTAAACTACTCAAAATCAAATACGTACCACGTGTCTCACATCTAGCTAAAAATTGGAAGGAATTGGAGGATATAAATGGAGTGGATCTTATCCCTATATGTTACAAAGAAGATCCTAGCAAAGCAAAGTACCTGCAGATATCATATTTCACTAAAAGAAAATCCTCTTCCAGTTGTGGTAAAATTTACATCAAGGGCCATATTGAAATCAATTAAGTTATATGAAAGGCTATGCTAATAACTGACCAAAATGTTTTTTTTTTATAAGTTGCAAGATTAAATAAGAACTATAAAAAGATGCTTGGTAACACGAGATTCCTTGATAGGTTGAACTAGAACAGATAATATTGAGTGTAGTATTCACAGAAATACAAGCAGAAACATAAAAAATAAAAATAAATAAATAATTTAATAGGAAAACATCAAGAAAATTAATTTATGCTTTTTATCCTTTTATTATCCATCCAAAAAGAAAAGGTTAAGATCTACCACAGGATGCCATTTTATTTTCTTTTATTTTTTGATAAGTAAGAAAAAACAGTATAAATAAAGCTTCTTTATGCAAAGGAGCACAAAGAAGTCAAAAAGTATGCCATTTTAATTTGTTTGACAGAAAAAAAAGTTATCAGCAGAATTAACGCAATTAAATAGTGATTTATAATATCAAATTAGAACTAATAGCCCGTACCTTAACTTTGTAGTCAGGATATTTATCAAGAGCTTTGAGCAGGAAAGGAGTGCTAAGCTTTGCAATCCAACGAGCAGCAGCAACCATTCCACAATGAGCATATCCTAAAACTAAATTGCTTATTCCACCATCATGTAAAACCGAGTGGTGAAAAGGGACCACCGCTCCAGTTGCTGCTGTTAGTGTATCTTTAATGCTATGAGTACCACGAATCAATAGAAGGAAACATTTTGAGTCTTTATCTCGTATAATTGTGAAAGCAGGCTTCAAAAGCTGCAATCATTGTTCTGGTAATTAAAACAATACTCAATTATGATTTTAATTTAAACACAAAACACATAGCAAACTAGCAATACATGCTTGATCCCATATATCATGATTAGTATGAAGACAAAAGGTTCAACAACCACCAAAGGAGAAAGCCAAAACCTAAAAGTTGAAATTTGTCAAGTAGCCCACATCAGAAGTCTCATAAGTTTACAGGAAAAGTACGCAAAATTTTAAAAGGCTATTTTTCTCAAGTTTTAAACTCCTTTCTGTTATTTAGCTCAAGGGTTTCTTGTTATAGTCTACTATTTTTTATCTCCACAGATATGCCTCATAAATGTGGAGCCTGGCATCAACTTATGGCATCCACTCAGTCCTGTGGGTAATTGTTTCCCATGTGAAGAGCGCTCTGACACAGTAGCATTCATATGGGAAATAACTAGTCTCAGATGCACAAGTGCTATGGATGATGGAATGGAGAGAATTCCAAGAAACAATTGAACTAAAACCCAAATAAGAGACTAAACCAGATCGCTGCATGCAATACGGCTCTCATGCAGAACAAAGATGACCACTCCGTATGCATGTACGTGCAACATGATCTACATTGTGTAAGTTTTGAGTTGAAATAAAATAACGCATACTCTTTACTGTAACATACCGCTGCCTTGGGCTTCTGAAATAGGACATCTTCATGAGAGTAGCCGGCAGACTCTAAAAACACCGGAAAAGGCTTCTTTGAGAAGTACATACAAAGGGTCAACAACCTCAGAAATTTATTCAACTCCGCAACAATTTCTGGACCTTTAAGTTGAATACAATTACTACCAGCATATACACTTGCGACTTGTAAGTTACCCTGCAAGCACATCACACTTGGTAACATTTCAATTAACAACACATACAACAATTCACCACCAAACCACAACTTCCAAAATGCAATTAATGGTTAGCTGTGGAGATTTACTTCCAATAGGTTAGAGTACTGATTTTCGAATTACTTTTCAAAGATATGAATTACAAAATAGTAATGTTATTTTATTAAGTTGAGTTTCTTTTCTTTTTTTTAATATTTTCTATTATTAATAATTTTCTAATCAACCCCACTAGAGGAAATTTCTAGACACCAGACAGCTCATTTCTCAGACTAAAGTCATTGCCTGAATGAGTCTTGCATTCTAAGTTGTTAAACCTTCCCACCCTGATATAAACCATTTAAAAATAAAATAAGAAAGAGAAAGAAGAAGAAAAAATCGACTATAGCTCCTGGGCAACAGACCAATATCATAATAACTAATCTACTGAATGACCTACTGCCTCTCAGTTTCAAATGCACAAACAACACCAATCTACCATTGTGAAAGCTAACAGGCAATGCTGCACAAACAACACCAATCTACTATTGATACAAAAATTTAACCCCAAAAATGTCTGGTTTTCCAATTGCATCTGTCCCAATCCACCCTCCTTTTTTTTTTTCTTTTTTAATTCAATAGTGATGCGGGGGGAGGGATTTGAACTCTAGATGTCTCTGTTTGAAACACCAAGAAGTGTCAATTAAGCTCCAAGAATCTCAGCTCATCCCAATCCATCCTCCTCAAACTCATGGAACTTTACAAAGTATAATAAAAGGCAAGAAAATCAGCAACCAACTTGATCTGCCAGTTGCGAATAGCTCAAATAAAGTAATAAATCCTAGCTCAGAACTTTCCTCTACTCTAAACAATTAACTAATTCTTACTGTTGGAAATACAACTTTCTCATTCAACAAATTTTAAATAATAAACAAATAAAATAACTAAATCACACAGCATTACTAATATATATATATATATCTTATAAAGTTCACGAGCACTGTGACACTTTTTAGTGCTAGAGAAACTAAAAAAATTGCAAGAAAGTCAAAAATTAACAATTACAATACGAAAAAATAAGCTCAATTAAATGGAAGAGACTCATAAAGAAACAAAATTTAGCTAGCAGACAGTTCTAACCAAGCAAAATGTACAAAATTACGATAAAAACCACTGCAATGAAAACAGAAAAAAACCCTAAGAACACACCTGCCTCCGCAAGTAATAGTTAATGCCAAACGCCAAATCGCCGATCGGCCACTTGCCTAAGGTCTCCGAGTACGTGAACCGGAGCGTCTCCGACAACGTCGTGATCGACTCGAAGAGCGTCGCCGGAGCCTGAGCTGGCCTCCGAGCGATTCTCTTTCTACTCGATCTCGACAAATCTCCGCCGCTGCTCCTCCTATCACCCCCGTCTTCGTCGTCTACCTTCGGCGCCGACGACGACGCCAGCCTCCGGCTCAGCACGTAATAGAGAAGCACCGCAGCTCCGGCGGCGGTCGCCATTGTCCCCGCCGCCATGGGAACTCAACGGCGGAGATCGGAAAAGAGAGGGAAAAACCTCAAGCCAAAAGCATCAAATTACTCAGAAAATAAAAATTTCTGAGTTATGAAAAAGTGAAAAAGAGAAATCTTGAGGAAGAATTTAGGGTTTCAAAAGAGTCTTGAGAGAGATTTGGTTGGGGGTTGAGCGACTCTGATTTGTTGCAGAGAGATGATGTGGAAACTTGTAAGAAGTCAGGAGGTGAAATTACCTAAAATGTCCTTTGGTTTCAAAAAATTGACGGGGATATTGCGTGATGACCAAGGAAATAGAGAGGGTAGTTTCGTCAATTTTGGGAGACGCACACGTCGGGTTGGGTTGGGTTGGGTTGGGTTGGATTGGAGGTGGTAATAGAGGAGAGAGAGAGGTCACTGTCGTCACGGAAGAATAAGGTATGAATTGAAAGAGTGCGCACGTTAAGGATCTACTATGACTATTGTAGTTGATGTGACATTATTTCTTTTCTTTTCTTTTTTTCTCTTTAAGTGACGGTGAAAATTGAAAAAAATGTATTTTCAATTCATAACTATTAAATTTTTAAAAAAGAAATTGTAATAAGTTTAAATTTTATTGTATTTATAAAAAGAATACATGAAAGAGTTTTTAAGAAGTCTCAAAATTAAAAAATTAAAAAAGAGTATTGGTTTAAGAGATATTCTCAAAAAAAATTTTACCATAAAATATATAATTAATATTTTTTATATCTTTTTATATTTCTCATTAAAATTGTATAACTTATTCATTAAATTTATTAAATTTGGGCACCTACTAACTATACTCAAAAATAATATTTTTAAAAAGTCTTGTAGTTTAATTAATATAATTAATGTTTTTAAAGAGATTTTAATTGAGGGGGGAGTGGAGAGAGTAGAATAGAGTTGAGTTGAGTGAAAATATGCTAATTTTGGGCCAATTCTACTTTTCTCCCCTTCCCTCCCTTCAATCCAAATGGACTATAAAGTTTTAAATTTCTCTCTCCCAACTATTAAATTAAAAAACAAATTAAAGTAATATTTGAACCTTAGCAATACTATATAGCATCAAAGTATAATAAAGAATATTAATATCAAGTGGTATAGAAGTTAAGTCTTGGGTCAACAATACCTTGGTCTTTAATTTGAATTCTTCTTTTCTTTACTTGTGAGTGCATGAATATCCATTCCCTTTCATGCTGTCTTGAGCATATAATGCTTGCCACTCTAATTTTTTTTCTCCAAAATAATAATAATAACAATAAAGTTAAGTTGACAAGATGAATTAAATCCAAATTAAAAATATATATTAATACAATGAACCATAAAATAAAATAATAATAATAATCTTTTACAAGTTAGGTTGACAAGACAAGATGAAGTAAATCCAAATGGCATGCAGGTAATTAGATAATATATTTTATTTATATTATTTTAAAATTCATGCGGTGGTAATGTGCTTTGGGGGGGGGGGGGGGGGGGATTGTGGAAGAAAAGGACAAGGAGAGAGAGAGAGAGAGAGAGAGAGAGAGAGAGAGGGCGCGTTGCTTGCTGGATCCAACCCCTGGAGTCCAGTACCATATAATATAGTATGTAGGCATTGGAGATTTTAGACAAAGTTATAATAGAGTGGGCCCTGGTGGTTCAACTATGAAATTAGAATGATTGGACTGACTATAACTTTGTTGGGTCTGGCCACCCAATTTCTCCAGGTTGGTTCATTTTGTGTGGTAGCATCTAGGGAATGGTCCTACACAACTTTCATGTACCCCATCTCTAAATTAAAGATCAAATATAGTGGTCCATTATCTTTATCTCTCTCTCTCTTTTGTTGTGAGCAGGTGGTCCATTATGTTGTACATTGCAATTATGGATAAGCTATAAGTAATTTGTAAACAAGTTGATCACACAAGCTTTTGAGAAAATTAGGATGCTGTATAGAGATTCTTGCACATCAAAAATCTTATAAAGTGCTAATCATTAGGCTTTCTTTGTCAAAATTGTATTTTGATTTGACACATGTCATGATGAACTTATCTTATTACTATTTTGATACATTTTAGGTAGGATGGGAATCTTTGAGTACTTGATTTCTCAATAAAAACACAAGAGATTCCGTTTTAGCAAGGTAGGCTTTAAGACCTAAGCCACTTAGGCCTTTAACTAAGCTCCCGTGAATAATGTCCTAATTTATGGTATACTTTTTTTAAAATTAAAATAAATGGTTGGGTTGTAGACGCTTTTTATTTTTAAGAAAACTCTCATAATTGTAACTTAAACAACTATTTTTAATATTTCCAACGGAGAAATTCAATGCTTAAATCTTCCCTCTCTATTGTAATCATCAATTTATCAACCAAAAAAAAAAAAAAAACTCCCTATTAATATAGGCCAATTGAAATCTAACCATTAAACCCTAAACTATTTCACTCAAAAAATGCTACGAGTATACCGAATCAATCATTATGATCAATTTCCACATGGTACATTATTAATATTAACTTAAAGCATCTATATCGGTGGAGCTGTATTTGCTGTGTATTCAAAAGTTAGACCCTTTTAAATATACACCACAATTAATTTCTTTAAAACTTTATCTCATCTCCCCTTGCTTGTATGTGTGTTAAAATACTTATGGTCTGTTTGGAAGTTTAGAGAATGAGGAGAGTAGTGGAGAGGAAAGTAGAGAGGAATGGTTATCCTCCACCTTGTTTGGATATTTTTAAAATTAGTAAAGGAGAAGAGAGTAATTAGTCCTTCCTCTTGTTTGAATATTTTAAAATTTAGGATGGAAAAGAGATGAAATGATTTAAATAGACAATTCTACCCCTATTTGAAAATGGACTTGCAACATTGGTCTATAATTAATTTGTTAGATTAAATAATTATTTAGTCAACATTCTCATTCCATCAAATACCACTAATAAAAGTATAAAACTACTCAACTATTATGAAATAATTTTTATTACCTCAAAAAAAAATTATAATAAGCATTCTGATTAATTAGCTAGGCCGAGAAAGTGAAAATTTCAGAATTAACATTAATAGAAACGTGAATAAACATTAAGTTCCTTTTCCCTTTCTTTCTCAGCTAATTTTCTCGAGAACCAAACGGAATATTAACAAAATATACCAAGAAACGGAACCTATTTCTGGAGACCCTCTTCGGAGATGATGGCAAAAGTTGTTCCCTAACCCTAACTGGGAGTTCTAGCTATCCTCAAAGTGTTGGGCGCTGATTTCTTCTTTTGAAGAAAATGAAGCTCATCGATCGTCTAAGCTCTCACCAGCGGCGTACTGTCATCGTGGCACACCACCTCCGTCTTCGCCGCCGACTTCCTCTACGTTTCGATCCTCAGCCCTACACTTCCTTTGCTCGCCAACCTAGCCTCTCTGTTTTTGGCCTCCATGATTTCTAACTTTTCCTTATATAAATTCAGAGGTGCAGCAAAGAGAGTGTTCAGTGAAGAAGTTCCAGCACCGAACCTCTGGCAAGTCCTTTGGCTTCGTCATTAGCAACTCGTACTCGTCCTCGTCCTCGTCCTCATTAGCAACAAAGGTAAATAGCATGGCTACATATACTCTGTTTGGTTGCCTAGAAAGTTGGAGCAATAAAATTCAAAAATTTCAAGTTATTAGTTGATTTTTTATTATTTATTTTTTCATTTTCGTGGTCTTACAATGGTTTTTAGCGAAAATGACATGGTTAAGAGTGTAAAAAAAAGGGGGTTGTTTAGCTTCAGTGTCAGTGAAATAGTGAGATTCAATTTTTTTTTCATTCACCTTAAATCTTCTCAAGAAACAAACAAAGATTATTTATACAATCGGTTTGTAATTTTGTTAATTTAGAAATGGTAAATTGGAGAATTCATTTGGTCAATAATTTATCTACTCTACTCTCTCTCCAAATATCTCCAATTTGGGAGAATTAAAAATAAAGGGTTAGAGGTAGTTGAAACCCCTTCAAACCTCTCCCATTCCTTCCTTAAAAAACTTCCAAACAAGGTAATTAAATTACTCTCCCTCTCTTTATACTACTCCACCTCCTTTTTTAAACTTCCAAATAGGCCATTAGTATTTGCAAAAAAAAAACATTGGTAAAGCCATAAATTTAGCAATATGGCTATACAGAAAGTTATTTTATCTATTTTACTTTCTCACATTATGGCAATACACTCAACATCAATAGATCTATATTTTTAACTATTTGACTAAAATAATATAAAAAAATTCATTAAAAAGTAGTGTGAATACAAATCAATTTTTTTACTTATTAAAAAACAGTGTGAACACAACAACTTAATAATTTTTTTTTTTTTTTACATATAAGATATCATGCACAGCCAAAAAAATATAAGCCGTAGATGTGGAGCCAAAAAAATATGGTTTTGGTTCCACCAATATAGCAACATTTTTATATTTAGTGGTGCTAAAAATAATAATATAACTTTTTAGCACAACTAATACTACTGCTCTAATCTTTCTTAGGGCCACACACCAAAACAACTCTATCTCTCAACACCGTGATCAAAATTAAATAGTAGGTCTAATATTTTCTTCATCATGCATCACTCTACTCAAGATAAAGTAAAACTCTTTTATTATATATATATATATATATAGACACACAGAACAAATTTTCATCTATTTTTATTAAAGTTTACACTTGAATATTAATATTACTATTTTGGTACTCGAAGCGAAAATGGGTGGGGGTGAATTGAGCAACGTGAATGCCTTGAATTATACTGTATACTGCTCCAGCACAATCATTTTTCACAGTAATTGCAATGCTCTTTGCTTCAACATGAATGCGTTGAATATACCACCCAGAAACAAATTTCATGCCATGGATCTTATAAATGTAGCACACAATAAAGTGTATCTTCTCGAGTCTTTTGGGTAAATATTGGTAAAAATGAAGTTTTTTGGGGTTATAGTCACTGTTCGAAGTTATTTGGGAAAATGAGGAGAGAGAGTGAATTTCGGCAACAGTGTTGCCGAAATTCGAAGAAAAGTATGAGAGAGAAAATCCAAACTGAGGAGAGAGAAATTTTGAGAATTTCGGCAACAGTGTTGCCGAAATTCTTCGCCCAAACTGCCCGCTTCACTGAGTGCCCATGCGGTGAGTGCGAAAAGGAAAAAATAAAAAAGGTTTGTGGCAATCCCATTGCCGAAAATGGAGGGAAAAGAAAAAAAAAAAAAAAAAAGAGAATTACAGCAATGGGATTGCCGAAATAGGGGGGAAAGGAAAAAAAAAAAAAAAAAAAAAAAAAAAGGAAAATTGGCAATGGGGTTGCCGAAATAGTGGGGAAAGAAAAGAAAAAAAAAAAAAAATTGGCAATGGGGTTGCCGAAATAGGGGGGAATCCAAAAAAAAAAAAAAAAAAAAAAAAAAAAGGAAAATTGGCAATGGGGTTGCCGAAATAGGGGCGACAAAAAAAAAAAAAAAAGGTGGCTATGTAGTGTCACATTTGTTTTTTTTTCTTTCCCCCTATTTCGGCAATCCCATTGTCACATTTCCTATTTTTTATTTTTTTTTTTTCCTATTTTGGCACTACATGGCCACTTTTTTTTTTTCCCCCTATTTCGGCAACCCATTGCGAATTTTCCTTTTTTTTTTTTCCTATTTCGGCACTACATGGCCATTTTTTTTTTTTTTTTTTTCTTTCCCCCTATTTCGGCAATCCCATTGCTGTAATTCTCTCTTTTTTTTTTTTTTTTTTTCTTTTCCCTCCATTTTCGGCAATGGGATTGCCACAAACGTTTTTTTATTTTTTGCTTTTGGCCCTCACGCGCATGGGCACTCAGTGAAGCGGCGGTTTGGAAGGAATTTCGGCAACACTGTTGCCGAAATTCTCAAAATTTCTCTCTCCTCAGTTTGGATTTTCTCTCTCATACTTTTCTTCGAATTTCGGCAACACTGTTGCCGAAATTCACTCTCTCTCCTCATTTTCCCAAATAACTTCGAACAGTGACTATAACCCCAAAAAACTTCATTTTTACCAATATTTACCCAAAAGACTCGTATCTTCTCAGCAAAAAAAGAAAAAGAAAAAAGCACACAATAAAGTGTAGCCTAGGCCTTGGTAGTCGAGCCCTTCTACCTATTCCGCAAAACCTGCATTGGATTTTGAATTCCAACTACTTCAATTTGACCATTTCATATAATTGAACATTATAAAAATGTGAATTTCCCTAGTCCCATAGGAACTTGTCCCTCTACAAACAAAAGCTACATTGATGCAAAACAAGCCCCTGCCAATCTCGAAAACAAGTTCAAATATCCAATGGCAATGCCTTGCCAATGTCATTTTCTCAAGGGCCAAGGCCTAGATTGTCAACTTGATGATTGGAGAAAGTGGAAAACATTGGGTTAGGAGGAGACACAAGTTTGCTCAATAATAGTAACAAACAAAGGTTTAAAATTAGTAAAAAATTAAGCCCTATCTAGTAGATGCTGTACATTAGATTTGTCTAAGTGAATAGAATTGTGTGATCTTGAAAGTTGTTATTTTTTGTAACTTTACAAAAAGACAATGCTAACCAATAAATTATATGATTGTGCTGCTCTTACCTATTTTTTGGTAAGTCGTAAGTGACAATAATCAATATATATGCTCAACAAAATACTTCATTGTCATGTGAATTTTTGCACATGCAGTACTTCCCTATAGGCTATAGTCACAGTTAGCAGTCAGATACAAAAACTAAAGACAATCACAGAGCCCAATTCCGTGACTGGAACACAATTTATGTATTCATTTTGTACAAAATGTTGCCAATGCAAGTCATTTAAGAAGTCTTGAGTAGGGGCCAATATTCAATTCAGCGATGGCGAATTGAATTTTCAACTTCAACTTCAAGTTCTTCTTCTGTTACATGAAAAGGTACTAATCAATTAGGCAATAAAAGCTTTCCAAAAGAGGACCCATGGTAGGGGCCAATTTGATTACTTTCACCTACTCTGAATCACTTTTTCAGGCTTGGGTTTCAACTAGGCATTATATGCGTGGGACACACCTGCCATAGGCTCCAAATTCACGTGTAATTTCACTTCTAGATTCAATATGGTACCTGCTGAAATTAGAGAGAACCTACCAAAAAATTTAATTCTTGCTGGTTGGTTGGTCCTCAGCCCCACTCTTTCAAGTCTTCAATCACCCACACCACACCACCCTCACTTCAGTTTTCATTTGGATGAGCAGTAAGGTTAAAGAAATTAGGCTGCTTTTTCACCTTATTTAATTCATGTCCAACCTTTTAAAAAAAAATTCCTAGTGAGCTTTTCTAGCCTTATATATATATATATATATATCCAATGAATCAATGAAATTCTAGAGGGAGTACAGATGGATTTGTTAGGAGATACAAAGAGTTCCACAATTTTTTTCACAACCGATAACGTGATTTGTTGTGATTGATGCATAATATAAGTTGTGTTGGCAATGAAAGAGATGCTTTTTAAATCACAACTCGTTATCTTAAACAAGTTCTGAAAAAAGAATTGTAAAACCAAGAGTCTTATATCTTAATTAGTTGATATCTTATGGTTTTATAATGAGACATTCAGGATTCGAATCATCCCCTCTTTATTGTAACTATCGAATTATCCACACAAAAAAAAAAGTGAAAAATGTTGTCTCCTTAATATTGATCTTTTTTTAAAATTAATAATTCGATAGTTCTTGTGACTTATGAAAATGAAGATTTGAACATTGGATGTCTCTATTAAAAAAATCAAGATGGCTAATTTTGCCAAATAGCATAATTTTAGGAAAAAAATTAGAAGAAATGCATCAAACTAAACTTATTTAGTTATGTAGAACTTTTTGGAACTTGAGTTTGTTAAACTCGAGTTCCAAGTGAAACTTAAGTTTACCAAACTCAAGTTCAAAAAAAGTGTTACATTACAAAATAAACTTGATCGGATGCATTCTCTTAAATTTTTCTTCAAATTATACTATTCGGCAAAAAAGGCCTACCAAGAGTTGCCAATACAGCTACAAGAGTCTCGTACTCATCATTACTCAACAAATAACAGCAATCACATTTGTCAATCATGAATGATGATTATTTTCAAGCAAAACAAGAATGGAAGCACACATTCATGACCTTTATGACAAATTGACAATTCTGATTTTAATAATACATTTTTGAAGTTTCGGTTAAAATTTAATTAAGGTTTTTAATTTAAACTTTAAACCATTTGAGGTTAAATCAAAACGGAAAGACCAAATGCTCCTATACCTTCTCATGTAGCGCCACGTGGCAAGATTAACGTTAACTTCTCCTAAGAGCTTTTCACTTGCTCTCTCTTCTTCATTCCCACCAACTGATCCACTTTCAAAAACTCTATCCCGCAAAGGTTGCTCTTTTTTCTTAACCGCTCCACCTTCTATTCACTGCATATCTCTCTCTCTTAAGACCAACAAAAAGGCTCTGCCACACACAAATACAAAGCCACTCTTCAATCATTGCGACCCATTTCATATTTTCTCATTCTCTTCCAATATTTTCTCTCACATTGTTCTCTTCCAATGGCTAGAGTGGGACAAGAATCTGATTTCAAAGCCTGTTTAGTCACACAAATTTGCTCCATTTCAACACGTTCCATTGCTTGTACTCATAGACAAGGTTGCAGCCTTGTTAAATCACATTTCATCGATTGGTATCACATTCTTGGAGTATGTTTTTCTTTTTTGTTTGTCAGCTTTCTTGATGTAATTCTTTAAGCAGTCTCTTCTTTTTTATTGAGGCTCTTGTATTTGATGATGTAGCAACTTTTTTGTTCATGGATTTTATGAATAGGTGGAAGAAAATGCTGGAACAGAAGTTTTGCGCAAGCAATACCATAAGCTTGGTGGGTTGGTTCCATTGATGGAAAGTATTTTTTTTCCCATCTGCATTTTGCTTTTCCTGTTTTGTGAGGATTGCTTTTTGTGCAGCTTTGCAACTTCATCCAGATAAGAACAAGCACCCCAAGGCTGAAACTGCTTTCAAGCTTGTCTCAGAGGTTAGATTGGTTCTTTTCCATATCTTTGTCAATCTTGCTAAATTTTTACATGCTTAAAGATTGAAAAAGATTGCTAAACTAGTCGAAATCAAACTACTTAGAATTAGGATATTGAGTTAAAGTTAGAACCAGTTTGAACCAGATACAATCATTCATTCATTGTAGCAATTTTTAGACATAAGTCGACAGAGCTAAAATACTCTCTTCTTCTTCTTCTTTCTCTTTTTATGCTAACGCGGGCGTCTAAGACTCTTGACATCTTATTGAAATACCGGCATCCCATAAAACCTCCCTAACCACAATAATGAAAATGGACATTTTAACACATGTGCCTTGTAATTTTATTAACAAGGGTTGTTGACTTTCTTGTGAGAATCATTATTAGGCTAGTTTATAGATAGTGAACACATGCAATATGGATGAACCACTAGGATACACGGAATTATATCCGGTTGCCCCCACCTGACAGAGTCATAAATAGGAATTATACACCATTCAGTTTGGCAACAGAATTTGTCATGAAAGATCCCACATTGCACCAACAGCATCTGCATGTTAGGTATGATGACTGATGAGTTGATTGTCTTCGTTTGCAATGCATTCTTGGTGTCGTATCATCACACTAAAGCCAGCAAAGTTTCTTTTTCATTTTTTGTCTTTTGTTAATCAGTATTTTCCTTTAGAACTCTCATATCAAACATTAAAAAAAAAAAAAAAAAAACTATCTGCACTCTGCAGGCATATACATGTCTCTCTGACGGTGCAAAGAAAAGAGCCTTTGATTTAGAGAGATGGAAATACTTCTGCCTTGAGTGCAATACAATTCCCTATACGGCTAGAAATTCCAGTGCTTCAAAACCCAAGGGGCGGACTCATACAAGCCAGTCAAGGTCTCACAAAATTCTGAGAGTTCTGAAAGACATTAGAGAAAGATTCAGAGAGGAGGCCAAGGTGATAGAGAACTGTTTGAAGACTACTGCAACATCAAGGAAAGAATCCCCTCTCTTCAATCCACCCAACCATTTATTCCAAAGCAACCAAAAAACCCAAAACGAATCCCCAGTTTTCAATCCATCAGACTACTCATTCCAAGGAGGCTATCCTCATCTTCGGACCCAACTTTGCAAGAAACTGGGGAACCATTGGTACTTGCAGACAGGGAATGTGATGAATTGTGAAAAAGGAAGCTGGAGGTATGACACCCCAATTTTTGAAGTAAGATCAGAAGCTGCAATGTTTAGAAGCAAATCTGCTTGTGTGCGTTCCTAGACTTAGGAAAATAGGTGCAATATTGCCTCCGCAAAATACAATGTATTGTCTAATAATGCTCTTTCAAGCATCCGGTTTTGAATTTTCAAAGTGCCAAAATTTTGACTGACAATATACTTGTTGTAAATTACTTTGTATGTAATTTAAACAACAGAATCCAACACATCTTTCAATATCAAGAGGATAGACAGAAAACTTTGCAAGGAAAAGTGTCAACCATCAGTAGCTTTTCTTTACATTGTCAATGTACAGGCATTTTCGCTGCTTTTTAGATTGTTATCTGAGATTCTTTCATCATCAAAACCATAAAGATAATATATGAAAGGACACCCTGTATTCAAAATTTAACTCTCCCTTAAGATACCTTTATCTGTCAAAAATTCTTCCAGGTACTCTTTATATTACATTAAACCATTTCTTTTTGCTAGATAAATAAAAGGGAAGGGGTTTGGTGGGGTTCGAACCCAGTGCCCAACCACCACAAGAGGTGCTGGAACCAACCAGCAATGCCCAAGAATTCATTTCTACTCCATCAAGTAACAACCTCTTTCATCCACCACAGATGACTTTAACCTTCATTTGCTGAATGCTTGGTCTCAGGGATCTTGATAATGCCACCATCTATCAAGGGCTGCAGCTCTTTTTTTGCCAGTCCACGTACCTTAGAATCAGAGGATTCCAAGAATGCACAAATTACCTTACAGCTGCAATCAAAAGAATAGGACCAAAAAATTAACATGAGAAGTCATCTCTTTTTATGCTAGGTTAATAAATGAGATTTGAAAGCATGTGTAGCCTAACCTGTGATCTTTGGCCCACAACTCACACATTCCTTTCAGAGCTTTCTTCCATAAAGTACAAGCAAATGTGGGGCAATCCAAGACAAGTTTTCTAATTGCCCGACTGGAATGGAAATTTTTGAGGACGTGCTCCTCCTCTGATTCTTCTGATGACTTTGCTGCCAGAGATGCTATTTTTGCATGAAGGGTATTCAGCTTGTCATCCAAAGTTGGGCGGAGAATGTTATCAGAACCTCCAGTTGCAACCTGCATAAATGAATTGGTCCCAGGCAAAGATGGGATGGTTAAGTTTTAGAAAGGGCGGCTATATCAAGAATCCACATGTGATTTTTGAAGAAAGTGATGCTCCCAACATATTAATTTATTGTGCCTAATTTTCATAATATATATATATATATACAGCCAAGGAAAGAACGATTGTCCAATAGGTCCTGTACAAGTTATCAAACACGTATTAAAGACAAGTAAGATTGAGGAAGCTTAAACAAAAGTAGAACTCCAATGACATAATAAATCAATAGAAAACAAATTTAGTACCTCGTATATGACTTCTTTGCCAAAATTTGATCTAAGTAGTTCTCCTGCACTCTCGATACATATATCAATTAGACCCTGCAAGCATTCCAGCATTGAAGTTACCCACTAACGTTAGTGTTTATCAAGTAGTTAAGCTAACTTTAGATCTACATCATTAGAGGTTAAAAATCTCATCAATAATGACTAAGATATATGAAGCATTACATGCAATATGTCTTAAGTAATTAACAAAATGATTAGAGAAGTAACAATGACACATATTTAAACCAAAAAAGTCAAATAAAAACGAAATGCAAGTAAGGATTCCAGAAAGTAAAGTAACAAACCTCAGCAAGACCACTATTGACCAAAAGCTCCTGCCTCCTTAAGAAAGGATCTTTTTTTCCTCCCTCAACTAGGTGAAGTTCATCACCAGAAGTATTTTCATTGCCCTCCACTTCAGTCACTTCTGTGTCTGTGTCATTTTTGGAATCTGTCTTATTGGATTCTTCATTCTTTGATGATTTTGCTTCTGACTCACCCTACCAGTGGACAATAAAATAGAGTTAAATCCAATATAGCTGCATAATCATTCACAGATGGTTCTACAATAAGGAAAACAGTTTCAAAATCACCTTGGCACTGAGAGAAGGAATAGATAAATTGAGAGAAGTCAGATCATCAGGACTGAAATAGCGTGAACAATTTGGATGAAGTAGCTGCAGTAACGGAAGCCTTCCGTTCTAATTACAAATGATCAAGAATCACTTAGTGATACAAACATATAGAGTAAGGTTAAAACCAAACAACCATATAAATAGTCGAAAAACATAAGTCAAGTTTGTAGATAAATCTCTAAGTACATTCTACAATTATTTCCAAAAGAAAATTAACATATCCACAAACTACCCGATCCAGGATAAATAAGAGTCCTGTTCCACTTCAAGAATCACTATAATTTTTTAACACAAGAAATGGCTATGGGCCACATTTAAATAAAGGCTCATTAGACCATCCATATTAGTCGAGAATACCATGTTAGACTATATTTGAAATCATTATATCAAAACAATTAAAAAAGAGCGAGAAGGGTTTAAACCTTATCAAAAACAAGCTCCTTCAAAATCTTTCGAATCTCGCGAATCACAACCTGTAATCAGGACAGTTTGGTGTTGAATTTCCATTAGAAAATTATATTGCATTAGACATGCACAATTTATGAAAAATTTGAAATAAGACCCAACCTTTGTTATTAGCTTCGTGTCATCAACAGTTGAAACAATGCAGACAAGCACCTGAAATCAATGGGAGAGAGTGAAACTTCCAATAAAAATCTAGCATATATTTGATTAAATATAATGTAAAGAAATTATCACAAACATATAAAAGGATAGAAATTTCATGGAAATACTTGCTGGCAAGGGGTGATCAGAATACTCAGATGATTCCTTTCCAGTGACATTTGAAATTATTAATCTTTTAGCCACTGTTCATAGCATTAGGAACTAAATAGTCCTACTTTTACAATTAGATAAGTAGAGACTAAGAAATCTGAAGGGAAGGAAAATATATTAAGTTAAAACATGTATCCCTGTTTTCTTGGTCAGTAATTTTGTGCTTGGAGGTCTTGTTTTCTGAAATGGCGTTTTCCAGGAAGTAAGCTGCTAGTTCAACTCTGTAGCATACCAAACTTTACATCATGAACAACCCCTTTTATCAACATATTTTCACTTTCCACACCAATAAATGGATGCTTAAAAGTTGCAATCAGAGTAAGTCAAACCATTCTAAATGTGTCTTAAAAGTATTTGAACTTTTCAAGATACTACATATCGACTATATGACTGTCAATATAATTTCAAAACATGACAACATTTACATCTTGAACATTCTTTTTTATAAGTTTTTATTCAAAAGAAAAGAAAAACATCTCAACCCATAAACTTTGGAAATGGATTAAGTAAGACACCGCAGACTGACAAAAACAATAGATCACTAAATGAAATTTTCAATCAAACCTAGGAGATATGAGTCAGAAGACGAAGCATGTAAGCTACACATTTAAATTTTTCTGGAATAACAAAAGTTCAGCTGACAGAACCCTGAAGGTTGAAGTCCTTACCAAACTCCCACCGTGATCATGAGCTATCTTGCCTATGAGGCCTTTCATTCCTTTGATGATTTTCTTTCTTTCCTAAAATAAAACACAGAATTGAAGAACAAATCACAAGTCAACAACAATCAAATCTTAAGAGTATGGAAAGATGAATAAATAACAAGATTATTTTCTCTTTTTAACCATTATTAAGATAAAAACCTAAGATTAGTCATCAATAGTGACATACCTTTGCACTCCCATGCTTGACACAGAGCATTGCAATCCTGGATCCGTCCTTGGATTCGATCATCCGAATAAGGAGTGGACTCGACAACTGTTGGATTACATCTGTAGCAGAGGGCTTTCAACAAACTTAAGTTAGAAAACAGGAGAAAAACTACCAGCAGAAGCCAAAAAGGCAGGCAATAAAACTGTCTTAATTTTTTTTTTAAAAATGAATAGTGCATCTTGAAATTTTGAAAACACCTGATCAGCTATGCTGAAGTACTCCATTAACACCCTGTGTATGATAGAGTGGTCAACTATTCCCTTTTCTAGAATTGGTTGAACAACTTTGTTCATGTGTCGTAAGACTGAAGCTTTCTGTAGGTTTAGCTTCGAGATTACATCTACTAACCTGAAATATAAAAAATAAAAATATGAAGAAAGAAAATACAGCACCAAGACAACCAGCATGATTTTGGAAGTCATAGCCTCATAGGTGTCCAAAACTAGGCCCAAAAAAAAAGAAACATAGTGCAAGTGAATCTAGTGTAGTAAAAAGGTAATCAACTCGCACAATAGGTTGCTGGTTGCCAGCTTTCATAAGTGACGATACCTTTCGACCAATTACCCAAAATCATAGGTAACATCTTCAATTTAAGTACTTCTATATATACTACAATCCAGAGTGTATACTACTCCAATCCATTATTTGGCAATTCAAATTACCATTCACATGTACTTTTTTAGATGACCCATTAAGTTGTTTAAGCAAATCACAAGATTATCAAATCAAATAAATTATATGACTAAAGGTACATGTGGATGTTTATTTGAATTGTCATGTACTAGGTTGGCAGGACATTGCTCCAAACCAATTTTTTCCACTAAGATCTACCGTTTTTTATCTATCACTTTTCTTTCCTATGCACATGTGTGCGTGTGAAAATTGGATTAGCAACTATCTAGAGATCTGAAAACGTAAATTTTGAAAAAGAAACAATAGAACTCAGGATTTTCACTTTAAAATAAATATCAATAGTTACAACAAGGGAGGGGGGATTTGAACCTTGGATGTCTCTGTTGGAAATATCAGGAGATGACAATTAGTTGAGCTATAAGGCTCTTGGCAACTTATAATTTTCACTTTTTGGAGCTTCAATTGCCAAATATGCTATACGAGATTATTTGGTTGCTAGATTGTAGTACCCAATGTTGAACATGTCACTTTGATGAATATATAGATGCTAGAGAAGGGCACATATTGCAGAAATTTTATTTGAATAAATCATTTTTCTGTCTGATAAATATAATAAATAAATTCAAAAAAGAAAAAGGCAGTAAGAAAACGTAAACCAACACCCTCCCAACAGCACAGATTGAAGGGAAAAATAAAAACTTTACCTGCTCTCTTTCAATGAGACCAGATCCTTGAACAACTGAAGCTCTGCAGAATATAGTTCCATTACAAGTTCCTGCTTTTGTGTTGCATTTGCTAACCCATATGTATGCTCAATAACTGCCAAAAAATAGTATTCAAATAAGAACTGAAATATTTAGAACCTTAAACATCTCTAGGGTTTGAGAAAAATGTGGATGACAACCTACTGGAAATACATACATTGACATAATTATCTAGAATTATGTCAATTGTTTAATAAATAATGCTAGTGCCACAAGAAATTGATATACATTATGACTAACTTCTACTCCCTCCCCTTTATGGGTCTAAAACTCCCTACATACTAATGTTATCGTTCTATGTTGCAGGAGAAGAGAGAGAAGGTGATGATATCCTTTATTAGCAATCAAGTAATTGCAAAATGAGAACATATACAATTTAAATCAAGCAAACTTAAGTGATTACAAAGGAATCAAAAACTGAAAATTGTAAAAAATGACAATCTTTCTAGTTATAACCTTGGCAATTTCCTTCCATTCTTGATAATCCAAGTACTAGGAAGAAACCCAAGAAAGGAGCATAACCGAAACCAAAATATTTAAAACATACCAATTGATCCAACCTTTCGCCGAAGAAGAGAAGCCACATGCCCATGGAGGGAGGAGATAAACCCTGCCAGCTGTGTTTTGGAGGCTGCAAAAAGAGAGAGAAAGAGAGTAGTTTAACATATGACAAGAAAAACAGAGGTCTTGTAGCAGATAAAACGCAAATGAACCATTCCTGTCCAGTTTCTAAATTCATTTTCAAGCTGACCCATACCATTGTCTAACATTTTCTTCACCACATGAACCGCATAAGTGTTGCCTGCTAGAGTAAGAAAATGTGGCTGAAGCTCTTCAAATACCGCATTCTTTTCAGCTTGTGAACAGTACTTTACACAAGTCTATGGTAAAAGAAACAGATTAACAACATGCAACTCCAATTAAAAAGGAATTTGAAACTCAACACCATTGCACAGAAAAAGCCAAAAGGATACCTGCAGAACACGAGAAGAGATATGGGATCCTGCAATTTCAGAAATTTTTCCCCTCATCTTTTGAAGAGCTTCAGTTACCAACCTTAATATAATTTTTTTTGATAAGTGAGTTACCAACCTTAATATAATTGAAATGGAAAATAAAAGGTGAAAAAGATAGATAAAAGAAAAAGGAAGATTCACGCTCTTAATACTTGTAAAATGTAACAAAATACATACTTGGATCTGTCTTCTTTCTTAATATTGCGATGCCTCATCTTTTCCCATAGAGATGCAAGTTCCTATAAAATTGTGAGAGATGAGCTTAGCCAAATTCTGTTACGAAATACTGCAATAGAAACCCATGCTACAATATGTACTGGATTTTGAACCCACCACATTTGACATAACCCTCCACCCATTCTCTTGGGTAAAGGATGTGCCATTCGAGCATTCGAGCTATAGCTCATTGGCCATAAGAACCAAAGTTCAATTCATTGCTATCCTCTATGCTACAACAAAGATTGTATCCCTTTAATTAACAAAAACCTCGATATGAGACATTATTAATTCCTGCCAGACTAATCTGATTCCATAAAACATTCTTTCTAACTGAATAGGAAACGCATACTGATTACTGTTCAGTTCAACAAATCTATAACAAACATAACCAAGTAAACAATACCCACATGCTCAAGTTCGTAATATGGCTTCCTCTTCTTCTTCCTAGTCTCTGCCAATTCCTGCAATATACAATAACCCCAGAAAAATAAGAACCCAAAAAAAAAAAAATCAACCTTTAACAGTCCAAATTCAATTCCCATTCACCAAATTACATCAACATATTGTTTTACGATGACTGAAATTAACAACACTAAAGAATAAACTTCTTCTTTATTCTTTTTCCTCAAATTCTGGTTCATAAAAAAAAAAAATCATGAAATAACAGAAACCCAAGAAAAAAAAAATGTGAGAGGGCACCTTGGCATTGATACGACGTTCTCGCTTCGACAATGGAGGTTTTTTTACCATATCGGGTTCCGATTTCGGGAACTTAGGTTTGAAGAGTTTTTCGGAGCGCTTGGTTGTGGTGGGAGGACCCGAATGTTTTGGGGCGGCCAGTTTGGGTTTTTTGGAGGTGGGGCGGTCTGGTGCGTCGTGCTTAGCTGCTGGAACATGCTTTCGCTTATTGGTCTTGTTGCTCTGCTGGTTCTTCGGCGCCATTGGAGACCGGGTGTGCAGCTCTAGCTAGGTCTGGATGGTTTTACTCTCTGTTGTTTGAGTGTTTGGGGTTTAGGGTTTACACTTCAGATGTCTGGAGTACGTGCCAATGTAAACTGTCTGTGAGGTTTTTTTTTTGGTATGTTTTTTAGAAAAAACTAGCAAATGTTTTAAAGATATTGGTTTATGAATTATTTTTAAAAAAAATTTATAGAAGAAGATAATTAATTTTTTTTACAACTTTTTTATATTTCTCATAAAAATGTATATTAAAATTTTCACAAAATGGTCTATTAACAAATATCCGGTTTAAAATATCATTATTACTATTCTTGTGTGTATTTTAATAAGTATTACTGTTTACTATAAAAAAAAATAAAAAATAAAAACCCTAAAGATACTTATTAATAGAAACATTTTTTAAAATCAAATTTAATCCTTTAATATTTTTGTCAAATAAATCCTATATATATATATATATATATATATATATGTATATATATATATATATATTCATTTTAATCATCCATCGAGCTTAGTAACTTAAGTTTGTAACCAAGTTGGGACATTAAAGATACTTATTAATAGGACCATTTTTTAAAATTTAATTTAATCCTTTAATATTTTTGTCAAATAAATCCTATATATATATATATATATATATATATATATATTCATTTTAATCATTCGTCGAGCTTAGTAACGTAAGCTTGTAACCAAGTTGAGGCATTAAAGTGGTTGGATGTATATTAGGATTGCCTAGGTGGGATGTGGTGTTAATATGTTGATTTGTCAACTATGTGGAGTCAATATTCGGCATGCCCCTTGCCCTTGGGTTAAAGTTGCACCCCCACCCATTATGGATGGGTAGCTCACACATAATCATTCACTTTATTAGAATGAATTAATCAAATACTTTTTTTTTTTGAAATTTTTTTTGGAAAGTTTCAATTTATAGCGTCCGCTGATAATGATCACTCTTTATCATTAGACCAAAATACAAATCGATTTTTGGTGTAGGCGGGAATTAAACTTCAGATCTCTTATTCAATCTCTTATTCAATTTATTAGAAACTTTATTAGTTAAGTTAACTTGAGCTCACCCATTCCATCCAAATACATCAAACAAAATGAAGCTGCTTAATTTTTTTTTTTTTAATTTTAAACAGTGCTCATCAAACAAGAAAATCTACTAAATGAGGCTTCACATGAATGTCTTCAAATGGCGGTTGTTTGTTAATAGATTTGGACAAAAGAATTGAATAAAATTATTTTTACAAAATGAGGGATTAAAGTGCATAAAATTTAATTATCCTTAATTAAGGGAAGATAATACCATTTGTGTTGCATTGGACAATATAACCATATGATTGAATATAAATAAGAGAAATGATATGTTCACAATATTTTCACAACATTTTTATAATAAATCCTAAGTGACAGGTTGTTACTGGCTGTTATTGTTAGGGGCAAAAAAGTAATCTTAGTGTTAGGTTCAAATTTAAATCAATAACAACTAACCACCTGTGATTTGTTGTAAAAATATTGTGGACGTAGCATCTCTAATATAAATAGAGGACCGAAGGTACATTTAAGAAATCGTACATAAGTTCTGTCTCTCCCCTTCCCCCTTAAAATATACTTGATATTTGGAGCACAAGTAATGCACATACATGATGAGATGTTGAACTCTCAAACATGTTTTAAACTTTTAATGAAGTTGTGTACAAGATTTTTGAGACATGAGAAGAGCTGGACGTAGCAATGCTTTGCACCACAGCTTGGGTTATTTGGTGGAGTGGGAACGAGCTCAGTGGAGGTAAGCTTTGATTGGAGGCAGTGTTGGAAAGGAAAGAAGCCGAATATGCTTGGAATTTATGGAAATCCAACCTATCAATAAAGAAAAGTTGAACAACGATGTTGTTTTGTCTTTGTGGACTGCTTTACCTTTAAAATGTTCCAAAAAAAAAAATGCAAAAGATTTTATAAAACTCAAAAGAATCAGATTAGTGGGTTTATGTAAGCAACTACAAAAGGGGGATTCATAATGAGGAAGCAAAGGCCTTAGCGGTAGTGAAAGGGTAGTGAAAGCCACAAGTTTTGTCCTAGAATTTGGTATAAGCTTAAGTCATTTTGGAAGGTTCTAGTTTCACCACCATGGAATCCTTGTACTGGGCAAAATGTTGCTTTTTCTCGTAGCCTTCAAAAAAATAAATTATCTTCCTAAACTATAAAATAAAGATTAATGGCATATTACTTAAAATTATTAGCACAAAACTACACAATAATTTGGACCCATTATCAATTGATTGGTGTTGCACAAATTCACACTTTCCAGCTACAACCAGTTGATGTAATTTAGATTCTCATAAAATCATATGTTAGTCTCTCTCTCCATTACTGTTGTCTGTTGGCTTTTACCATTGTATTAGGAGAGAATTGTTGATTTAGGACAAATAATGTTGTGGCCTATAAAAGCATGCTTTTATGCACCTGCTACTATACTTGTCTTTTGGCTGATTATACTTGGTAATAATAGCCGAATAATATTGGGTAAACATGGGAGAAACAACCAATACTTTGTTAGTATTGTTATTACTCCAAGTGAGATTATATCATAATAATTCATAAGATGGCTAATTTCATTCATTTTTTTGCCGACTATCGGAGTCACCAAAGGTACTAAACATTTGGCCTTATCCTCGCAAAACACTGGTTTGGATTTGATTGGTAGTGCCATTGCGAGAGGCATGCATTGTTATTAAAATTGATACCCTTTTATAAGAATCGGTAGGATGGCCTCCCAAATCAGATTAAGAACTACAATATCATGCTTAAAAAAAAAAAAAAAAAAATCACTGGTAGTAATTTTGTGTTCAAGAATCATCAGCATATCTTCCAAAAAAAAAAATCCTCAACATAGGTTATAAAATATTCTGTAATAGAAAATGAAATTGATAATATATAATTATGGAAGTAAATATCATATAATAAATATAAATAAGTTTTTTATTTTATAGAATATTATAAGTTGATAACAATAGCATCAACATGAGTTTTGATTTTAAAAGCATTAATTCAATTAAGTATATAAGTTAATCAAGTATTAGTGGGTTCCAGTTAGCTTAATTGGTAAAGTTTCTGAGAGTTGAATAAGATATCTGAGTCTAATACTCACCTACACCAAAACCCGATTGATGTCTTAGTCTAGTGATAAAGAGCTATCATGAAGAGTGAATATCATAAATTGAAACCTTCTAAAAAAAAGTCAATTAAACATTACATTATTGCCTTCATTTTTATTTTGTGCTTTCAATAAATGAGAGAGAGAGAGAGAGAGTTTTTATATATTAATTCAACATATGATGACAAAAATTCTAATACATACAATGTTCGTTAGGGCTATGGGTTTTTATCTTGGAGAATTGATGGATTTGTTTCCAATTTTTTTCCCCCCAAAGTTTTCTTCAAATGTCTAAATAATAAGTTATAAACGTGTGAAAGGGAAAGGATTGGGTGAGATTGTGACCCTACTAATTCCATGATTTAGATCTAAAATCTTATCTTGATCATATTAGTTAAACATTGTAGCACTATCCAATCATTAAAATAATAGGATCTTAATCTAAATTAAGTTTCAACAACCTTGAAGGCATGCCAATACATGCCTAACTTTGTATCCTGGAAATATGGCCTACGGGTTTTAGACATCATTTTGTGTGTGTGTGTGTGTGTGTTTGGTCTAGATGGTGAAGGACTATTAGACATGCTTCTCTAGGCTTTATACATTTGATTTCTACTTAACTCAGTTAAAGATTATCTTTCTCAATATGAGCTTGTTTTTTTTTTTGAGAGTAAAGGGCATAATTTTATTCCAAGAAAAAATAAATGTATACAAAAGCAAGGCAACATAGAACAACCATGCTAAATATGAGCTAGCCACATAGCTTTCTCATCAACTAACAAAACCATCAACTATAATCAAAGTTACATCAAGGACTGCCAAAGAAAAAAACAACACTATCTTTCTAAAACTCAAGACAAACCATAATTAGCTTCCAAATATTCTAAAGCACAGGCTATAGCAGTCATGGCTAGAAAAGGGGGATCAGGACGTGAAGTACCGTGGTGGGCCTCATTCTGCTTATTCCAAATCATCCAGTTGGTTGTGAAAAATATTGCAATCTCTGGATCATTTTTTCTTTGCATTATGTGATCAACCACATCCACAAATGAGAGATTTGTGCTATGAGCCATTATCTCCCTCAAGCATGTGGACTTCCTAACCATGTCAGCATATGTACAGCTTAGTAGGGCATTGTCTGTTGACTCCACCCCATCCTCACAACAATCACATCCAGCATCAAACAATTTTTTTCTTCTAGTTAGATTAGCTTTAGTAGGAAATATATCCCTACAAGCTCTCCAAATGTAAGTTTTGATTTTGTTACATACCTTGGCTGCCCAAATCGCTTTCCAAATTTTATTGCTTTGTGAGTGATTGGATGATTGGCCATGAGAAGATCTCAGATGTTGAGTTTGGATCATCTTATATGCACTTTTTACCGAATATTCACCCGTGTTTGTGAATGCCCAAATTTGGATGTCTTGCACCGGTCTATTGCTTAATGGGATGGATTTAATAACCTCAGCTTCATGTGGGAGGAAGACATGATCAATCATGGATGCTCACCAAGATCTTGTAGTTGGATCAATGAGGGTATCTACCGTGACCATTGATGACATTTAGGGGCACAGAGTTACCACCTTGAATGATGGTGGGGTTGGAAGCCACCAGTCTTGCCAAATTCAAATTTTATTTCCCGTTCCTACCCGCCATCTCAATCCACTATCCAATACAGTTCTGGCAACCACTATACTTTTCCATGCAAAATTCCCTGAATTTAGTGATGGGGCATCTAAGAAAGATGTATTGGGAAAGTACTTTGATTTGTAGACCCGATAGAACAAGGAGTGTGTATTTTTCAGAAGCCAACATACTTGTTTAGCTAACATGGCTAGGTTGAAAGAATGAAGATCCCGAAACCCAAGTCCTCCCATCGACTTGGGCAAACAAAGTTTAGACCAACTCAACCAGTGTACTTTCCTTTCTTGTATCTTTTGACCCCACCAAAATCTGCTCATCATCCCTTCAAGATCTTTAAGCAAGCCTTTTGGTAGCAAAAAGCATCCCATGGCATATATGGGGATAGCTTGTGCCACGGTTTTAATCAAAATTTTTCTTCCAGCTTAAGACATCATCTTTTCCTTCCATCCCTTTAGTTTACTCCATACTCTTTCAATGATTGGAGCAAAAGCTGCTTTTTTGTTGCGCCCCACTATACTAGGAATGTGTTTGGATAGTGCGTCCACGTCCACGTCCAGCGTCTGGGCTCCCTTTTTTTTTTTTTTTTCTTCCCAGCCGCAGTTGTTGACCAAGTCTTCCATGAACAGTGCATTCGTGCACTGTTCATGGACCCACAAATTTCACTTTTCAGCCACTTTTTCATTAAAAATGGGTCCCGCGATACTATTCACACATTTTAAAATTATTTTGCTACAGTGTTTTCAGTTTTCAGCAATAAGTTCTATCCAAACAGACCCTAGGAAGCCCTAAATACTTCTTGTATTCTGGGACTGTCTCTACACCCAATGATTGTTTAATTAATTCTTGAGTTTCTAATCCAGTGTTGCTGCTAAAGAAAAGAGAAGTTTTATCAATATTAATCTTTTGTCCTAAAGTAGCCTCATATAGATTGAGCAAAGAATTGACTTGTTGGCACTCCTCTACTGAGGCACAACAAAAATAATAAACTATCGTCAGCAAATAAGAGATGAGAAATACAAGGACCACCTCTGCTAGTTGCCACTCTTCTTATAATTCCATCTATTTTTGCCTTTCTGAGCAGAGTAGTAAGCCCCTCAGCACAAAATAGAAAGAGATAAGGTGACAGAGGGTCACCTTGTCTCAATCCTCTAGAAGGCAAGATATAACATGTAGGATTGCCATTAACTAAAATAAAAGAATGAACAGTTGTTATGCATGCCATTATCAATTGCACCCATTTTGCATGAAACTCCATTTTCTCCATCACCCTTTTTAAATAACCCCACTCAACCCTGTCATAAGCTTTGCTCATGTCCAATTTAATAGCTACTTGACCAATCTTGCGCCACCTTTTCTTTTTCATGCTATGCAAAGTTTCATATGCAACTAAAATGTTGTCTGTAATTAATCTTCCCCGGACAAAAGCGCTCTGAGTATCAAAAATTAAATTTGGGAGGATGAGCTTTAGCCAGTTGACCAACATTTTGTATAGCACATTACATTGGCTAATGGGGCGATATTGTGTGATTAATTCAGGATCTTTGGTTTTGGAAATTAGTGCTATATGGGTATTATTTATATTTCGAAGTATAATTCCAGAATTTAGACATGATAGCACAGCATTAGTTACATTAGTACCCACTATATGCCAAAACTTTTGAAAAAAGAAAGCAGTCATACCATCAGGGCCTGGAGCTTTTGAAGGGTGCATTTGAAATAAGGCGACTCGAACCTCTTCTGGATGAAAATCTCTCACAAGCCAATCATTCATCTCCTCTATAACTACTCTAGGAATATGGGCCACCACTTCTTCAATAGCATTTGGATTTGAAGATTGGAATAGAGTTGAGAAATGTTGAATTATCACCCTTCTATATCACTTTGTTGCTCTATCACCATACCATCCATCTCCTTTAGCGAGACAATTGAGTTTTTTTTTTCCTTGCAAACGCCTTCGCATGAAAAAATTTTGTATTACGATCACCTTCACGCGACCAGCTGATACGGGATCTTTGTTTCCAATAAATTTCTTCTTTCTCAATTAAAATATTAATTTCATGCCTAAGAGCTTCACATTCAGCCCACGATGAATCCCTGTTGTTTTGCTCTAGCAATTGTAGCTTGTTTCGCTTTTCCTCAATCTTTTTGCCTAAGGCACACAATGAATTTTACTCCAGGCTAACAACCGCTTCCTACATTCTTTTATTTTGTTACACACCTAGAACATAGGACTTCCATTGAAGGAAATAGACCAAGCAGTTGTAATTGTGTCCTCACAGCCTTCATCTTTCACCCATGCTTCCTCAAAACGAAATTGTTTTTTATACATCCCAGTTTGAAGTTGCGATTGCCTTCTTAATTGTACCGCAATGGCCATGTGATCTGAATTTGAAAAACTTAAATGATGAACTTCAAAATGAGGAAAAAGATCACACCATTCTTGGTTAGCTACCCCATGGTCGAGTCTAACATATACCCGATCCTATTCATCTCTTCCATTGCACCATGTAAATCTAGCACATTTAAAGCCCAAGTCCCTTAATCTGCAATCATCCAGCACTTCTCAAAAATTCGCCATTTGCCACTCACTTCTTGGTCCCCCTCCTTGAAGTCTCCTATGCATATTCATGGCAATGTGACTTGCTGATGAAGTAGGCGCATCAAATTCCATGTCTCAATACGTTTCAATGTTTCAGGGTGCCCATAAATACCTGTCAATCTCCATGAAACCCTATCCTTCTCTGTCACAATAACATCTATATGGCTTTTTGACAGGGTTTTCAATTTCACATCCTATTCTGAATCCCATAACAGAGTCAAACCTCCACCCATTCCAGTTCTATCTACACACACTACATTATCCATTTTTAATTGATCTCTCACTTCTTCTATGCCTTTCTTTTTAAGTTTAGTCTCCATCAGAAATACAATTCGGGGACATTGAACTTTAATGAGCTTAGAAAGCTCTCCAACAGCACTTTTATCCCCAAGTCCACAGCAATTAAGGCTTAATATGCTCATAGTTCAACTTCCTTAATCACCTTACTTCATATATTCAATAATCCAACACAAAACTCCTAAATCTGTGACCTTTTAAATAACAAATTTACCTGTAGCCAAGATGAGGTGTTGTTGAGATAAAATGTAAGCTCTCCACTTTGCAAAGACCCAACCACCGTCTTTCATTACCAGGAACGATCAGCCCCTTCACTCCAATATGGGTTGGTCCACAAAGCAAAGAACCCACACCGTTGTTGACAAGCCTTCAGAGCTACAGTGGAGTTAATCAGCACCTTGAGATTTTGAGCTGACTACCTCTTTCGACGACGCGAAACCCACTGGCTGGGCAAGGGAAACCCACCCAGGGAAACCCACAAACAGGGCAAGGAAAGCCACAACCTGGAGAAAGTATATGACATTTTTGGAATTCCAGATCAGCATCCAGTTGGTGTTTCATGCTCCAATAAAAATTCGACACCTGTATAAAAATGACAAATCAGTAAACTAGCTCATTTAAATCAAAAGTAAAAAAATACCCTTGAAAATTTTCAAAGTCCCGCCACTCAACACGCTTTACCTTTATGCAAAATCAAAACTTTTATCTCTCTCTCTTTCTCTGTTGCATAGCAACACACACCCGCACCTCCATCTACTCTCTCTCTCTCTCTCTCTCTCTCAACTCGAAAGCTCAATAGCCACTGCCTAGCATCGCCTCCGGAGATGGAGGCACCCCGCCGAACATCACCAGTTCCAACTAGACCTGCCTTTGTCTTGTCGGAAAATGTTCAAAATTGTCCCTCCTTCTCATTGTTTCCAACCCCTAAGGCCAGAAGTTTTCTCACCACTTTCAACACCTGACGTTGCAAGAAGGTCTTCTTCTTCTTCTTTTTTTCCTGTTTTCTGATTTTTTTTTTCTTTTTACACAGGTGTATTTTGTTTTTGTTTTTTTTTTTTTTTTTTTCTAACTGACATATACATGTATATGTTTGATAAAATGCTTCAGTGAAGATGGCTGCACTAACACTTTTTTTTAATGTTTTTTTGGATCAGATTATAAGTGGTTAGAATGTTGGAGTTTCATAAGTAGAGAAATAAAGCTTTTTCTTTGTTTATTAGTTAAGTTGTTACACAATCTGAACTACACATCTGTTTTATGGTGAATAGCCAAATGGCTAAATACAAAAATAAATATTTGATATCTCTTGAAGACCTTTTAAATTTTTTTGATGAGATGGCAAACAATCTGAACTACACATCTATCTTATGGTGAATAGCTTGATGCAGCCTTCAAGCATCAATATATTTGAGTCCACCATTTGTAATATTCTTTTGTCGCTGCCTTATGTGATTTATTGGTCATTGCCTCAATAGTCTTTTTCATCTTCTAATTCTTGTTGGTAGATTGTTGCACTACTAATACAGTAATTTTTTTTTTAACTATTACAAATCATTTCCAGGTTGTCCATTATTACCAATCTTTGTTTTTCTCTTCAAAAACTCTATGTTGAGTGTATGCGATGACCGGAGAGTTGACGAGCTAGAAGACTTGGGAGTTCGGCGATAGCAGCTGAGAGAGCTGGGCTTGCTAAAGACTTTAGAATGTGATGAGATTTTGGAGCTGTCGTTTGCCGTCAGTCAGTCTCTTCTCCACACTTGTATTCACTCCCTTGTCAACCATAAAAATTACCCATCACCATCACCACCTTTCTCTTTCTTTCTTTTTTTCTTTTTGGGTTTGTTAATTCGATTCATGAGTAATGTTTGTCCACTAATTATAGTGTACCAACTGGGTTAGTATGTTTTTCTTGAATTCTAATACTTAATTGTGGTTTGATTCTTTTCTTTGATAAATTGACCACCAAGTTTGAAAATTTGGTGTTTATTTATATGGTTGAGTTGTTTTTATGCTGGACACATTCAATTGCCACACAAAAAAAAAAAGGAAGAAAAAAGAAGGGACATTTGCTAAATTCATTGGGTAGGATAGTTTACCTAGTTATCTCTGTTTGATTAACTGCACTAAATTCTGATGGCTATGCATGCTTGATTTAAGCCTTTTGTTTAATTAAAAAAAAATTTGAGTAACTTTTGTTTATTGTTTTTTCCCTAATATTGTTCTTTTTTTAAGGGCCCTACAAAAAAAATTTGAAGTATAATGAATAGCTTTTTTGGATGATATTTAGACAACATATTACACAGCTACTGGACAGCATTTTGGATAATATTTTGGACAGCATATTGCACAATGGAGGAACATTTTGGACAGTATTTTTTATTTGAAAATATTTTAGATAGTGTAATTTGGACAATTGATTGCATAGCCAAACACTAATTCTAGTTGTCAATTTGGAAAATTTTTGTATCTAATGAAGTTGCTCAAACATGATAGATTTTGTGTATGTTTAAGTAACTTCTAGTTAAGAAATATTTACATGTATAAATGAAATTTTTTATGCAATAGTACAGTTTAGTCTTATATCTAATTTCTATGTGTGCATGGTATGGATATTCAAGGTGAATGATAGTTATGTATGGTGGTGGAATTGCAATGCTAGATTCTTCAAAGACCGTGAAAACTTTAAATCCATCTCCAAGACTTTTTGCAAATTGTTGAAAAATTTTCTCCAAGATTAGATTTAAGTATAATTTTAATCCATTTTGCTAATACGATACTCATCAAGGATATTCTCTGATCCCCTAATTTGACATTATTATTATCCAAAGTGACATTAAGTATATCAAAGAAGAACAATTTGCATATCTTTTAATTGAATCAAGTATAAATTTTAGATATTCATTACAATTCTTCATTTTCTTTCAAGGCTAGATAACAATAAAATGCACACCACAATTCCATGGATATAATAGTTTTGAAACTTGGGAATATGAAATACACAAAATTTTCTCAACTGCATACATTATAATTTATAACTTGATTGTTCAAAGTTCAAACACATACATTCACCAGTCGCAAAACTTATCAAAATTGAACTCAAGACTCCTCAACATCAATTTCTTCCAAAGACCCATGTGTCTTGTAACAATTTCTTCCATAACTTCACGTCAACCTCGTCATGATTACCATTTTCCTCTTCAAAAATCTATGGTATTGTCTCTTCCACGCCCACAATATTTCTCAATGAGCTCTATCCTACAACCAAACCATTTGAATGGTATTAAATTGTAATTACTCAATCCAAAAATAAAACATCCTAAGTAAATGCAAAACCAAAATTTGAAAGCAAGCAATTGTCCTAATGTAGATAGTAAACCCTATAATAACAATTCATAATCCTCAATCCTGCACGTAACCCCATTAGCTAAAAATATATCTTAATTTGTATCAAGATACTCTGGTTACAACCTAACATAACATTAAGGGGTTGAGGTTCCAACAACTACAATTTAGTGGACAAACCAAAAAAAATACTTTAACCAAAGGCCAAGAGTTGCAAATATGATATTCCAAAATTTCCAGCAATCTAATTCCATAGGCAAGGCTCAGATTTGAAGCACTAAACAATAAATATAATAAAAATTGAAATATATATATTTGAAATTTTATTTCCATATGAAACAACATAAACTCATAGTTACACCACATTTGAATAAATTCCTAAAGCACTTTGTCTTGAGCTAATTGGTATTTAACTTGAAAAATAAAGAGTTTAAACCACCATAACATTCAAGCGAGAGAAAAAATATCAACAAGAATTAAAAGATCAAAAAGACTATTGAGGCAATGACCAATAAATCACATAAGGCAACGACAAAAGAATGTTACAAATGGTGGACTCAAAGATATGCTATTCACCATAAGATAGATGTGTAGTTCAGATTGTTTACCATCTCGTCAAACAAACAAAGGCCTTTAAGAGATACCAAATATATATTTTTGTAATCAGCCATTTGGCTATTCACCATAAAACAGATGTGTAGTTCATATTGTGTAACAACTTAACTACTAAACAAAGAAAAAGCTTTATTTCTCTACTTATGAAACTCCAACATACTAACCACTTATAATCTGATCCAAAAAAACATAAAAAAAAATCATTAGTGCAGCCATCTTCACTGAAGCATTTAATCAAACATATACATGTATATGTCAGTTTAAAAAAAAAAAAACACATCTCTGTAAAAAGAAAAATTCAGAAAAGAAAAGAAGAAGAAGACCTTCTTGTAACATCAAGTGTTGGAAGCGGTGAGAAAACTTCCGGCGTTGGGGGTTGGAAACAATGAGAAGGAGAGACGATTTTGAGCATTTTCTGACTAGATAAAGGCAGGTCTGGTTGGAACTGGTGATTTTCGGCGGGGTGTCTCCATCTCCGAAGGCAATGCTAGGCAGTGGCTGTCAAGCTTTGGAGTAGAGAGAGAGAGAGAGAGAGTAGATGGAGGTGCTGGTGTGTGTTGCTATGCAAGAGAGAAAGAGAGAGAGATAAAGTTTTGATTTTGCATAAAGGTAAAGCGTGTTGAGTGGCGGGACTTTGAAAATTTTCAAGGGTATTTTTGTACTTTTGATTTAAATGAGCTATTTTATTGATCTGTCATTTTTATACAGGTGTCGAATTTTTATTGGAGCATGAAACACCAACTGGATGCTGATCTGGAATTCCGGAAACATCATATACTTTCTCCACAACCTGGGCAGCTGAAGGTCCCACTAAGGAGACAAGAGGACCCACGAAGGGACAATGATGGCTAGCGATGGAGCAAGCTCGCGAAGCGGCCAGAGAAAGCTCGAGCGCAAGATAGTAAGCAGTGCAAATTGTGTGCTGAGAGAGAGAGAGAAGGTAGGATGAAATTGCAAATCTTGAGTTCAGGGTTAATTTTGCATACATATGGCAACAAGGTAGGATGAAATTGGATTAGGAGTGTCCCATCACCTTTGGAGGGGGGGGGGGGCAAGATGTGCAAGGCAAGGGTGGGGCAAGTTGGGGTTAAGGTCGGTTTAAGGGGTTTTTTTAATCCCCATTAATGAGGTATAGATGAAAGTGAAAGGGGTAAGGGGTAGTCACGTGAGTGCCATATGAGAGAAAAAACAAGTGTTTGAAAGGATGATAATATAATATATACATGAATTATAATATAGGATATGTATTAAATTTTAAATTATTTATTTTACATATAAATAAAATAAAATAACTTTATGCAGTGCTAGATGCGCAAAACTCATCCTCACCCATCACCTCTTTGGGATTGGGAAAACTCATTCGAGGCAAAACAAGACAATACCGGAAATTTTTGTCACCATTATTTTTGCTTTAAGTGAGGACTCATGTTATAATGTCATTGGTAACATATTGAACAATGGATGACACACATACATAAACTTCATACAATATTAGTTAGTGGGTTACACACACATTTTAAACCCTTTATTACATAGATGGTTTTAAAATAAGCTATAGTTTCAAAAGTTTTATTAAACCTAAAAGTTTAAAATTGTTACAACTACCACCACGTAAGCTATAGTTTCAAAAGTTTTATTAAACCTAAAAGCTTAAAATTGTTACAAGTACCACCATGTACCTTTAGCGTGATGGTTATTCCATAAGTACAAAGTTCTTGTGTGTAGAGAGGGGTAAGGGTCGATGTTTAAGTTCCAAGAAAGAGTTACACACACATATACACTTAGTTTAAGCTAGAGTAGAATTTATGTCTGTTAGAAACTCATGGATAGAACTTACCCTTGCAAATGAGCTTGCAAAGGAAGGGTATCCAAGAATTTATAAATACATGGTTAAGCTTAGACTTAATCCATGAGGACACTAAGATCATAACACTATATTGTATATTTTTTTTTAAATTGTTACAAGTTAAACTTTATAGGTTTACCAATTTAAAATTGAATCATGGACTTTTAACATTGTAATAATTTAAACCCTAAGCATTTTGGTTTTGATTTCAGGGCCTATATTGGTACAATTTTAAAAAATACTAGTTCACTTTGAAATTAATGAAATTATAGGGTTTATTTCGTAATAGCCTTAATAATTGAAATTAATTTGAAAATTTTGAAACTATGTAATTTAATTTGCAACTACCTATAGTGTACAAGGCTTTAAATGTAATTTACCAATTTTGTTTAGATCCCCCCACCCCACCCCACCTCGAAATGATGGGGTATAACTTTGCATATCATTTTGTTAGGGTCCCAAAAGGCATGTTTTTGTCGTATCTCTTTGCGATTGTAACTTATTTTAAATTTATTGAACTTAGTAATAAAGTTTTATTCATAGTGTAGTAGAAAAAAGTATCATATTTTAGCCCATCAATGCCAAAACTCATCTATATTAATTAGTCCATATATGGGTAAAAATAATAGTTGTTATAGTTATTTTGACATTTGTTAGCTAAAATGTGGTTATTCTTCTATTATAAAAGCATTGATGCAAGTACTCTAAGCTTGAAAATTCCTTCTTCTAACTTTCGTTTGGTTTGATTGATTGCTGCTTGTGGTGGCTTAACTATTAGCCCTTAATAAGGAGCGTGTTCCTTGTTAAAAAGTAATGTTATAATCACGAACTATTTTTAACATTTTTTACAAATTGTTAATATGACTTTTTATTAGTTTTCATATAGGCTCGCCATTAATATCATTTTTTCATTTACTAATAACCACTCATTACATTAATAAGTTTGTAATTTTTTTTTTGTAAAAAAGTCTATATCGATCTCTAACATTACTCCCTTACTAAAATATCAAAAATTCTAAGACCACATAAAATGCCACAACTTTAGCTACTACTTATAATCTCTCACATAGACAGTAATAAAAAAGTGTAGATGACAAATAACCAATTATAGTTTGACATATAAAATAATTGTGGTAAAAGTGGTACTTACTATAATTACCCCTAAAACATAGAGCTTAACTTAAAAAAAAAAAAAAAAACCTTTTGCGGCTTATTTTATGACAAAAAAGCGATACAATAAATAACTGCTCCTAGTTTTAAGTTTTTTTTGTTGTTGTTGGAACCGATTACCGAGAATCACTGAATCAAAACCCCAACTACCATTCTTTAATGCACTTTAAAAAGAATCGATAAGCACGTGAACATATCACCTCGTATAGAAAATAACCAGACGTACGTATCACTGATAAGTCGGTGTGTAATAAAAACTGAAACCCTGCAAAAAAAAATGCATCGAATAAAGTGTAATAGAGATAGAGAGAGAAAACTGAGAAAAGAAAAGAAAAGAAAGAACAAGTCGTATCTCTTTCTGTTTCTCTGTCTATAAATACAAATCTTAAATTTTCGCTAAGCAGCTTTTTCATTCTTAAACTCACAAAAACAAACACACACACACACACACACTGTTCTCGTTGAAACGACACACAATCAAAAGTAGTATGGAAAAAACACAAACCCTAGAAACCAGTCTCAACAAGTACGACCGTTTTTCCAACGTAAATTAAAAACCCCTAAAAAAAAAACGCCGTCGTTTTTTTTTTTCTTCTCTCTCAAATTCACAAACCCTAGCACTCAAATCTTGAATCTTTTTTTTTTTTTCGCATCAGAGATGACATCTTTAAGCAGAGAATTGGTGTTTCTGATTCTTCAGTTTCTCGAGGAAGAGAAATTCAAGGAGACTGTTCACAAGTAAGCTACTTTTTTGTGTTCGTTTTTGTTTTGTTAAATTTTTTGGTTTTTTGGTTTTTTTTGGTTTCTGGGTTTTATGTGTTTTTGTTTTTTTTGATGTGGGTTTTGAAAACGGCATGTCGTTTGTTGTTGATGTTGTTGTTGTGAGTAGGCTGGAGCAGGAGTCGGGGTTCTTATTCAACATGAAGTACTTTGAAGAGAAAGCTTTGGCTGGTGAGTGGGATGAGGTGGAGAAGTACCTCTCTGGATTTACCAAAGTCGATGATAATCGATACTCCATGAAGATTTTCTTCGAGATTAGAAAGCAAAAGTATCTTGAAGCTCTTGACAGGTACTTTACTTTCTTTTTTTTTTTTTTTTGTATGTGTGTACGTTTGTTTATGTTTAATTGTTTATTATATTATGTTGTGCTATGTATTTTTTTGGGCTTTTTTTGTTTGTTTGTTTGTTTGTATTGAGAATTAAATTATAAGAATGTGTTCAGGAATGACAGAGCGAAGGCTGTAGAGATATTGGTGAAGGATTTGAAAGTTTTTTCTACATTTAATGAAGAACTGTACAAAGAAATCACTCAGCTTTTGACTCTTGAGAACTTCAGGTATTTGAATAATTTTAGATCTTGTATTACAAAGGGTAGATTTCATGGTTTTTAATTAAGGGGGAAAAAAAAGAAAGAAAGGAAATTGAGAAGTGTCTTAATCGGGGTTTTGGTTAATGCAGGGAAAATGAGCAGTTATCCAAGTATGGTGATACTAAGTCGGCTCGAAGCATAATGTTGGTAGAGCTTAAAAAACTTATAGAATCAAATCCTCTGTTTCGAGAGAAGCTCGTTTTCCCTACTTTGAAGGCATCCCGCTTGCGTACTCTAATCAATCAAAGGTGATTTTACTTTTTCTATGCCCACAATAATGAATTTTATCTATCTATCTAGAGAGAGAGAGAGAGAGAGAGAGAGATGGGCGAATAAATTGGTGTACGTCTATCTATCTGTCTACACACGTATCTATGTATGTATTTATACATGTTTGTGTATAATAGTAGTGTTTTGCAGCGTTGAGTCTGATTAATGTATTTTTGGGTCCTGAAGTGTTCAGTTATGGTTTATGCAGCTTAAACTGGCAGCATCAGCTGTGCAAGAACCCAAGGCCAAATCCTGACATCAAGACCTTGTTCACGGACCACGCATGTTCTCCACAGAATGGGGCCCGTGCACCTACTCCAGTTACTCTTCCAGTTGCAGCCATTGCAAAGCCTTCAACTTATGTTCCTCTTGGAGTACATGGGGTACGAATATGATCATAGCTTTCCAAATGGTTTTAAATTATCAATTTTAATGACTTCTGTAATCTGGTTCCAACCATAGGATGCCTTTTGTCTTGTTATATATGTGTAGGCTTTTCCACCAGCTGCAGCGTCTGCCAATGCTAGTGCTTTAGCAGGATGGATGGCAAATGCCAATCCCCCCTCATCTGTTCAATCTGCTAATGTTGCTGCTTCATCATTATCTGTTCCATCCAATCAAGGTTAGGTCTTAACTATCATTGGAGCTACTACTGTAGCACTTGCAAATATGCTGATAATTATGACACTGGTTCACCAAGATTCATCTAATTCTTAATAATACTTGTCTCCATTTAAAATTTGGGACACGATGTCAATTTTTGATGAAGTTTCTACTTATTTGGATCTCCCTCCAACTCCTCTGCCTTTTGAGTTGGGGTGGATTGGCTATTTGGGTTCTTGGTCATCTTTATTTTTGTCCAGCACTTGATACAAACAGAGCTGCAGCTGTTGAAATGACTGGGCATCTTTTTTTGGATGATCAGACAACAGAACCTAGTTCTAGTTCTTTGCATTTCTTCATTGGAATTTCTCACCTCTTTTTTTTTCCTCTTAACAGTTTCCGTTTTGAAGCATCCAAGACCATCTTCAACTCCTCTTGGAATGATAGATTATCAAAACTCTGATCATGAACAACTAATCAAACGCCTGCGGACTGCACAATCTGTTGATGATGTATTGTGATAAGTGGCTTGAATTTGTTTATATGCAGTTCTGGATTCTTTTATGGGTTTTGCGGTTGTGTTTCTAAATATTCTCATTATGTCTAATGACAAGGTCTTTAATTTGTGCATTCAGGTCACGTATCCTGCTCCTCCCCAACATGTTTCCTGGTCACTTGATGACCTACCAAGAACCGTTGCTTGCACCATCCATCAGGGGTCGTCTGTGACAAGCATGGATTTTCACCCTTCTCATCAGACGTTACTTGCTGGTAAGATAAATGTTAACCACCATTTATCAAAAACATAAATGTTAGCAGTACAGAAAATTTGTTTGTCAAGTTAATATAAATTTGGAGTCCTGTTTGTATCATTTAGTTTTGATGTAGGTTCAATCCCCTATCTGACTTGTAGATATGTTTTGAGTAGTTGGTTGCAGCAATGGTGAAATTGCGCTATGGGATGTTGGACTGCGAGAAAAACTGGTATCAAAGGCATTCAAGATATGTGATTACAATGCTTGTTCTCCGCATTGTCAGGTCTATATCTCATCCTTGAATCAATAAGTTTAAACTCTGATTCTTGATTTCCTTTATTTAGCACGTGGTTTGTGAGTGCCTAAACATCACCTTTTTTTTATATAATCTTTTTCAAGTTCTGATCTTAAGGAAGGCCAGACTATATATATTATAACAGGCTAATACTTTTTCCACCATGACTAGGATAAATTTATCTTAATTTTTGGCTAATATTATTTTTAAATGCATGCTTAAAAATACCACTAGTACATTTTCTGGTGCTAGTTATGTTGTTACTGTTGCTTCTGTTGCAAGTATTCTGAGCCTCAGTATGACCATTGCTGCTGCTGCTTCAAGCCTTCACTATTATCTCTGCTGCTATTTTGAATTCAAACTATATATAAAAATTATTGGGTAGTCGACTTAAGTCTAATTTTTCTCAAAATAGGTGCTCAATGAGGCTTGAACTTTGGCCCCCATTTTTCTTATATATATATATTTGAAAGAGGGGAGGGGCAATCACAACTATTTTAGCCATCGCCTCATCTACTGCTTAATCAACTAAGAGAAATCGAGATGATTTAAGTGCCATTTTTCCCTTAGTTTTCCACCATATACAACTTGTTTCCCCTTCTCTCCCAATCTTTGTCCATTGAGAACTTTTTTGGGTTTTTTGGGAACTTACAACATTAGTTTGGCTGTGTCATAGGGTATGTATTATTATTTTTGGAAGGTATCTGGAATGAACGAAGCCTGTTTTAGACCTTTCAGGTTGAAATTACCTGAATCCTTTCCTCTCATGATCTGTTCATACAGGTTATGTGGATTTTTTATTCTTCTTATTCTTCTTGAGTAGCCTTTCTCTCTTGGCAACCACTAGTTCTGACACTACCACTAGTACTACTATATAAATATTACTCAATGAATGTTGTTCCAAACTTGAGGAGGTTGTTTAGATCATTTGTTTCATTTGATGTTTCTGCTTGTCAATTCTTAAATTTTACCCAAGGAATTTGAATCAATTACATGATGGATGTTTGTAATTGAGATTTCCTTACAGGCTGCCTTTGTCAGAGATTCATCAATATCTGTCAGCCGTGTTTCATGGAGTCCCGATGGAAATTTGATTGGTATGTGCAGTGATAAATATTGCATCAATTGGGTGCATATTTGTGCTTCTCTAAAGTGCTTCTATTGTTGTTGCAGGGGTTGCATTTACAAAACATTTGGTACATTTGTTTGCTTACCAGGGGCCTAATGATCTACGCCAGCATTTGGAGGCATGTTTCAATTCGTTTTTTGATATTTATCTAACTACATTATTTGCAATGGCAGACTGATGTTTGCACTCTGCTTTCTTGCAGATTGATGCTCATTCTGGTAGTGTAAATGATTTAGCATTCTCACACCCAAATAAGCAATTATGTGTTGTAACCTGTGGAAATGATAAGTTAGTCAAGGTAAGGCAAGAAAAAACAGTTAGTGAATTTCTTTTTGTTAATCTTGATGAGTTTTTCCTTTTTTCTGAAATTGTAAGAAATTTAACAGGTATGGGATTTGGCTGGAAGAATTCTTTTTTGCTTTGAAGGTCATGAAGCACCTGTTTATTCTATTTGTCCTCACCACAAGGAAAATATTCAGGTAAGACACATCATCTGTCAATGTTTGGATAGAAATTACTATATCGTGCAAAGAATAAGAGAGCATTTTTAAGGGATGAGCTTAATTTTTTCTTCTATTTAATAATAAATTTTACTGCAATACTAGTGATTGGTTGAGGAAATACTGGTGGTGCGTTGATATTGCTTTAGAGTCCATAATTTCAGAAGCCAACTTTGTTACAACAACCTAAAGTGAACTCCGGGGTACAGCATGAAAGATAATGGAATAAAAGTGTTGTAATTTTGATTTTGATCCGTGTCTTGAATTCTGTCTATATTATTAATAGAACTTAAAGCAAGACTAAGAAAATAATTTTCTGCTCAAATTTGAAGTTTGATGCGCCCTTCTCATGTCATTGTCTCTATCCAAATCTTTGCAGTTTATATTTTCAACAGCTGTTGATGGGAAAATTAAGGCTTGGTTGTACGACAATGTGGGCTCAAGAGTTGACTATGATGCTCCCGGACGGTGGTGCACCAGAATGCTCTACAGTGCTGATGGAAGCAGGTAAGTAAATAAAGAGCAACATTAGTAAGTTATCCTGTTTTATTTGTGTGTTTATTTTAACTGGTATATGAATTATATCTATCCTCTCTCAAATCTCAGATTGTTCTCTTGTGGGACGAGTAAAGATGGGGACTCTTTCCTAGTTGAATGGAATGAGAGTGAAGGAGCAATAAAGAGGACATATACTGGGTTTAGAAAGAAGTCTGCTGGTGTTGTGCAATTTGACACAACACGAAATCACTTTTTGGCTGCTGGTGAAGATAACCAGATAAAGTTTTGGGATATGGACAGTAATAATGTTATCACTAGTATAGATGCTGATGGCGGGCTTCCTGTGAGTTTTGTAGATAGTTTCCATTTGAAGATACATTTAGTTTGAAGTCCACTCTTTGACATTGTTGTTGGGATACATGCAGGGTCTTCCTTGCTTGAAATTCAATAAGGAGGGAAATCTGCTTGTTGTTACTACGGCAGACAATGGGTTCAAGATTCTTGCAAATGCAGATGGTATCAGAACCTTGAGAGCAATTGAAGCTCGATCTTATGAAGCATCCAGAGCACCTACTGAGATGAAGGTCATTATCTTCCACCCCCCCCAAAGAAATAAAATTGCTTTGATGTATATTTGGTCAGAACTTGGTTTGTTGTATGTTCATGGATCAGGTATTTAGTTCTGCAATGGTTGGAAACATCAATCCGGTCATTACTAAAGTGGAATGCGTAGACAGAAGCTCTCCTCCCAGGCCTTCTCCCATCCTTGTATGCTATATTAATGACTTACGTCAATGATTGGGATTCTCTTCTGAAATATTAATTAATGATAACAATGACTGAATGACTATTGATTGGCTGGAATGAGCTCAAAATATTCAATGTAGTATTTTTTACAGGGGAGGAGATGCCATTTGGTCCAAAGACCAAATCTACAGCCATTGCCTTTTAGTGAAGTGATGTGATAGCCATAGCTGAAAGTTGCCATTTTAATTAAGTTGTCTTCTAGGATTTTGAATAATTTTGTTGTATTTGCATTAAATCTGATCATTGTTTGTTGTAGAATGGAGTAGATCCGATCAGTAGAAGCGTAGAAAGGCAAAAAAGTTTAGATGATGTATCTGATAAAACCAAAGCTTGGGAGCTTGTTGAAATTGTTGAACCTGTTCAGTGTCGAGCAGTTACCATGCCAGATAGTACAGATCCTGATAACAAGGTTAGTTATTCTTTTATTTCTAACTTTTATATTGATTTTAATTTCATATCTTGATATAATAGATCTCATGCTATGAAGTTTGTAATTTAAAAAAGGCCTCATTTGTTTTTAGGTTGCTCGACTTCTTTATACAAATTCTGGTTTTGGCATTCTTGCACTTGGTTTTAATGGAGTCCAGAAGCTATGGAAGTGGAGCCGTAATGAACAAAACCCAAGTGGAAAGGTGATGGACATATGCTTACAAATATCTAAACATAGATGTAAATGTAAATGATGCATGATTGCATATATTTTCCTGTTAAGCTGTGAAAGGAACACTGTACATTTATATATGTATTATATGATTATATTTGCATAATTTATGCAGTATACTTATGGCAAATTACCATGAAAATCTTTCTGACTCTTTGGATTTGTAGGCCACTGCCAGCATTGTTCCACAACATTGGCTACCAAACACCGGTCTTGTTATGACTAATGATGTCCCAGAGAATTATGAAGAGGCAGTTCCGTGCATAGCACTCTCAAAGAATGATTCCTATGTAATGTCTGCCTGTGGGGGAAAAGTTTCACTGTTTAATATGATGACTTTTAAGGTAAATTAATTGTAATATGACACAATTATGCATGTAATACTGTGATCTTTTGTGCGATCTGTAGGTGTTGTGGATTTTGTTAGCATTAACTCAGTATTTATTTGGGTTGGAACTTGAAATTATGTTGATTTGCAGGTAATGACTACTTTTATGGCACCTCCACCAGCCTCAACCTTCCTTGCTTTTCATCCTCAAGATAATAACATCTTAGCTATTGGTATGGAAGACTCGACCATTCACATTTACAATGTTAGGGTGGATGAGGTAATTAATTTAAGCATCATCTTATGTCTCATGTCGTGGATCTGAATTGCTGTGTTGATCATCAGTTACAAGTTGACTGCTCTTCCTGTTAGGTCAAAACAAAATTGAAAGGTCACCAGAAGCGTATTACTGGTTTAGCTTTTTCCTCCAACCTTAATGTCCTGGTTTCAACAGGTGCTGATGCCCAGGTATGTTGCACTGTGATTCTTCTGTTTTATTCCGTCTTTATCAATTTTACTTTTGTTGTTTATGATTTTTGTTGCTTGCAAATGGGGGTGAGGTCTGATGTGTCTTGAAACAATAAGACCAAGCTGTGTAGATCAATAAATGTCTGTTTGTGCTTAGAGACATGGTTCTTTTTTTCTTCTAACTTTCTTTTGTCCTGGATATATCTTGATATTCTTAGACTAATCTGATTATCAATACATTCTCTGAGACATCTAAGATTTAGACTGTTCAAACATTTCTTGCATCTCCATGCGCTTATCTCAGTGCAAGTCTTTGGATGTGTTTGGGTATCGCTTATTTTGTTGAAAACTGAAAACTGAAAACTGAAAACTTTTGATGAAAAAAATAATTTCTCTGTTACTGTTCACGCTGAAAATACTGTGCATTTGTCTTAATGCACTGTTCATGTCCCATGAACAGTGCAAGAGGTGCTGGTAAAAAAAAGAAAAAGAAATCGCAAAACGCAAAATGCTGTGGTGTAGACACAATCCAAACACAACCTTTATAGAATATTTTTTTTCTTATTTCTTTTCTAAAGATCTTGCTGGTATGAAAATAAATTTCACCAGTGGTTCTTATGCCTTTTGATATGTTCCACCCCTTTTATTGTTGGAACTATTTCAATGAATTATTTTTTTCAGATTTGCTTTTGGAACTTTGAATCTTGGGAGAAGAGGAAATCAATTACAATTCAACTACCTGCTGGAAGGGTGCCTGTTGGTGACACTCGTGTGCAGTTCCACTCTGATCAAGTCCGCATGTTGGTGTGCCATGAGACTCAGCTAGCAGTCTATGATGCTTCCAAAATGGAACGAATTCGGCAGGTAAAAGCTGTCATTTAGAATAACAATCTATTTTTATGGGTGATTGGGCAATGAACTCACTAAAATGATTTTTTTACTGCAGTGGGTACCACAAGATGTATTATCTGCACCCATATCGTGTGCCACATATTCCTGCAACAGCCAACTAGTTTATGCTTCTTTTGCTGATGGTAACATTGGAGTATTTGATGCTGATAATCTGAGATTAAGATGTCGTATTGCCCCATCCGCATACCTATCCCAGGCATCGTCCAACAGGTATTATTATACATTTAAATGTCTCTGCTCATGCAAAATGTGTGTTTGTGAAAAAAAAAAACGTCGGCTGTTGGCGACGGTGAATAGTATTCTCATATCTGAACTTAACAATTCATAGTTTGAAATCAATATTGGTGTTTAATCCTAATGGTTTTTTTTTAAAAAAAAAAACTCTGTAACAGCCAAACTCTATTCCCGCTAGTTGTTACTGCACACCCACAGGAGCCAAATCAATTGGCTGTTGGGATGACAGATGGATCTGTTAAAGTTATAGAGCCCTCAGAATCAGAGGGGAAGTGGGGAGTCGCAGTGCCTGTTGATAATGGAATGCAGAATGGCAGGACAGCTTCACCTTCCATCGCCAACAATCCTGCTCCAGAGCAGCTTCAAAGATGAAAAACATGTGCATTACAAAATCTTAATTGATAGTTTATTCGTGTATAATAGATGACTAGTACTTTGGCTTTTCATAGATGCCTCACCAAATGCGTGAGCATAGGAAAATGGATTACAGCTAGTTAAATTTGTGAATATTAGATATTATTCTCTGACAGTAGTGACATTTATTAATTTCTTGAAAGGTTTAGTTAATTCTCTGCTTCTTCTATTTTATTTAGAAATTTGCTTTTGTTGGTTGTGTATCTTTGGGAGATCGGAATACCTAAACACTCAAATTGCATTTAGTATATTATACCTCTTTAGGGAATTAATACTCAATGTACAATGGCTGATTTATTGTACTTCAGATTCATGGATGCTAGGTTGTCAGGGCTTGGATTGTGTTAGATTTAATTGATAGGAAATTTAAATGTCTTTTTCAAATAATTTTTTTTTTTAGATAAGTCTTTCTTCCTATCTTTCTCAGTAGTGGGCTAAATTTTTATAGACGCCAGTATTGATAGCCAGGGTCTCTTACAAAATTCAGAGGGCGAAGGGTATTTCATAGGCTGAAATTTTTTGTTTATATCAGAAACCAAAAGGTTCTTCCAAATTCTTGAGGATCCCATATGTGAGTCTAAACAAACCTCAAGAGGTGGCACATTTGGCTGGAGATCACGCCTTATTAGGTGGAGGTCACTAGTTCGAATTTTCTCCTTCCCTTGACCAAAAAACCTACTTATAAAAGAAGCCTACATAGTATGGGGTTTACATTTTGATAACCTCTCACATATTTGTCATCCATAACTTAATGTTACAAAATATGATCTCAGGATTGGTGAAAGAAGTTAAGATTGGAGGGCAGCGAAGTTGGAATGATAGTGGTATTTAGGATTCAAGTCTTAAGTGAACCCAGAATGGAGTTACTAGCTAGTTTGCTGTAAAAGGACTGTGTGTGGTAAAAGGACTGTGTTTGGTGAGAGGTTAGAGCATTTATTTTTTCGGTTAAGATTGTTGAAAGCATTTCTTTTCGGTTAGAGTGGTTAAAGCTACCTAAATTTATTCCATGTATAGAATGGTTAATATTCTAAAGAACAATATCTACTGCAGTTGTCATCAACTTTCCTTCGAATCCAATATGAGTTGTAATTATAGCATGTCCTTGTGTGCCCGAGAAAAAGGTGTAAAAGGCATGCAGTTAAAAGGACAAGTTGTCTGAGAGTTCCACCAAACAACCCCACTGTAGATGTCATAAATAGTATCTTTCTAGTTTATGGTCCTTTTTGCTGACACCTATGGCTACACCTATATGGATCTTATCATGTGAAGAGGGTTCACAAGTTTACTGTTCACTGTTCACTATCCTCATATCCAACATCATATACAGGAAAAAAAAAAATAGTAATAATGATGGTTTTGCAGCGAAAATGAAAATGACTTCTGGATGTAACGAATAAAGTTAACTATGCAACGTTTTTCTTAGTCTTTTCTTATAATCATTGACCTGGCTTGTTGTGATTAACAACATTTTTTTTTATCTGGTTTATCATTGACATCATTTTTATTATGTACTAATCACAACAAATCAGTGAAAAAAAAGTGGGAAAAAATCTTGTGTTTTTTCTTTCTTGATTTGTTGAAAAGTAATTCGACAAGAAGAAAAAAACATATACATAACGTAGATGCAATCCAAGAGTCCAAATGTGGTAATATTTTGGACGAGTTCAGTTTCAGGTTGGACAACAATGTTCTATTTAGCTGAAGCATGGGCTGGTAAAAGCCAGTACCTTTTAACCTGTGGTCCTGTACACTGTTTTATTAAAGTAAATTGCAAAATGAATAGTACCTTGTGATCAATTAAAGTAATGCCAAACCCAATTATTTGGGTGAAGTAGAACATATTCTTTCCCTATCAATGTCCATTCTTCCAATCTTCACCCGAAACTGCTTTTCCAGTTCCATGAATTGTGATTATTAAGAAAACAGAAGGTATCCACATGTTGGGGATGTAGGTCTTTAACTTCACTAGAAAACGTTTGGCTAGTGGGGTCCTTCAAAGTTTGATAATGGCTAACAATTAGGAGATAGCATGTGGTCTTGGCTAAGGAAAACGATAACACAAACAAAAGCTGGATTGCAGGGCTCATTTCTTGGTTTTTGCTTCACCAATGCCTTGCACATGCCTATTCCTATTTAAGTCAATAGTCAAATGCTATGTAGGTATACGAGGTATTTGGTGCAACTTATATATATATAGGACGTGTATATATATATATATATATATTCTTTGACTGTAGAAATGACCCTCTTTATCTTTCCCACACCATGTTAGTATAATCTACTAGACTCTTAGATCTGCAACATTGTATGTTTATGTGTTGGACTAAGCAGATGGTACGTATTTATATTCCTCGTATAAATCCTTAATTTTTATGCAAAAGAAAATAGGAAACACGCATGGTTTATGTACTCTAATTTGATTAAAAGTGTATCATGTTTAATTCCTTTCAAAGTCATCTATGTCAAAAATGAGACAGTAATAGAGATATACATGTTGGTATATATTTTTTTTAAATGTACGGTAGGATTTGAAACTTATGAAATGTATGTTATTTGATGTTCACTTTTTATCATTAAGTTAATACATTAATTTAGCTAACTGGAATCGATGAACGTGTTGATGATGAACTTAATTTTGACCTAAATGTTGGATCACTTAAACGTCAAGTCATAAAACTAGACTACTACACGAAGGAAAGTATAATGTGACAGCTCATGTTTACATTGTTTACATCTAGCTTTTGCTATGGCTTTTCCATAGAACGTTTGATAATTTGCGGTTGCATTCAAAAGCTCAAGTCAAGATTATCCTTCTTAAGGTAGGTTTGGTTTGGGGGCTGGTTAATTATGTGCTAAGCCATTCACACTGAGGTGACAATGACATTCAAGCCAATGTCTTAAGTACTGCCTTTTCTGCCATGCATGTACAAACATTGTTTTCAGCTTTTGGTTATTCAGAAAAAGGGAGCGAATCAGTGAACGGGTTATATAAAATTCAGATGTGGAAAGCTAGAAACTTCAACGCTTTTAATTGTTTTTATTTATTTATTTTTATAATCACTGCGAACTAAAATATAATCAAATAATTCATAAAAATTTGGTAAAACTGTGTGCTTCCAAAAGGTGCTTCATATGACATTTTATCTATGGTGGGGTAGTACAAAAAGGTGGTATAGAGATTTCCAAGAAGCAAATTCAAGACTCTTCTTCACAACCTTCATTTATGAAAATAATTTACCTTAATATTCAAATATTATTTATTTATTTTTATAAGAATATAGTAAAATAGGGGAGATAAGGTTCGAATCACAAACATAGGATATTACAAATGATGTTATTACTGTTAAGCTATCACTTAAATCTTAATATTTTTCTTCTTATATTATGTGTGGTTGTAATAAGTTATTAATATTTGTGACATTCAAGTTCAAAATATAGGATGTTTCTTAAAAAAAAAGTTCAAGTATAGGAATTAAAAATATTTTATTTTATTTTATAGAAAACAGATCTTGAGGCAACTATGGTATATAAGCTCAAATTATTTATATTATTATTAATTGCATACCATTTTAAGCCATGCATGTGGTGTTACTTACCCTAAAATGTTTTGTACTTAAATTTTACCTTAATTAAAATTTTCATTTACATAAAAAGAAAATGACATAATTTTGCTCCAAATATACTTTACATGGCAGCTCAATAGGTGGACTTTTAGTCACATGAATCCTCCATTATTTTAAATAAATACAATCGATTTCAATCTATGGTGTTTGTTTTATAATTATTTCATTTTTATAATCAAATTAAAGATACTAATTGATTTTTAATATAGGTGGGATTCAAACCTAGGTCCTTATTCAACTACAAAAGACTTCACAAATCCTATAAAAAAAGACTTCACCAATTGAGAGTCACATGCCTTATTAAATGGTCATGTGATTCAATATGTGATTTAATACATATAAATGATCTTATAAACTTAATTTAGAGAAAATTTTTCAAAAAAATAAATTAGTTGCTACCGTTTAGTCTCAAGTCTTAGCACAAAATACCTTGACCCCCCCTAAAAACAAGACATTTTATTTATAAAAAAAAAACATAATTTAATAAATTAATTATTAAGAAAAGTTAAAAAAATGCTTTTTTTTTTTTTAAAGAAAGTTAAAAAAATGCTCTAATGACATTAGTTTAGAAAATATTTTAGAAACTTTTTAGGGGAACGAATTTTTTTTTGGACATTTTTTATATATTTCCCATAAAGATGGTATTGGACAAAATTTAGGTATATTACTTTAGGTGATGTTTCTTAAGTCTCTCTCTTAAGATTCAGACATGTAGCTACTTAATTAAAAAAAATACACTTCTAACCCATGAGAAAAAATTCACATGACAAAATCTTAAAAGGAAACCTAAAGAACAGTATCTAATTACCGTACTTAAGTCTTACTTTAAACTTTTTATATAATAATTTATTAACAAATGCTCCAAAAACACCCACTAATCGAGCTTTTAATTATTTAAATATATAAGCATAAAGTAGAAGATTATTTTCCTTTTCTTCGAAGACCTTATAAGTGGAAAGATTAAAATTCTCAGAAACAGCATTAAATGAGCAGTAATTACATGGAGAAGAGAAATTTTTTAATCTTTCTTCTCCTTTATAAAATTACAGTCTTTCTTCCCAAAAAAATAAAAGTGTATAATTGAGATTTCATCACGGGTCTTTCACGCTTTCCCCACTTTTATTCAGTGAATCTAGCCGTTGATTGGTCCAACCCTGCAAAGAAAAATTGTACAACATAAACCTCAAAAGTCCAATGCATAGAATAAAAAATTAAAAACTTTTTTTTTTTTTTGAGAAAAAAAAAAATTGACTTGTCACACAGTACTTGGACTATTTTAAAATAAATAAATATATATATATATATATATATATATATATATTTTTTGCTGTGTGTATACATATACATATGTTCATATGTTGTGTTATGTTCTGTCAAGTGATTGACGCCAGGCTAGCACATTTGCCATGATTGAAGGTGGGTCCCACCCCCTCCCATCTGTTCTGTCATCCCACATGCTGTCTCAATACCCCATGCACTCCACTTATTTTTATTCCCTTTCCTCCCCATCACCTACAGTTTCACACACTCTTTCATACCACCTCACTATTCTGCTACGCGTCCAAATGGGTATGCATCTAAACAGAACACAAACCAGCACTGCTTGACAAGTGTCACCAACACTCTATAATTCTTGTAACGGACACCGTAAAATGCTTCTTTAAACAATTGTCTTATATCAAATTTTTTATTAGTTTTATAGGGTGTGAAGCTAATAAAGTTAACTTTTAAGTTTTACTTATCAATTTAACAATATTTTCAGTTCATTTCATCCATTTATCCTAATTTATTATTATTTTTTTTTTTATCATTTTGGAAAAAAGATTTAGTGCAATGTTTATAAGTAGGGTACAAAAGTTTGTGCAACTAGAGGTGAGTGTATCAAATGCTTCCTCTCATTTTTGTCCTTGTACTAGTGAATTCTTAACATATATGTAAGAAAGCAAGTACACTATTCCAAATTTCCAACACAGTCACTGGAATTTTGAGTCCCTCTTTTTTTTTTTTTCTTTTTTTTTTTCCTCTCTCACTAATTGAGGGCCGTTTCAAACAATATTGTCGGCTAGAGACGTTATTAATCATATTGAAGCAGAGAGTAATTACCAATTAGTGGCAATAAATATTATTATTATATTCCATTTGCACTTTGCTGAGCTTGATTTTTGCTTGTATGCATGGAAAGCTGTCATTTTTATCTACTACTATTGTTTTCCTTGCCATATATAAAGCATTGATTTTTAGTGTCTTTTACATAATTAATGCTTATAATAAGCACCCACCTATACTTACAGAGAGCTCCCCTGTTTTTGTGGGTGCTTCCTCTTCTTGTTCTACTTCGTTTCTCTACTGTTTCTCTGCTGCAGTTTGTTCTTTGTTGCTGTTTGGACTTCAGAACCTGTTCTTGTCTCTTTGGTCACTGCTTCTGAGGCTTTTGTCCCATGAAGATGCTAGTAAGTACGTTTCTTTTTTCTTTTTATTTTTCTGGTTTTGTCATATTTTTGCCCCTTTTTTTATTTTTAATTGTTGTCTTTTTTCCAAATCTAGAATTTCAGAACTTGATTGTTTGTGTTTGATTTTAATTGCTGTTTTTTTTTTGTTCAAGTTTATTTTTTGGTTGGTCGGTGTTGAAGATATTTGCTATCATCAATGGTTTTGAGAGAGGTGGTGGGATTTAGTGCTAATCACTTTTGTATTCTTTCTATGCGGATTAATGTCTTTGGTTTTGTTCTAATATTGATCTTTGAGAATGATTATATTTTATATACTGATTACATGATGTAATCAAATTGGTCATGGACTTGCAGACTTATATATTAGTTTTTTTTCAAGTCGAAGTGTAAATTTGCTCATTTGCCTGCTGATTGAATTTCTCAAAGTATCAACTTGTTCCGAAGTCGTCCACTTTATGAGTTTTTTTCAGTTTAGAAATGCACATTACATTTGTATGCCATCATGACAATACAATGGGCACATATTCTAGTTGCACATACTGAGTGCGTGTGAGTGTTTGTTTTATATATAGGTTTGTGAAAATGTTTAATTCACTTTGGAATTTTGCATTGATACTTTTTTACATAGCAGATTTATATGTTCTTTGAAATTCATTAATGGCATGAGTCTTTTGGTCTTGAAATTCTTCATTTTAGTTACTCTTATTTTCTGATTCCCTTTTGAAATTTGTATTTGTTGAAAATGTTCTGAAACCAGTGGCTTTCCATTTTTTTTCCCACCATGCAGGTGGCGCTGCTCTTGCTACTGACATTGAGCAATGCTGTCAAAATTAATGGTGAAGAGGCTGGACAGTGTGATTATAAGCTGACATTGGAACCAAGACCCCATAGTGTGTCCATATCCGAGTTTGGTGCTGTGGGAGATGGTAAAACATTGAATACCATTGCCTTCCAGAATGCCATTTTTTATCTCAAGTCCTTTGCTGATAAGGGAGGTGCTCAGCTTTATGTGCCTCCGGGAAGGTGGCTTACAGGAAGCATCAACCTTACCAGCCACCTTACACTCTTCTTGGAAAAAGGTGCTGTCATTCTTGGATCTCAGGTAGTCTTCTACTCCTTGCTTTTTCTCCAAATTTTTATTTAGTGCAAAACTTAGGTGTTGTTTGTACCTTAAGTTTTTTAATTTCAACAATATGGCTGTATTGAGTATTGACCAATGTAGCATAAAAGATGTTATCTTGCCCCAGTGATAATTAAATTCAACCATGTGACTCATTAGCTAATGCAGCCACATGGTTGAATATAATTGAAGAACCTAAGGTACAACACCTAAGGAATTGTATCTCAGTTTTTCTTTTTATTTATGGACAAAGTTTTCCTATTATTTTGGTTTCTGCACCATTGTGAAGGCATACTGCATGAAATAATTTAAACGGTGTGAGTGATTTTTGTTAGCCTTCAGTTTTCACACACACTTTTCATTGTTAAGGACTCATCTCATTGGGAAGTTGTTGAACCTTTACCCTCATATGGTAGAGGGATTGAACTTCCTGGAGGAAGATATCGAAGCTTGATAAATGGATATATGTTGCATGATGTGGTGATTACAGGTATATGAAACTCTTAACATTCTGTTGTTATTTTTAACAGATGTTTTTCCCGTGGCTTTGTCACATATTTAACCCTTGTTTATTGCACTAGGTGATAATGGAACCATTGATGGCCAGGGTTCAGTTTGGTGGGATTGGTACAGTTCTCATTCTTTGAACTATAGCCGCCCTCATCTGGTGGAGTTTGTAGCGTCTGATTATGTAGTAGTTTCAAATCTTACTTTCTTGAACGCCCCTGCATATAACATACATCCAGTCTATTGCAGGTATGTTCCTAAAATTGAAAATTTAACTCAATTTCCTAATGGTTGGAGGGATTTGAATTTTCATGTTATTGGATTCAATGCAGTAATGTTCATGTTCAGAATGTCTCTGTCTCTGCTCCTCCCGAATCCCCTCACACTGTGGGTATAGTCCCAGGTCAGTGTTTACTGTTTAGTCCCCACTTTTTGGTCATCAAGTGCCTCTTCTTCGTAAATCTATATCTGTCCCATCTGGTCATCTCTATTTTGTATGATTATAGAAAATAATTACTTAGAGCTTTTTATTAAATATAGTTGTGTAAAAAGTCCCAGAGCGATTCTGATGTTGCTAAAATAGAAATATGATATTATCTCATCTTAATTTCTGACCAGGTTGCTTCAAAAATTTCAGGGCCTTGTGTTGAACATGCCAAGTTGTAATAGAAATTGTTTACTCTAAGATACTTAATAAAGCATATTATCAAAAGAATCATACACTTGATATTGTGGTTATTTTATTGTGATTAGTGAAAGTAACTGGTTCTTGTTTGAACTATAGTCCAGCGGTTTTCACAAACCACAACACTTGCTTGTAGCCCTTTGGCAAACAACAATCAGGAGAAGACTGCATTTCAAGTGGTCTTAAAGTAAAAGATCAAATTTTAAATAAAGATAGAAACAAATAGAAAGAACCACATTTAAAATTTTTCTTCAACATCTGAACACTATTTTGTAAATTTTCTGAGATCTTTTTGGTATGATAATGCTTTGAAATCTGAACAAGCATTGGATGGGTGGCAGTAGTTCATTCTATGGAAATGAGCAGACTTCATTCAGCCATAGTTAAAAGTTAAAACATTATATAGTTGTATTAGTACTAGACTCACAGTATATATTCTCAAATTAGATGTACCTGCCAGTCAAAATCTACTACCACCTTTTGATGACTTGCAACTCTCTCTCTCTCATATGCATTTCGGGTTATACTCATTTGTGTTTTGAAATGATTACATGAGAAGAATTTTGTTCATACATAATTATTATCTGTTCTTTCAGATTCTTCTGATAATGTGTGCATAGAGGATTGCATCATTAAGATGGGATATGATGCCATTGCTCTCAAGAGTGGTTGGGATGAGTATGGAATTTCTTATGGAAGACCTACCACAGATGTACACATCAGAAGGGTCCACCTGCAGTCATCTTCAGGGTCTTCTCTTGCTTTTGGTAGTGAGATGTCGGGTGGCATTACAAATGTGCTTGTTGAGCATATCCACCTATACAATTCATTTAGTGGCATTGAGTTTAGAACTACAAAGGGAAGAGGTGGATACATTGAAAAGATCATTATATCAGATGTTAAAATGGAAAACATCTACTTGGCATTGGCCGCCACTGGCCAGTGTGGGTCCCATCCAGATGACAAGTATGATCCTACTGCTCTACCAAGTTTGGACCACATCACCTTGCAGGATGTGATTGGCACAAACATCACAATTGCCGGACACTTCACAGGAATACAAGAATCTCCTTTTACTTCTCTCTGTCTATCCAATGTCTCCTTATCTATTAATTCTGGATCTCCCACTTCTTGGGTATGTTCCAATGTCTTTGGCTTTACGGAGTCTGTGTTCCCAGAACCTTGCCCCGACCTTGAGAGCTCATATTCAAATACATCATCAGATTGCTTTTCCTTTCTGCATTTAAATGGACAAGCTGCAGCCTTATGATACCATTCCTCCTTACTACAATCATACTTTTCAGCCAGTTGAACATTTCTATCAATTACCATTTCAAATTAGGTCACATTCTTTCCAATAAGACACATGTCTACAATATTTGTTTCTTCATCCCTTATATTTGCATTCTTGCATGTTGCAGTCTACAGCTTATTTGTACAGCTTCATTTCTTTATTCATGTGTAAGGAAATTTTTGGTAGTGGTGGTGCAGAGGTACTCAGGAGTCAGGATGTTGTTACTTGTTAGTATTGCATTATAATTCCATTGTAAAATGTTTATTTGATGTGGAGTGACATATCAGATAAGATGGTAGATATGAAAGGATATTTCTAGAGGGGTTATGTGATTGGAATAAAGGGTTTTGGGACATCAAAGTAGAGATAGAATGGATGGGTTGATTACTCTATTATCTGCCTATTTTTCCCCTGATTTTTTTTTTTTTTTTTTTTTTGGAGTGCCTTCTTCTTTTCTTTAATTCATAAAATGTGCGTGTGCGTGTGTATATATATATAATTTTTTTTTTTTTTTGGACAAAATATGTTTGATGTGATATTGTTCCCAGTAGTAAGGGTGTTTTAAAATCAGGCCGGAAAATATAAAGCAATGTTTGGTTTTTGAGAAAATATTTATTGTCACTGTCATACTAAGTCACTAATGTAACTGTCATAGTCACGAAATCTCTTCATTTACCCTTTTCCTTCACCAAAGCTTGTATTTATGTCAAAATATTACTAGTAATTAAGTTTCTTGTGTTATGGAATGAATGCATTTATTTCCATGCATTAATTATCTATAATGGTGCACTAATTATTTATATTGAATATAAATTTTTATTATAATAAAAAAATAAATGGATATTTTTATAAAATTAATATAAGAAACATTTTATTTGGAATATTTATTATCAAAAAATTGATTTGGAATATGACATTATTCTCCCTACTTAGTTTTTTTTGGCAATGATTCTAAAAAAAAAAAAAATTGTTTTTGGCAACAATTGAAATTAAAAAAAAAAATCAAAAGGCAAAAGAAAATTTATCCATACATGCAATCAATAATATAAGAAAAATGTGTGTTTAAATTAGTTGAAATAATTAAAAAATTGCAAATTCACCAAATCTTGGGAAAATATATTTATACTTCTATTATATAATTTTAACAATTTATATATGTTTGTGTGAAAACAATACTATAGTAGTCTAAGGGTCCATTTGAATACAGCTGAAAACTGAAAACTAAAAACACTGTAGCAAAATAAATTTTAAATGTGTGAATAGTGCCGCGGGTCCAGTTTTTAATAAAAAAAGTGACTGAAACAGTGCATGAACAGTGCGTCATTGTGCGTGAACAGTAAACGCACAGTGGTAAACATTACCTCTTATTCCCTGGTTGAAACCCGTGCTTAGGAAAAAAAAAAAAAGGTCTGAAACGTGAAAAATCAAATTGTGGATGCAATCATCTCTATCCAAACCCATCCTAAATTTGAGTTATATAAACTTTTTTTTTTTTTAACATTTGAGTTATATAATTAAAATAGTATTACATGGTACATAATTTATTTTCATGTATTAATTTACCCTTTATATGTTTTTTTTTAATTTATACAAGAGACAATTAATATAGAATTTGACATTCTTCCTCAAATATATATATATATATATATATTATATAATAGGTGAAGCAGAGAGAAACTCAAATTGCAATTCTAAATTAAAATCCTAATTTTATGCCATGTGTCAAGATTCATGTGGCTCCATTTGTCTACATTTAAGTAGGATCAGTTGTAATTCCGGTGTGCTTTTTTTTTTCTTTTTTTCCACACCCGCATATTTCCAGGTTCACCTCCCCTTCTACAATAATCAAAACTCAAAATCCTTCATCTCCTACTCAGCTAATGGTGCATGTACCCAGTTACCACACCGATTTAGGCACCTTAATATACATCTCCCCTTTTCTTCAATGAATGCTATGGAATTTAAAAAGAATCTCTCGGTATCAATGATACATGTATTTGGGTATTTTTGTATCTTATATAAGAAGAGATTTTCCTTATATTCCGTTTGTACTCAAAATTTTAATGGTCATAGTTTATGCTTCCTAAGGTTTGATTACTTCTTTCTTTCATCTGCCTATACTTTCATTTGTTTTTGTGAATAATTTCTATTGTTTAATTATAATTTTTTTTTATTTTCCTATCATTGATGTTGCATGTTTATTTTCTGTTTCATAACAAGTTGCAAGGAAACTCAAAATTTTAATGATCCTGGTTTATGGTCTACAAAACGAATTCCAACCATTTCTAAGGTTTGATTACTCATTTCTTTCATCTGCCCATTGTTTCCGTCCTTTTTGTGAATAATTTTTATTCTTTAATTATAAATTTTTTTTTTTGTTTGCCTATGATTGATGTTACATGTTTATTTCCTGTTTTATAACAAGTTGCAAGGAAACTAGGGAATTGTTTGAATTCCAAACTTTCAAGCATGCCACAAAATTGGAATGGGACATTAGAACCGAGATGAACCTTATCCTTACGGTTATGAAGAATTTGTAGTTACGTGCAAAAGATGCTCAATCGACCTTGAAATGTTTAAGTTGGTGAATAGGCTTCTTTAAGTCCATTTTATTGTATTTTTTTACCCTCATTGTAGCATCACTTAAATAATAAGATGCAATATTTTGTTCCTTTCTAAATCGTTTGTTAAGCTTTGCAAAAGTTTTACAATTATGATTTCCTTAATGGTTTGCCAAAAGGAATGATATCGATTGTGGAAAATTCAAAGTGTAATCAACTTTATCCTTGTGATTATCAAAAATTTGTAGTTACATCTCATTGAATATAAAAACTTGACTCTTCAAGTTTTTTTTTTTTTTTTTTCACATCAATCCCAATCACTCTAAAATCATTTCTTAATTTTTGTGCCTAAGGAATTTTATATATATATATATATATATATATATATATATATATATATATATATATATATATATATATATAATCAAAGCTAAGAGAAAATATAATTTAAATTCTAAATTAAATAGTTAATTTTGCATCATCTATCTTATCTGAAATTTTAAAATTTTGTGCATGCATTAACACCTAACACGGAAGTTAGAAAACTACAATAATCAAGTTCATTCACCTAAGCAAAAACATTTAACTTGCACACTATAAAAATCCCTACCATCCCATTTGTTGTTCGTATAAGCATAAACATACAACCTTCTAGAAATATTCAGCCACATTTTCCACAAAAAAAAAAAAAAAAACACATTCCTACACCTCCACCACTAAAAAGTTAAAACTAACACAAACTTTCACTCTCGCATAGATCTTCATATTTAGTTTTCGTCTATCTCTCAAATGCATAATCTTTGCTCTGAGTTTTTAAAGGCATTAAAGGTTGCTTCTCTCTATCTCCCTTGCTTTCATATTCTTATTTTTTCCCCAATTTGGTTTACAATTTGTACAATCGTTTTTTTTTTTAGTAGTATGATGAAGATAAAAAAGGCAGTCTCCATTAACCCCCACCCCCTCTTTTTTCAGTTCCTTTATGTTAATGTTTATTGGTCATATGATTTCCTTCTTTTGTTCCAACCAAGCCCACATGAAGAAACCGAGTTTGCATGGGACATATATACCTTTTGAACGTTCCCTGCCAATCCTGTTTTGAATGTACCTATTGTTGGAAAATCACGTGTTTGTATCACATACAAAACATGCGTAGCGAAAATTTAACGGATCTATTTCACTTGCAATCGATAACATGCACTATGTAAGTTTTAGAATTTAAGAACAAGAGAGCGTACTTTGGTGCTGTAAAATTCAAAACCAAAGATCAAAAACACTTGGGAAGACTTTTAATTTTCACTCTAATTCCACTTATGAATTCCATCTTGAGAATATATGTTCCTTCAACACTAAATGCTGCTACCCAACATATTGAGGTTTTGACCGTGACTAATAGATCTCACTCTTGATATATCAAAGTAACCTACATCTCATGATCAGGTCCATTATTCTCTCAGGATTTAGAGTTGATGTAAATAGAAGTCGTGAGAATTATTATTCATTTGACAGTCGTTAGGAGAATAATAAATCTCATAGCGGTCCAGTTCAATATGTCTTAACTCTTAAAATATATCAACATACCAATTAGAAATCCCCATTTCCATGATCAAGACAAATCATCTTAGTTAATATGTTATAGTCTTTGCAGATGAAACGCCCAATTTCATCACCGACTACGAACTACATTTTGAGTTTACAAAGAACTTGTGATTTATATTTTCTGTGACTTGTCACATAAATCACATACTATGCATCTCATGGACTAAGATAATGTCTCATTAGTTCATTTATAGATAGTCTCATATAATTAAACAATTTAATTATTTATAACATGTCAACAAATTGGATTTTAGGGCATAAACCCCAACACCTGTTATATCATTATTATCATGTAAAATATGAGTGGGTTGGGGGATTAATTTGTGGTGCTTCTTCCTTTTTGATTGCTTACTAAAAGTCTTTAAGTTTATACTACTAACATGTTTGAATCTGGAAAAACTTTGTTATGTGTTTTCAGGCTAAGCATTATTTACTCCATTTGAATTTTTTGTTAGTTTTGTACGCTATGTAAGTTAATTTATTCCTTTGTTTGAATTGGTTCTATGTGTTATAATTCAAAACTACCGAATTAACCAATATTATTGTCAAAGTTATATTCAACTGAAATTTGTTTGTTATGTTTTATTATTTCATAGCTCTAACATCTACAATTCCCTTTCTCCCCCTCTCATGTCCAGTATTAATTGTAGAAAATCATATTGGTTTACGTAAAATTAAAAGCAGACAATTATTAATTAGAAAACAACCAAGCAAATAAGTTTAAATTGCACAAAAGATATTTATAATAATATTATTCTAACTTATATATTCATTTTCAATATTGATTTCAATCTTTTTTTAATCCAAATGAATAAAACAATTTCGTTACATCATATGAAGTTTTCCTATAAATAAATCATAATTAAAAAATATTATGAAGCAGGCAATTATCACTTAGAAAATAAGCAAGCAAAAAAAGAAAAAAAAAAGTTCTTAACAATATCAAAAATTAAGAATGAATAAATTTTAAACAAAAACAATATGGACAATTTACATTTTCTACCTAATAATGTCCTTACAAGATTTTTTAAAGACTTAACAAAACATAAGAATGACAATTTATCAATAGTATTTAAATTATATATATAAGAATTATACTATGTATCTTAATATGTATTTTTTAAGTATATCCACGTAAATGTAAAAAAATTACATAATGCTAAGTTTTGTTAATGAAATTTTATGGTTGATAATATGAATTTAGACATAACTAAGCCTTTTAAACATGAATAAATCTACCTAATAATATCCTTACAAGATTTTTTAAAGACTTAACAAAATATAAGAATGACTATTTATCAATAGTATTTAAATTATATATATAAGAATTATACTATGCATCTTAATGTATATTTTTTAAGTATATCCATGCAAATGTAAAAAAATTACATAATGCTAAGTTTTGTTAATGAAATTTTCTGGTTGATATTATGAATTTAGACTTAACTAAGCCTTTTAAACATGAATAAATCTACCTAATAATATCCTTACAATATTTTTTAAAGATTTAACAAAATATAAGAATGACTATTTATCAATAGTATTTAAATTATATATATATAAGAATTATACTATGCATTTTAATGTGTATTTTTTAAGTATATCCATGCAATTGTAAAAAAATTACATAATGTTAAGTTTTGTTAATGAAATTTTCTGGTTAATAATATGAATTTAGACTTAACTATGCCTTTTAAACATGAATAAACTCATTATTAATAAATACATAAAAACAAAACCAATAGTATCACTTAAATAAAAAAATGCAATATTTTTTCATTATTTTATTAAATTATATCCATTCCCGTGCGTAGCACGGGTTACATACTAGTTCTTTAATAACAATTGAAACAAGAGATTTACAAATTAGTGTGTCAATAAATATGAATGGGGCACATTAGCAATATAATAAATAAATTTTTTATTTAAAAAATAATTATTTTACATTTAGAAGTTGCCACCATTTAGAAGCTAAATTGGAATGGATTTGGATTCTCAATTGCTTTTACTTTAATATAATACTAGTTTATAATTCCTGCATGTGCTGGGGTGTTAAACTTGGAATGGATTGGATTCTCAATGTGCTTTTTTCAAGTTATATTCGGTGTAACTTTAGGATCTGTTTGGTTGGGAGGATGGAAAAGTTGGAGGGTAGAAAATAGAGAGGAGTGAAAAAGTGGGTGGATAGAAAATTTTTAGTTTTCCCACCATGTGTTTGATTGAGAGAGTGGAAAAGTGGATTGATAGAAAACTTTTTTGTTTGATTTAGGAGAAAAGTGGGAGGATATAAAATTTAGTTTCTATACATTTACTCTCGTGTCTCTAGTACATAAAAAACAACTTCTTTAATAGTTTATAAACATTAATTTTTTTTAAATACTACAAAATTATAAACTAACATAGTTGATAAAACATCTAGCAACAAAAAAAAAAAAAAACCTAATAAAAAAAATTGTGTTTGATATAAAAAAGAAAAAAGAGAAAAGAAAAAGAGAGCCAACTAACGTTGTACGGTGAAAAGGCAAAACAAGAAGAAAGGAAAAAAGAAAAAGAAAATGAAAGAGGCCACAGCAGTAAGCATGAACATTTCCAAAAAAAAAAAGAAAAAAGAAAAAAGAAAAAAAGAAGAAGCAACATTAATATATAAATGGTCATACGGGTATGAGCCCAAGCCCATTAAACTTTGGGCCCTAGTCTTATGACACAATACACAATCTCATGCTCATTGAACCTTTGGTCTTAGTACTAACACATTTCTAGGCCCAATTTGAGCCCAAATACCAAAAGGGTCCATCTCTTCCTAAACATATCAAAGATAAGTCCATGCTGATCAATTATACCTTAGTCGGGAATGCGCGTGCCGAGAACATCCTTGAGGAGTTTCACTGCCGAGCAATCTTTTGGAGGTTGGAACCAGTTCCAATGCCATTACCACCATTCCTAATAGAGCATATTCTTATAAAAACGATAATATCAGACCCCATCCATACGAGTGAGGTCAGGAAATAATCATGACCCCTCCACCCATCTTAGACTATAAATAGAAGAATAGAATGAGAGGTGGAGGTTGGCAATTCTGGAGAAGAAGCAAAGAAAAAGAGAGATAGTATTAGTGTCATTAGGGAGGAAAGCACCTCGGAAAGGAAAGGAAAGGCAAAAGAGGCGCAAAGATAGAGAATATGAACAGAGGGAGGATCAGTCCGACCTTGGAGAAGGGTCGTTTCAAACACACCAGACATTGTCAGGCGCCTCGGGGTACGAGCATTTTGACATAAGGGACAAGGAGCTCTAACGCTTGCGTAGGTTGACAAGGGACTTGACGTTGGAAGCGAGGGGTAGGCGTCAAAGAAGAGACCGTGAAGAGCATACAGAGGGGTCGGCTAGTGTAGGAGGCGGCTATAGAGAGGCATCCCATCAATCTGGTTCCCGTCGACATCAAGATCGGTCTCGGGAGTATACAGATCGGGCATCAATCTCCCCAGAGGGGCATTGACCCTGGAATGCTGCCATGGATGCTATGACCGAGCATTGCGTAGAGCTGCTTGATCACCATTCTCGGGAGATATCGAATAAGCATCAATGCCGGGCAGATTTACTAGACCTCCGTTTAACTCCTATAATGGGAAAACAGATCCAGTAGAGCATGTAAGCCATTATATCTAGATGATGTCTTTGTACAGTCATAACAACGCGTTGATGTGCAAGGTGTTTCCTTCAAGTCTCGGGCTTACTGCTTTTAGGTGGTTTAATGGGTTGAGAAATGGCTCAATTCATAATTTTGCCGAACTGATTCAAGAAATTCAAGGTCCAGTTTATGCCCTGCAGCCAGGTATCGTAGCCCGTGGATGCACTGCTATCAATGAAGATGGGAGCTGGGGAGACTCTCTGCAGCTACACTAGTCGGTACTGGGAACTGTACAATGAAATTGGAGGGGGCAATGAAAAAATCGCAGTGAGCACTTTTCAATTGGGATTGCCCGAGGATTTCGAATTACGAAATTCATTGACAAGGAGACCTCCTGAGGATATGAGGCAGTTAATGAGGTGCATAGAAGAGTACAAAAGGTTAGAGGATGATTGGCAACAGAATAAGGGTAAGGCCCTGGCCACGAGCCAGCCTCGACAAGGGGGCTTCCAGTTAAGGCCCTGGAAGGATTTGAGGAACCAGGAACCGGGCACGCAAGTGGGGGAAGTAAACGTGACGTTCAAGGAGCAAGTACACAGGATTGTTGGTCGAATTAAGCACGGGCCATACTTCCGGTGGCCAAACAAGATAGGGGGTGACCCATCGAGGAGCAATTAGAACTTGTACTGCACTTATCATAAAGACAAGGGGCACACCACCGAGCAATGCAGGGTGTTAAAAGATCACTTGGAGCAATGCAGGGTGTTAAAAGATCACTTGTTGTCGACCCGAGAGCGTAGGAGGCCAGTCAGGGTACTTGGCCTCAGGGGAATCCCTTCCCACCTCCTTTGGGAGTAATAGAGGTCATCCATGCAGCTTCCAGGTGTACTTTAGTGACCAAGAGGAGAGGGGCACTGTCAATGGCTCCGATAGAAAGTTGTCCGGATCATTGTTATTAATTCTGTTCCGTTCTGGCCGGAACGGACAGAATATTTCGTACTGGCATGAAAACTGGTACCATAATACCCCTCATTCCACCTCGAGTCAAATTTTGGCTTATTTTGGGGTGTTCCGGCTAATTTCGGTGAAAATACATGCTTTAAAAAAAAAAATCCTACCTCCTCCTCCTTCTTTTGGGTTTCGGACCCTTCTTCTTCTTGTTTTTTTTTTTCTTCTTGTTCTAGGTTTCAGACCCTTCTTCTTCGTGTTTTTTTTCTTCTTCTTCTGGTGGGTTTGAAACCCATCTTCTTCGTTTTTTTTCTTCTTGTGGGTTTCGGTCTTGCCCATCTCCCTTTAGTTTTTTATTTATGTGCTCACCATGCTGTACAGGTAAATGGTAATGTATTTGACTGTTTGTCAGCCTCCTTGCTCTTCCTTAAATGCTTGTCCTTTATTTTAAATTTTTTGTTTGTTTTGCCAGCCACGTGATACTCTCCTCTCTTGTCACTTGTGTTTTAAAATTTGATTTTCTCCTTTGTTGTGTTTTTGTGAGTCCCACAAGACTAGCAATAAAAATAGAATGTTCCAGTCTTAACCCTCTTCCACTGTTCCACCTACTAATATTAACATCTATTTTTTTTTCATATTATTACTCTTATTATATTTAATAAATGATTGAACTGATACTTATTATTATTATTATTATTATTTGGGCTTGAAGATTACATATTAGTTGAAATATGTATTTATAACTTCTTTAAAACCCTTAATAATTTATATGGGTTTTTTTTAATAATATATATTTTTATTATAAAATAGTGGTAACTCCAAAACACCCTAAAACGGTAAGTCAAAATAAGCCGGTATCGAAACATTCCGTTCCAATGGACAAACCGAAACGGGGTTCGAAACGATATTCATAACATTGGTTCGGATGATCATCCACCCAAGAAGAAGTTGAAATTTACCCGGGAAACAATTGCCTTCAATGATGACAATTTGGAAGGGACGATCCAGCTGCACGACGACGCTCTGGTGGTTACAGCTCGAATCAATAGTTTTATAGTGAAGAGGGTATTGGTGGAAGTGGTGCCGAAGTAATGTATCCCACCTGTTCGGGGGCTGGGGTTGAAGAAAGAGAACCTTTCTAAGTATGACACACCCTTGGTGGGGTTTGATAGTCGGATGGTGATCTTGAAGGGGCAGATTACGCTCCCCGTGAACATGGAAGGCAAGGAAGTCATGGTGACCTTTATAGTGGTCAATTCATTTTCTCCATACACGGCGATTCTTGGAAGGCCGTGGATTCATGTGATGGGGGAAATTCCATCTACTTTACATGTTAAAGTCAAATTTCGCACCGAGCATGATATCGTTGTAGCAAGAGGGAACGAGCAAGTGGCCAGGAAATGCTTGGTAGCCGCAGTTAATTAGGAAATTAAGCAAAAAGAACCAGCCGCGCAAGCTTCATTATAGCAATTATAGCAACCCTATGAGGGAATGGGGACTAGCTGTGCCAAGGACATAATAAGAGCGAGGATACTACCAGACGAGGATAGAAGTTTTCAAATTGGAGCTAGTATGAAGGACGAAGATAGGGTGGAGATGTTGTTGCTGCTTATATAGAATGTGGATGTATTCGCTTAGAGCCCATACGAGGTGCCCGGGGTAGATCCCGAGTTTATAGTTCACAAGCTTAATGTGGATCCACTATTTCCTTCCAAGAAGCAGAAGTCGAAGAGGTCGGCCAAAGAACACGTTGAAGCAGTTAAGTAAGAGGTTAAGAGGTTGAAAGAGGCAGGGGCAATAAATGAGGTTTTCTTTCCAGATTGGCTTGCGAACACCGTGGTGGTAAGAAAAAAGAATGGGAAATGGAGGGTTTGTGTGGATTTCATCGATCTGAACCAGGCATGCCCAAAAGATCCTTTCTCTATACCAAAGATCGACCAGTTGGTGGATGATACGTATGGGCACTAAAGGATGAGTTTCTTGGATGCTTTCCAGGGTTATCATCAGATTGCCTTAGCTGTTAAGGATTAGGAAAAGACAACGTTCATCTCACCTGAGGCCAATTACCACTACACCGTAATACCGTTTGGGCTAAAGAATGCTGGAGCTACTTATCAACGGATGATGATGAGGATGTTCAGGGACAAGATTGGCTATACAATGGAGGTGTATATTGATGATATGGTGGTTAAAAGAAAACAGGAGAAGGGGCACATCAATGACCTTAAAGAAGTGTTTGAAGTACTCCAGCGGCATAAGCGCCTCAATGCTAACAAATGTGCTTTTGGAGTAGGGGCTGGCAAATTCCTAGGGTATATGATCATGTGCTGAGGAATAGCGGTCAACCCCAACCAGATTCAAGTTGTCGAGCGCCTCAAGTCGCTGAGTAACCCTAAAGAAGTTCAGGTGTTGACCAACATGCTAGCTGCCCTAAACCACTTCATTTCCAAATCTGCAAACCGGTGCCGTCTATTCTATCAACTACTAAAAAAGTGGAGGGGTTTCTAGTGGAACAAAGAGTGTAAGAGGGCTTTCCGAGATTTAAAGGAATATTTGGTGCGGGAACTTATGCTGTCAGCCCCAGAGCTCGATGATGATTTGTTTTTGTATCTTTCGGTCTCCAAGCATGCCGTGAGCATTATGTTGCTGAGGGATCAAGGCGTACAGCGACCAATATACTATGTTAGGAAGACGTTGGTCAATGCCGAGACTAGGTACTTGCCCTTGGAGAAGTTAGTGTTAACGCTGGTACATGCTACGAGAAAGTTGCCCCATTATTTTTAGGCCCATACTGACTATGTATTAACCGAATATAACTTGCAATTGTTGCTGAAAAGATCTGATTTCACAGGCCGAATAGCCAAGTAGGGAACACGATTGAGTTCTTTTAACATCAGGTACAGACCGAGGAGTTCGGTAAAAGGCCAAGTTCTCGCTGATTTCATTGAAGAGTTTTCCATGAGAGGGGAGATGGAGATAGTTTGCCATATAGAGGTGCCATTGTGGAAGGTATTTGTTAACAGTGCGTCTAGTGCACTGTGGGTTGGGGCTAGAATTGTCATTGTCACCCAGAAGGAATAAAGTTGGAGTATTCTTTCAGATTGGGTTTTAGGGCTTCCAATAACAAAGCTGAGTATGAAACCCTACTTGGCAGATTGAGGGCTGTCCTAGGTCTAGGCACTTGGGATGTGGAGGTTTGCTCGGACTCTTGGCTGGTGGTCAATTAGGTACAAGGCGGCTTTGAGGCCAAAGACACCCAGATGGTGGAGTACTTACGATTAGAAAAACAGACCATAAGGCAGTTCCAAAAGGTGAAGGCGGTTCACATAACCAGGGGTTAGAACCGTCACGCCGACTCTCTAGCAACATTGGCATCTTCTCTACCGAGGAGGTACTTCGGCTGATCAAGGTAAAGGTGGTGACGAAACCAAGTATTGATGCGAAGACAAGTGTTTCAACGATGATGAGGCCTGAACTGTGCTGGATGACTCTAATCATAGACTTTTTGGCAGAAGATTAGTTACCAGCAGATGGGAAGGAGGCAGACAAAGTACGCTGCATGGCTGCACAGTATTGGTTCTCAGCAAATCACGAGTTATACTGGAGGTCTTTTGGGGGACCTTATTTGTGGTGCCTACCCCCGAGCAAGCTCAAAGAGCTTTTGACCGAGCTCCATGATAGGGTATGCGGCAGCCACGTGGGAAGGCGCATGTTAGCTTACCGGGCAATGACCTAGGGATTCTGGTGCCTATAGATGTACAAGGATGCCGTTGAGTATGTTCAAAAATGTGAGCAGTGTCAGAAACATGCCCCTTTAAGCCATCAATCGGCAGGAAGTTTGAATCCTATCAGTAGCTCGTGGCCCTTCGCACAGTGGGGGTTAAACATTGTAGGTTCGTTCCAATAGGCTACAGGGAACTGAAGATTTGTTCTAGTGGCCGTGGACTACTTCACTAAGTGGGCGGGGGCCGAGACATTGGCTAATATTCATGATGTAGACGTTAAAAAGTTTTTGTGGAGAAACATAGTAACAAGGTTCGGAGTGCCAGAGTCCCTAGTATCTGATAACAGGTTGCAATTTGATAGCAAGGCTTTCCGTAAGTTCTGCAGCAACCTCGACATCACAAATAAGTATTCCACTCTGGCGTATCCGCAGAGTAATGGTTAAGTTGAAGCCACCAACAAGGTGATTATGAACGGGTTGAAGAGAAGACTGGATGATGCTAAAGGTAAGTGGGCCAAGGAATTGCCCAACGTTTTGTGGGCATATAGGACAACACCTAGAAGGTCCACGGGAGAAACTCCCTTCTTTCTGATGTATGGAGTAGAAACAATCATACCAGCTGAGGTTAATTTGTGTAGTGCCTAAGTTTCGAGATTCTCCCTTGCCAAGAATGATAAGTTAATGGTGAAGCAGTTGGATTTACTAGAGGAATACTAGGATTTGGCAACCATTCGACTAGCAGAATATCAACGGAAACTTGCTCGACGATACGATAGGGATGTGAAGAAGAGAGAATTCAGCTCTGGAGACTTGGTACTGTGAAGGGTAGTGGGAAACATACGTGATATCAATGCGGAAAAGTTGGCCCCAACCTGGGAAGGACCCTATAGGATTACTGCCATTGCTGGAGCAGGAGCATATTACTTAGAAAAGTTGGATGAAAGACCACTTCCTCAGCCATGGAATGTTCACAACTTGAAAAAGTTTTACCACTGACGGTTGGTATGTGGTATGTGATACTGACGGTTGGTATGTGATATGTGATCGATGTTTGTACCGTGCATATGTGTAATGTAATGTAATATGTGATCAACGTTTATCTATGCAAGTACGTTCATACTTTTAACTGCATCATTATTAACTTGCCGACTATCTAAGGACAGAAACCTGTTCCCGATTCAATTCTTTTCACCAAGTAGGTAGAATCCTTACACTAAATTTTCCTAAGGACAGAAACCTGTTCTCGATTCGATTCTATTCACCGAGCAGGGGGAATCCTTGCACTAAATTTTCCTAAGGACAGAAACTTGCTCCCGGTTCGATTCTATTCACCGAGCAGGTGGAATCCTTACACTAAATTTTCCTAAGGATGAAAACCTGTTCTCAGTTCGATTTTATAACCGAGCAGGTGGAATCCTTACACTAAATTTTCCTAAGGACAGAATTTTGTCCTCGGTTCGATCCTAATCACCAGGCGGGTGGAAACCTTATAATTAATTTCTCGGGGGAGCAAGTGCTCAGTTTAACTCTAAATGCCGAGTAGGAGCGAACCTAACGTTTATTACTTCTAAGTGCAGAAACCAATTTTTAGTCTGGGCCCGGCCTCTGATCGGGTAAAGACATAGTCTGTCCTTTCTAAGGACAAACGAAAGAGTAATCTTTTATTACCGATTTGAGGTAAACTTTAAATTAGCTATTTGATTATTACAAGTGAGAGAGTGAGATACGATAAAAACAATACAACAATGCAACGATTATTTGTAAACATGGATAAAACAAATGTCCAGTCACCATCTCAAGAAAATTAATCAAACAAAATAAAATAAGTGCAAATTAAAATCTAAACAGTATTTTGTCACCACATCCCGGTGACCATGGGCAAAACCAAATAGAAACAAAAGCAAAAAAGAAAAATAGTAATATGGGAGTATGAAAGGGTAAACAGCTTCTTCAAACTTAGGCGGTAAGGTCAGCGAACCGAGACAGAACGACGTCCTCGGCTGGTTGTGCTGGTACTTCTTCGGTTGGCTGATTGGTAAGAAACTATTGAGCTTGTATGTCCTCGGCAGCATTGAGGTTGCTGGTGACTTCGAGGTCAACCATCTCCACATGAGTGTCAATCGCGCGCACCAACTCCCTCATGCTGGGGGTATCCTTTTCGTCAACAACATCGGCTTGACTTTGAGCGGGGGGAGGAGGAGTCGGGTAGGGAATTTGCTCTGGATTCCTTAGTGAAGAATCTTTGGGCACCCCCATAGCTTATAGGGCAGCTATCCATCCCTCCCCGAACCCATGATGTCGGGCTTGATGGACAATGGGTTCCATGGAGTTTTCAAAGTTCGCGAAGCCCTCATTGTACCACTTTTCTTCGTAGGCTTCAAGGGCCGCCTTGAGGTCATTTCTTCAGCCTGTGCCAAGTTTAAGCTCTCTGCCTCAGCCAATTTGAGCTCCGTTCCCCCAGCTTCACATCCATTTCAGTCAGGCTTTTCTTTGCTACTGCTCGGGCCTTCTTGTACGCTTGAGCCTTCTTCTCAGCGGCCTCGGTAGCCTTGCCTTGTCCTTCGTAGTGGCGACTGTGATGTCTTTCAAAGCTCTCTCCTGTTCAGCTTCCTCGGTGGCCTCCTTCAGTCGTTCGTCGATAACATAAGCTAGTTGCGCAACCTGATAACACAATGACAACAAGCATTAAAAGTAAAGAAAGTACAAATGCATCTACATGAAGAGGGAGAGGTAGGATAGAATATTACCGCTATGGTGTGCCACTGCAGCCGGTTAGCAAATGATTCATCAGCCCCACCCGAGAAGAAATGCATGTCCTCTAGCAAGAGGAGACCTTGTGCTAAACTTCGAGCGACTCGTCCGCTTTCCCCTTACGCCCATGTTTTGACGCTGGCTGTCAATGGAAGGGGCTCGTTACTGAGCCTGAAGATGGTTTGCCAACCCGTCTCTGGCTGAGAGGAAGATGCCACGTTTGTCCCGACTTGGGCAATTGGCTGAGCATCATTAGTGGGCTCCTGGATCATAATCCCGCCAGACGCCCGAGGAGGGTTCTCGAGGGAGCATCACTTGAGACTCTGGGTGGTTGTTCAGTGATACGCTGCTTTTTTCTAGTACGGACAGTAGGAGGAGGCAGAGTTTGACCCCCGCCTTGAGGCTATTGTGGCTGAGCCACAGGGTGGGTGCTGGGCAAAAACCTGTCAATGGTCATTGCTCGCTTGGTCACCATTTCTTCACCTTGGTTGGCCTTCGCTTCCGAGGAATTAACTAACTCGACGGCTGCTTACTCAGCTTGTTCATCTTGAACCTGAGCCTGAGGCTCTTCAATGGGTCTGTGGATGGCGCAGTTTCGGGAGACGATTTTTGTTGAGGCGTCTTTGAGGGGTACTAGTGACTCCGCTTTGACTATATGGGGACCAAAGTCCCGAGCTTCACCTACCGTGAAAGTGGGAAGGAGTAAGTTGGTGTGCTGCACGTTGATGTAGGATAACAAGGGACTGTCCACCAACAAAGCCTGACTGAACGACTGCTAGGTAGAGTAGACTGGGTTACAACCGAGTATTAAGCGAGACGCCCAGAGCTGTCTATCTAAGTGCACAAAAATCTCCTATTTGAGAACAAAGTTAAGGCCTCTCACTTGCATAACCCTAAGGTCTGGTTTAAATCTTCTGATGTCTACACTAAAGCAACATAAAGACTGATTAGTATGTGTGTAAGTGAAATAAGTACAGGAAAAATATAAGATTTAAAGCAAACAAAAGTGCTTGATACCGACCAACGTCACGCGGCGAAATTGGGCAGGGGAGCTCATTGGCAAGCCAATTGTCGCTCATCCGAACAAATTCTCCTGACAAGTTTCTGTTAGGGTCGGGAAGGCATGATATGAGCTGTACCCGTACATCCTTAGCTTTTAAATAATAATCGGATCTAATGTTACCACATAAACTATACATAAAATTTATGTCGTGGTGGTTTAGTTGTAGCTTGTATATTTGGTTTAATCTACTAACACTACTTACAACTTGGTAAAAATTGGGAGAATGCTGGTCAGGACACAAGCCATAAAACCTAAGGGTGCCAAGTATGAGAGGATCTACGGGAAACCGAACCCCACTCTCTAAAATAGCCATCAAAGGAAAAAAAAATACTACGTTAGGATTAGCGCGTCTCTGGAGAGCAATATCACCCTTGTGACGGTAGGCAATATCAACATCTCCAAGAACGTCATAAATTGCTCTAAAGTTAGCCAAGGACACTTAAGAAACAAGAAGATGAGAATAACCCATTCCTTAACTCTAGAGTGAAGAAAAAATTGAAAGAAAAGGAAAGAGTAATGAAAACTTACTGTAGGCTCTAGGAAATGATGACCTGGAGTGGAGAATTTATGCATGGGGGAAGTATGCTCGGCAGAAAGGAAGTTGAAGGAAAAAGGACGTAAAGAGTAGAATGAAAAATCAGAAGAAACTATTTATAAGGCCAGAGCATTTAATGAAAAGGAAGGCGGGAAAATCTTTCTGACTTCTTTTTGTAACCCCCCAAATGCCTGGGCTCGGTTCACGAATTGTCAGGTTATGGATGCAGTTAGATGTGACAGCCTAGCATAGCGCTCCTTTTGAGGAAGCATTGATGGCTGTCTCGTTCGTTTAATAGTTGACGGTTGGGATCCCTGAGGAATTGCAAGCACCAGCCAGATTGTCCTTGGTTCGCTCCCAGTAGCTGGGCACGAACCAAGGAGGGGCTATTGTACGGGGTATGAGCTAGGGCCCATTGAACTTTGGGCCCTAGTCTTATGGCACAGTACACAATCCCATGCTCATTGAACCTTTGGTCTTAGTACTAACACACTTCCAGGCCCAATTTGAGCCCAAATACCAAAACGAATCCATCTTTTCCTAAACATATCAAAGATAAGCCCATGCCGATCAATTATACCTTAGTTGAGAATGTGCGTGACGAGAACATCCTATGTTCTTGGCTTCTCGGTATTGCCTTGGAGAGTATCACTGCCGAGTAATCTTTTAGAGGCTAGAACCAGTTTCAATGTCATTACCATCATTCCCAACAAAGCATCTTCTTATAAAAAACGATGATATCAGACCCCATCCACATGAGTGAGGTTAGGAGAATAGAATAAGAGGTGGGGGTTGGCAATTCTGGAGAGGAAGCAAAGAAAAGAGTGATAGTATTAGTGTCATTAGGGAGGAAAGCACCTCGGAGAGGAAATGGAGAGTTCACAAAAACCAAAGAGCACTATTGGGTCGCCTAATGAGGAACTACCCTTAGTAGGAAAGACAAAACCCACTACATAAATAAGTTGAGCCCAAATATAGGCCCAGTCCGTTGTACCTATTTTGGGTACGCACAGGAGGGTAGATGGGTAATTTCACATCAAACTCAATCCCTCCCCACTTTTCTCTCCAAATTGGAGAGAAAATTTCTTCTTAAATGGTGGGCTAGTGGAGAAAACTCCCCCACCCCCATTTTTTGGTCCTCCAACCAAACACCCTATTCTCACATTTTCTCTCATATTTTCTTTCATTCTCTATCATTTCACCTCCAACCAAATATACCATTAAGCAATATTATCAGGGGTGGCTGCACTTGTAATTCAAGGGGTTCAACTGAACCCCTTGACTTGAAAAAATATAAATATTTATATATATAAAATTTTTTTTAAAAATTTAATTACCCTTAAAAATATTTTTGCACAACTTGGCTTAAATCTTGCACACCATGATCACAGATCAATGCCTAAAATTAAACAACATAGATCAACTCATCCCAAAACTAATTAACAACACAAATCACTCTCCCTTTCTCTCATGAATCTCATCTCATCTCAGTTCTCTATCTGACTTTCTATGTATCTCCAACTCTAAGAGTAAAATGTGAGTGTTTGTGAGTTCTGAATGTCTCTTTTTATTATAAATTTATATTATATATATGTGAGAGAGTATGTGTGTTTGATACTAATTGTGTGCATTATTATTATTATTTTTATATAATGTTATTTGTGCTAATTGTCGAGTGTGTGGATGTGTACATACATGGTATAAATATAATATAACTTTATATAATTTAATAACCAAGGAATAAAAAGGATTTGTTACATGTGTATATTGTTATCATGTTATAATAACTTTTTGTTATACAACTAGTGATTCAAAGAAAAAAATAGTAAAGTTAGTGATTATTAAATGTATTATTTATGTATGGATGAGTGTGGTTATGTGGGTCAATAATTAATATAAGGTCAATAATTTATAAAAAAACAATAACAAATAAATAATGACAATTACATAAAAATAAAATGTTATACAAACTTAACAAAATAAAATGGTCACATCTACATTGACAATAGATAATCACAATTATCATAAACTATCATGTGACGATTTTAAAATATGAAAACTCGTAAAAAGAAATTGTAAAATTTCATGTATTTGTGTGTGTGTGTTTGTTTTTTTTTGTCAATAACACAATATATTCAAGTTCTCTTTTTATTAAAATTTGTTTAATTTAAGTTTCTTAACAACCCCTCTTCAAGAAATTTCCTGGAGCCGCCACTGAATATTATACTACCTAATAACTTATTATTGGGTTAATATTTTAAAAAATCCCACCGTTAGATTGTTTGTTCTCAATTTGATCAAGAAACCCATCTTTTATGCACAATTTTAATATACAAAAGCTTGACATTTAAACATTTAATTAATAACATAATTATTAATCTCATATCATTTTAAAAAATTTGCAAGCATGTGGAGTATAAGAAAAAAAACCAAATCCATCAGTGGATTTGTTAAAGTTTGAATCAATTAAAAATAAAAAAATTTGAGTGTTGTAATATAGTTTAGAGTTACCATAGAGTTGGGAAGCAATAGAAAGAGTAAGAGAGTGAGAACCAGAGAGTATAAGAAAAAAAAAAAAACCAAATCCATCAGTGGATTTGTTAAAGTTTGAATTAATTAAAAAGAAAATTGAGTGTTATAATATAGCTTAGAATTACGTTAGAGTTGGGTAGCAATAGAAAGAGTAAGAGAGTGAGAGACAGAGAGAATGAGAGTGTTTTTATTTATTTAAATATAAAAATATTAAAAATTATACATACTTATTGTTTGGTCCAATCCAATCCATTTGGACTGAAATCTAGTCTATTTAATCTATTTCGGTCCAATCCAATCTATTTGGTTCAGTTTATTAAGTCCATTTCAATCTAGTACATTCAGATTAAAAAAATGTTAATTCTCAAAAAAAAAAAAAGAGGAAAAAAAAATGCTGATTATTATTATGAAGGTTGTATAGAAAATTTGATATTATAAAAAACTATGGTTGGCAAAATTTACTTTTAGCCCCTCGCATATTTTTTTAGATCAACGTTAAATAACACAAAAAAAAAAAAAAGAAAAAACAGAAAAAGAAAGGGTAGACTGAGAATCTGGAGAATGGACTTGCTTCGAGGAGTTCATGATAAGCGAATCAAACACACTAGAGAATCAAATCAGAAAACATTGGCTTTTTTCTCATCACCTTTACTCATCAAAACCAATTGGTTTAGACTTCAGAGTCAAGAGTTAAGAGCCAAAACCCAACATATATAAAAACTAAGGCTGTGTTTAAGGATTTTGAGCAATAATTTTTAATTTTTAAATAATATTTTATGTATTTAAAAAAAAATATAAATATTATTAGAATAACGTTACCAAATACCTCAAATTTTGTAGAAAGACGTGAAAATGAAAAAGTGGACGAAATTATGATAACACCGATACTAAACAGGCCTAGACTCTCTTCCAAGGACAGGCCTTTCCTTCAGCTAAAGCCCACACCAATAAGACCCAAGCCCACAGCCACACAACACAACTCAAAAACTTCTTCATCCTCTGTGTCTCAGCGCCTTCCGCAACACACACGCCCTAACCAAACCGCCACCCACTCTCTCTCTCTCTCTCTCTCTCTCTCTCTCTCTCATATTTAGAGGTGGACTTCAACTTTTCAGGTAAGCTGAATTTATAATACCAAGTAACTGTCAATAAGTTTTCACTTTTTTTTTTGGGGGGGGGGGGAGAGGGGTTTATAAATTGTTTGTTTGGTTTAATTCAATTGCAGCTGTTTTTAGAGATACCCATTTCGATTTTCCTCACCTATATGCGATTATAGAACACACCCATGTTTCAAAATTCAACCTTGTAACAACCTCTTTATTTTATTTTCTAAGCTTGTCAATAATCTACTCTGTGCATATGAGGGCTATTGGGTTTTAAGAGGGTTTAAGCTTTGAAAATGGTTCTAGCGTGAGTCAACATAGGAAGTTCATATTTGATAAGTGTAGTGTGTGACTGTATGTTTACTGTATAAGCAGAGGATTGCCCCTCTATCAGTTAACAATGTAATTGAAGTTGTTGTCTTTTTGGTTTATGCTTTACTTTGAATTAAGATATCTGTTCATCGATGTTTTGGTTTCGTTTTCTTATACTTTGTCTCCCATGTTTGAAAATTGAACCCCGCCTTCCCCAAGAGAGAAAAAAATTGAGTGCAATCTTTTGTTCTTTTTGTTAACCTGAAGCTCACAGCTTTGATGTATTTCAATAATGTTACTAAATTTTCTATTTTGTACTGTTTTTATTTATTTGGCCTAATTCTGTTTACTAAAAAAAAAAAAGCAACCAAAAGGGTGTGGAATGGACCAAGGAATTATCTGCATTAAATCTTCAAAGTACTTCTTATAGTATAATTTTTTAATTGTGTTCTTAGTTTAATTTGTTATCAGTTTCCAATTTTTGGGAGCATTTTTATGGATTTTGATGGAATTAAATTTACTTAATTAACTTGATACTTATTAAAAAAAAAATTGTGTTTCAGGATTATGGGCTCAACAAATATCAGGGATCTGTTGACATCATTTAGTCCTTCTTTGGATTTCTTTGCTATAAGCTCTGGAGATGGTCGAATTAAGATTTGGGACACTTTGAAGGGACAGATCCAGACTGAATTTGCGGATATCACATCAACTGATGAGGCAAGTATATTTACCATAGGGCAGAAAAGAGGGCACCTCTCAGTTGATTATACATGCATGAAGTGGTTATCTTTGGACAAAAAGAGAAAAAGGAAGCTTGGGTGCTCATTGTTAGTCTTAGGAACAGGTAGCGGTGATGTTTTAGCACTTGATGTCTCTGCTGGTCAATTGAAATGGAGGGTTAGTGACTGCCATCCTGGGTGAGTTTATTGTTTTGTAAATAGTTGCGTTATGGTCTTGTAAATATTTACATCAGTTTGCAGTACTGCTGTCCCAGTGAATTTTTTGATTGGAGTAGCTACATGTATCTAGAGAGCATAAACATGTATAGGGCATTGTCATTTGTAAATAGGATTTGAAGCTTCAATTTGATGAGTACCTTCTTTGATTTCATTAGTCATTGTTGACATTACTTGTAATCAATGTGTCGTATGCTGAGATGATTAATTGTATTGATATCAGTGTGAAAAGGGGTGTTGTAGCTATCTAAATCATAGTTAGGTAAAATGATTTCATATACTAGTGCTTGTGTTATATGTCCTGCCTAAACTGCATCATAAGCTATAGCTATTTCTGATGTACTCAGACAGGGTTGTTGACAACAGTACTCTATGGACATAACTAGAAAAGACAAGCTGGATATCCTATGTTTTGGAACATGCTCTTGATATTTTTGGTTCTTTAATAACCCCAAGGGATATCACAATCAGTTGGGAACCATGCCTCATGAAGATTGAATCTCTCCTTCCTCCTTCCCTTAGGGCCAAAACGTATTAAAATAAATTGTGGTGCTTTTAGTAGGGTCTAGACTCTGAAGTCTCTTGATAGACGAGATCAGAACTCAAGCAGATCAGTCTGCAAGAAACATGATGTTGACTATGAATAATCAGATTCTTACCTTGAAAGACTGGGTATCTCATAGGAGCACTAGGAAAACATCTTGAATATGTGCTAGGAACTATTTTATCTGTTGTGGCAATAACCATATTAATGCACAAACTAATGATGTGTTTGTATATTTGTAATATTGAAATCTATAGCTGGGTGACCTAATCCAGTTCTCTCTATTTCTCTGTGGTGCAGGGGTGTCAGTGCCATTTCATCCTCTACATGTGGTTCATGTGTTTACACTGCGGGTGCTGATGGTATGATATGCGAAATTGATTCTCTGTCAGGAAACTTGTTGCAGAAGTTCAGAGCTTCTACGAAGGCAATATCTTGTATTTCTGTTTCGTCAGGTAAATGTCCTTTCATCATTTTTGGTATTCTTGCCTCATAGTGGTAGTGAATGAACATATTGTTCTGCAGAACAGTGATGTTGGTTTTCTAGATAAGTTAATTATCTTTCAGAAGACTTCAATCTGAAATGATGTGGTTCTGTGGTCAAGAAGATACTAGATATTTAGATTGAGCAATTATATCTCAATTTTTACTTCTTTGCTGTGGTGATTATTACTTGATAAAAACCAAATGCCATAAGTCCCCAGAAGAAATAAAAAGGATTTTGTTACTTGGTTCTCTCACAATAGTAGCATGAGTTCCAATGGAAAAATTTCTAGAGATGACTGGTGATTTTTACTATCAAATATAGATAGTTAGGGATGATATTATCAAGAGGATTCAGTCGGGTTTTTTCAATCATGAAGCATTAATTACCATTACTTAAAAAATTATAGTTGTTTGGCCACTTTTTTTATTTTAATTTCAAAGTTTACATGCACCTGATGGGTCTTGATCCAGAAGTACATCCTCCAGGTATGTTCTTATGAGAGGGGGAGAAGCTGTTTGATCAATAGCTCATTCCCTTCTGATTCAGCTACATTTAGATGGGATCACATGTATAATGTCAAACATCTAATAACAATCGACTTTGCATGTGGTTAGTTAGAAGACCTTCCACAAGTCAAAGTAGAAATGAATGATTTTTATACTTATTAATTTGCTGATAGTGCCACCTTGGATGTTACTCCTCCATGTCAGATGGGAAGATATTAGCAACTGCAGCTGCGCAGTTGAAGATTTTTGGCTGTTCCGATCACAAAAAGATACAGAAGTTTTCTGGGCATCCTGTGAGTTTTATGCAGTTCCACGTTCTTTTTGTATCAATGCCATTTTTCATCTTTCTCTATACATGAGCGAATATTTAGTCTACTTCATGTTGTAAACTACATGTTTTTCTCCATGAAGTAGTCTCTTTTCAAAAAAATTATTCTTACCTATCCAAAAAAAAAGAGTCTATCTGGCTATCTTTGACTTTCTGTTCTTAGTGAAATAATAGTGTCTTAACTATTAATAGGGAGCTGTTCGATGTATGATTTTTACTGAAGATGGGAAGTACATCCTCTCTTCTGCTGTTGGCGAAAGATATATAGCACTATGGAGGATAGGTGGTGGCAAAAGCCAGTCAGCAAGCTGTGTTCTTGCAATGGAGCACCCTGCTATCTTCCTTGATTGTAGGTGCATTGAAAGTGGGGAAGTAGATGATGCAGGCCTATATGTTTTGGCTATTTCAGAAATTGGTGTTTGTTATCTCTGGTTTGCTCAGAATATTGAGGAATTACGCAATACCAAGCCCACAAAAGTCTCATTATCTTTTGAGGATGTTCCCTCCATAAAGCACAAGGGTGCATTACCTACTATATTTGCTGCAAAATTACAAGGCATTTCCAAGCATATGTCTGGGCAGGTGTTTGTTGCATCTGGGTTGTTAGTTAAGCCATCATTTCAGAAAATTTTAGTGCATTCTGGCACAGATGTGAAGTTAAATAACTCCTATGATGGGGTTCTTCTACCAAGGAGTCAATCTCGTGTCAAATCTAAGAAAGGACTGGATTTACAATATGGAGGTAAGACTTCACAATGAAGAATCATTTGCTCCCTGCTCATTCCATTTGGTGTCTAATATTATGGGATTATGATGCATTCAACACCCCTTCCCCCCTCTTCAAAAAAATAAAAAAAAAAGAAAAAAAAGAAAAAGAAAAGGAGAGAGAGAGTAACATGCACTAGAAAGCTTTCAAAAGTTATGAAAAGCCATATTTTGTTGATGAATGTTCTGAAACCTCCTTTTTAAAATTTAGCATGCATACTTATGTGGTGGAAACGTGTGTTGGGAAAAGAAAAATTAATTTAAAATATATAATGGATAAAGTAGGTCTTTGGAGTGATATTTTCCTTGCTTTGATATCTCCAGTTGGAAAGTACTCTTATCTGACACTTTTTCGGTGGTCTCTTATCTTTTATTTTTCCATAATTACATGTGAAGGGCATTTTCCCAATCCTCATAAGTTTAATAGCACATCTGCTTGAGTTAGATGCTTATGATCCCTTTATTGGTATATTTTAATTACAATTCTTCATAGTTGCATTCTTGATCTTGTATTTGTCTCTAATTACCTGTTTGATGGTTAAACAGTTACTGCATTAGACCGTGCAAATGCGGAGGATGCCTTACTTCCAATTCCCAAGATTCTTGATTCTCAAGAAAAAAAGAGAACGCATAAAAAATTGAGTATTGACGCTGATGAGGTAATGGCTGATTTGGGTGACAACAAGAGTCAAGCTGAGTTGAGAAATGGTATGCCTACTGCTCTTCTGGGAATCTTGCAGTATTTTATACTTGCCTTGTACAAGTGCTCTTATACGGTTTTATATGAAATTGTATTTTGGTAATTGTATACATTGGGCAGAAACATTAATTTCACAACTTTGTGAGGGTTACTTGCTCTTCTAATTCTCTCAATATGGTATACCTTGAGTCTAGTTGGAATATAGAAATTGGTTTATGAATAATATACTCTGGTTAAAATATATACTCCAAAGTATCTATGTGCAGCAAAATGCTCGCACCTTAAAGATTAAGTGGAGGAAAGGAGTTATGCTGACAATAGGGGAAACTTGCAATATTATGATGGTTCTCCTTCACTGGCTGGGGTGGTTGGTCAGAGTTTAAATGCCTTCCCCCACCTTCTCCCCTCTGTTTACCAGGGTCTTCATTAGAGTTGGAAACTTGGAAATTTATATATTCTTCACAGATAACAATGTAAAACATGATGGCAAGCTTTGTTTTAAAGCTGGATTTCCCTCTATGTTGGAACATAATCTACTGTATTTGTTGATAAAAGATTTACTATATTCACAGAATTAACTTCTGCCATTAGCCTTTGGCCAAGCGGCTCTCTTCTACTGTGTACTAATTTTATGGATTATTTTATATGTTTAGTCACATCACATTGACTTTTACTTCCAGAAAAATGACTATGCTTATTACATAAGAAAATACTATTGTCTTTCTCATATCTTCTCTGGCCTTTGGTCATAACATGCTTGTGCTTATCAACTTATCCTGTTTGAAGAGTAAACACCATGGAAGGTTTTTAAATGGTGTTCCTCCTTGTTTCTATATGTCTGCTGGTCTGTGCAGATGACATGGTAGAAGTTGACACTGAAGCACTTTGCCTGGAGGACCGGCTGAGATCACTGGGGCTACTGAGCAATGCAGATGATCTTACATCAGACTTTACAAATACTTCAGTAACATTCAAGGGTATTGAACTTGAAGCTGATATGCCACAAAGGAAGGTTTGTTTGATTTCTATTTTTATTTGTTTGGTTTATGGTTGGGAACTCTAATCTACTCCCCCCCCCTCCCAAAAAAAAAAGAAAAAGAGAAAAGCATCAGGCCGTTTGACTATATATTCCTGTATCAGATAAAGGAAGCTGTTTTATCTATGGTATCTAGCGATGCATACACACTATTGCAAGTCCTGGTGGCCAAGTGGCAATCGAGGTTCGTTCTTGATCCTCTAATATTGCATTAGTTACCAGTTTTTCACACACAATATAGTTGTGTTGGAGGAATGAAACTGTTATTTGATTTCATATATACAATTGTAAGCTTAAAAACTAAACACGATAAGAAGTTGAAATCTATGATGCACGGACACGGACACGGACACGGACACGACACGGACACTGATACGGCGATACGGCAATTTTTGAAAAACAAGGACACGACACGGCATGGACACGGCAATTAAATAATTAATTAAATTTTATATTTAGGCATATTTTTAGTCATAAAATACGTTTATGTCTAGAATTTAAATTATCTAAGAACTACAAATAAGTAAACTAACACTCAAAGTAGTACAATAATACACATAAAATGTTTAAAGTACAAACCAAAAGTTTAAATAAGCTACATTCAAAAGCTATCATATTCATTTTCAATTTATACTTTCAGTATTTATTTTAGTAAAATCATCTATAATATTTAAGTTTAACTTTAATAAATTAATAAAACTATAGAAATAACAATATTATATTATAACAATTAACAACATTATATTTGGCACATAATGACAATAATAACATTACATTATATCCCACTCTCACAAAGTGACAGTGATAGTGGGATTTAAAAAAAAAAAAAAAGAAGCAAAAGCACGTTGTGCTTATAAATAGTCACTTATAATAAGTGACTATTTATAACTGATCCGTTCACCCAATGACCCAAACGTCACCGGCCAAATATCTAAAAGAAAAGAAAAGAAAAAAAAAAACAACAACAACAGAGAGAGAGACGGGACGTTAATGGAGGTCGGGGACCTGATGTCCACGCCGAGAGAGAGAGAGAGATCGGGAGGGACTGGGCACGGCGGCGACGTCTATGGAGCTCGCCGATCGGCCCGATCTAGCTCCGGCGATGGACAGAGGGCAACGGCAGCGGCAGCGGCAGCGAGCAGAGGTCAGAGGGAGGGTGGGTGGGTTGAGAAGTGAGAAATTGAGAATCTGAGATGTGGGTTTCGGTCTGACTTGAGAATCTGTGATTTTCTTCTCTTTTTTCTTTTTTTTTTCCACTGCTGCCGTGTCGGCGCCGCGTCAGAGCCGCGTCGGCGCCGCGTCGGAGCCGTGTCGGTGCCGTGTCGGAGAAGCGAAAAAAAAAAAAAAAGAGACACTGCTTGGACACCGGAGTCCGGCGAATCGTACCGGTTCCGGTGTCCGATACGTGTCGGACACCGACACGATGCCAAAAATGGCGTGTCGGTGCAACCCACTTTGAATAGTCTATATCAAGGCTCAAGCTTCAGGCAACTGTGGAGGCTGTTTTATTTTTTGTATGCTTGAGGGTTTTATTTACTGTCATTGATATCTAAATATTATTTATGATAAAGAGCTTAGAATCTAAACTTGTACGGTAGTTATAAACTCTAAATGACTGGAAAATTTTGGTTGTCTTGAACAGGACATGCAGTGGAAAGTATGTTCTGCCATGGATATATCATATTTTGGTGAATCATGGTCATCATGTCATGTCTCAGGAGCCTGCATCCCAGATGCTTAACTCCTTATGCAAGGTGAAATTTTTTGAATTTTTTTACCTTATTGTTCTTAGTTATATTTTACATTATAAATTTGAAAACTTGGAGCAGTCATTGCCTCTAATAGCAACATTTCTCTTTGTACTTATATTATAGGTAATTATATAACTAGATGTATAGAAGTTGTAAAAGTTGAAATTGATGAAATATTTATTAAATGGGAGGATTTTTTTATTTTTTTTGATAAGTGAAGGGGAGGACTGTAAAGTGTCAAAAAGGCCAAAACAATAAGCTTTTACCCCCCTGCAATTAAAATTTGATGTAAGGAGCCTAGGTGGCCTGCTTAGTAGCAGAGGCATTCAGCAAATGGGAAATTTTGTATGCCATGAGATTCATAAATTTTCCATTTTTTGGCTTCCCTGAATGGGAATGAATATGTGAATGTGAGTTCAAAGTTTATAGGTAACCGTGCTCTCTGGATCAGACTATCCGTGGTTTGTGCAGTCTATTATGAAAGACATTAAATATCTTTCAAGAAAAAGCCCAGATAGGACAAACTTAACTCAAATTTTTCTTCTTTCAGATTACCAAATGCAGAGGTGCTGCAATCCAATCTTTATTGCAATTATCTGGTCGTTTGCAACTTGTGATGGCACAGGTTTTTACTTTACATTCTCTTATGAGTGCAGAATTAGCTTGTGAATTTGTTTGTACTTAACTGTTCATGTTCTTTTAACAGATTGACAAGGCATCACAAAACAAAATTCAAATTTTGGCACATGATAACAAAATTGATGAAAGTGAAGATGAGGATGAAGATGTCGATGAAATTCTCTTTGGAGAAGAAGATGATGAATCTGAGTTAAGCAGTGATGAAAATAACTAGGTGGAATCTACCATAAGAGGTAAATATTTTTGTAAGCACAATAAGCTTTTTCTTTATGAGTTACTTGTTCTAAAAGTTTATATATTTAGTTGGTAAGCATGGTTGGATGAGAAGATCATGTGAACCTCCTTCTATATTGTGTGGTTTGATTGACATTTATCTGGTTAAGGCATTTAGAGTTTGACTTTAAGGTTTCTATTAATGTTTGGAGTAAATATTTTATATTCTAATGCTGGTAGGATGAACAAAATCTATGGTGAGAAACTTTTTCATCCTGTGGGATCTGCCTTTCTAGCAGTTTCAAGAGAATCAAAACAGAAGGCTTAGCATGGTGCAGGGTGTACTTCAATTTGCACTGGGCTGTTTACTGACGTTGCTGCAATATAAATCTGGTACCGACAACTTCAACCTTTCTTTGGTCAGTGCTGTGTCTTGCACTGTCTTTTGCCTACAATTTTGTTGCAATCCAGTTTTCCTCCTCTCTCATGGGAACTAAATTAGGTTTTGTTCAGACATGTCAATTAATTCTTCCTCTTTTTGTTCTTTATTATTTTTTGCCTGTAATTTGGCACGGTTTTGTAAGCATATATTTATTATAGTTTATGAAGGGCTAAGCAATTTTGTAAAGAACATGTGCTTCTTATGCTTTTCCCCTTTATTCTGTAGCTGCCTTTTTCTTTTTTAATGTATCAAGTGCATCTATGAAAGCCAATAAATTAGGATTGCAGTACGGGAACTTCTTGAAGAGTTAAAGATCAGCGTTAGACGTGTCAGATTTTGACACTTTACGTTATTTTCTACAAAAGTTCAATTAATGGTTGTTTTATTTCATCTAATTTTTCTTGACGCTAGTATATAAATTAATGCTGTCTCCGTTAGTGCCAACTTTATAATTTTATCGCTTCCCATGTCTGATTCTAGAATCTGTACTAGTATTTATCCGTTGTTGGAATGAACATTCTATTATTTGAGTTAGGGGAATGCTAATTTTAGCTAATCAGTATCTGCATCATGTACTTGTGGGACACTTAAATCTAGAACTTTTTTTTCCCGTCAATTTGACATGGACAATTTCCTTTTTTGAATCTTCATTTGTGGGGTTCACAGGAGCCCATGGATGTTGATTGAAGGAAACTAGCTGCCTGCATGGGGTTTACTGTAGTTAATTAGTTGCATACTTGTACCATTATGGTCTAGATGATGCAAACCCTTGGTGTATAATGTGCATGAACATAAAATCATATAAGGAGATAAATGAGCTATAACACCTTGATTCTAGTTCTTTTGTTGCTAAGGGAATTATAGGAATGTTCATGTAGATCAGAAGCATTGTGATGGTGATTGGAATATTTGAGATGACAGGGAACTGTAAGAATTGTTGCAGACCTGCAGTTGTTTAGATCAATATTAGTTCTAAATTTAGCCATGTCCATACGAGATAGATGGGGATTTCTGCATTTTAGGCCCTTGTGATGGTTTTTCTGCCCTCCTGCATCATGTATCTTGTAGGTTTGGACATTGTTGTGATTATAAATGCCATAGCAGTTGCATTCACTTCTTTGTTAAGTTGAGATTGGAAAGAATGGTTCAGAAGTTTAAAGTAAGACTTCTTTATATTCCATGCAATGGGTTACTGATATTGTTAGGACCTGTTTCCAGCATCCGATCTGATGTTATTCACTGGCAGAGTTGATTTTGTATATATAGTTGATTGCTTGAAGAGAAACTCAGCTTGGGGTTTTTTATTTTTTTGGGTAAGGTCATTAGAAATCATATTGATACATAATTTTTCATGTGCAAAATTTTTTCAGAGATAATAGAAACTACAGAAAATAATAGTGATTTTTCAAAAATGGAAGGCTGCGAAGTATACTTCTAAAAGATGATAGCTTTACCAGATTCGTTGAAAATTAACGATTATCAGGCAGTATGTACAAACCTTCTCATAAGGGGAATCCAGGAATAATGCTTCCTGCACTCACAAGCTTAGAATCTCATTCTTTCCTAACATTCTCACATGCTTATTAGAAAATATTACTGTTCCACCAAATTTAATTATTTTACTAATAATTCCCATTAACTTTCTTGCCAAAGTCTCTCTTGGAGGCGAGAGAAAGAGCCTCCCTTTCATACAGGCCTTTATGTCTTTTACATTATCCTACAAGCATTTGGATTTTCATCGCTAAACATTGATGTGATATTTCCATTGCCATTATTGCTGCTGTGATAGTCCTCACTGTAGTCCATCCTACTGTAATGTAATTGTCGTGGTGGTGACCAGACATACTCATATTCAGTGACATAAGGTGATGGCTTGTATGTGTTGTAGCTGTGTGTGACATAGACGGGTGGTGGTGGTGGTTCTTGTGGCAATCCTTGGCCATTATGGTACTTCTGCCAATGGCCACCATAACTGTGATCATAACCATATCGGTAGCCATAGTCAGGTTGATGGTGGTGTATGACATGAACCTGTCCTACATCTTTTAGTACTGAAGGGTTCTGTGCTGGCTGGCCCGTGTTACTTTCTGGAGCCATGGGGGGTGGTGGTGGTGGTGGTGGTGCAGTGTCTGGCTGTGGATTTTCAGGTGGCGGTGGTGGCTCTTTTGGTGGTTCTGATGGTCCGGATGTTGGAGCATCTGGTGGGGGAGGCTTTGCTGTATCAGGGGGTGGACCAGCGCCTTCAGGTGCTTGTTCTGTTGGTGGAGCAGGTGGCTCTGTCGGTTCAGTGTGTGAACATATGGTGGCAATTTTCCTTGTCTTCTTAATTGCTTTGACAATCTTTTCTGGATCTGCCCACCCTATTATTGTCAGTTTTTGTTGAGGGAAGTCGATATAGAGATCATATATACCTGTGGAGCATAAGAATTAACTCAACATGTGCCATATAGTTTCATTGGAAATTTGGAAGAACAAAAAAAAAAAAAATTAAGCACTGTTCAATATCAATTGCTTACCATTAATGCCATTTAGTGCTTTCTTAATCTTCTGTACACACCCGTTACAGTCCATCCGGACCTGTATCTCTGTGACCCGAGGTTTCTGCATTTGACAAAAAAACTTGATTGATTAGAATAAGTGCCTTGTGATGTATGAAAAATGAAGATAACCCTTTATATAAAATGATATAGGTGGTTTGGAGGTATTAATATTATACCTCTAACTCGGGAACCATGAGGCAATGGAAAGGGAAGAGAGAAATCCAGAGGAGCGAGCTTTGTATTGTATGGAATGGAGATAGTCCTGAGTGAATGAAGAATCAGTAGGTTGGCATTTATTTGTACAGAGGGCAGGAATACTTGAAAGGTTAATAAAGGTGTGGGACATGCAAGGAATCTTTTTTTGTGAGAGATGGGAGAGTTAAGCAAAAAGAGAAGGGTATTGCATGGTTAGCCTCAATAAGTCATTGTCAAATCTTAAAGGGGGCATAGAGAGTGGGTTTAAGAAAGGGGTCGGTGTTTTATAAGGACCTTGGAATGAGCCAAAGCCTAAGGGAATTTGCTTTATGATGGATGGCACATCTATAATTGTGGGACGTCTGTGAGGGAGGCTAGGATATCCAAAACCGACCATGTAAATTTTTTTAAAGAAAGATAGAAAAATTTAAAGTGAGAGCAGATGATAGATCTTTGTATATATGGTTCATTGGTCAACAAAATCATGGCAGCTTTTTAAGCTCTCAAGGATATCCACTATCAAGGAATCCTTTATTCACAAGAAACCATTCTAAATAAAAATGGCAAAAAAAGTACTTCTATATTTCTAATGTTACTTTTAATAGGTTGGAAGGCACAAACCTTCTTTCATTTTTGTCATAAAGGTTGATGGAGATTGGAGAACAAATTCCCTCACTGGCATTATGAAGTGAACGACTCTCCAATCTTTGGTTTTTATTTTTTTATTTTTTTATTTTATGAATCAATCTTTGTTTTTTACTGATAAACTGTGGATTGCTTTTATTTGAGATTGAGATACAAACGCTATTCAGCCAACATTAATTGTTATTTACCATTGATTATCTGTAACTAGAAGGTTGCCCGCGCGTTGCGCGGATAATGCTGTAAACTTTTATGTAAAATGGTTTTAGAAATTTTTGTACATATATTATAGCATAAATAATAGATATTTTCATTGCTAAAATCACCTACAATTATAGTAGAAACTTCAGAGTATGTAGGCATATTTTGTTGCCTACCATCAGTTGATCATAAACCAATTAATTGCAAGGATACATTATGCATAATTGCGTATCAAACTCCTTGAACCTATCCCTTGTCATACGAAATGTCTAACTAAGGCATTGATCTTATGAAGCATCTTCAATAATATTTTAATTATAGTAGTGCTAAGGTTGCATAGTGATTTATGTCTAGGCAAAGCAACAAACACACACTGATATTGTTAAGGCTCTCGTGGACATCCATACATGATACTTGACCAATAAATAAATAAAGCAAGCAACTTCAATGATAATTGAGCTAGACATGATTCAGCATATTTAACAAATTTTTAACAAAGGTGTATCAGTATAATATATTTAACAATTTTTTTAATACCATTTTGAGTTAATATAGATTATAAGCTAACCTTCAAATAATGGAGACACCACATAATTTTTTTGCCCACTTAGTTCTTAATTTGTACCTTTGCGGTTCTCATTGTTTCTTTCTTTGTTCCTATTTTTAACAATTGAGTTTTTGTTATTTAGTAGGACATAGAATATGTGTAGATTGTGTTGATTATTTTAAAACTTTGCTTCCAACTAATACTTAACCTCTCAATAGGTAAAAGACAATTATTCACCTAAAAATAATAACAACTTTCCAACCCGTAGTTAAGTTAATTTGTTTCATTGTCAATTATATAGGCTGCTACATCATACAATCAAATAAAAATTATAAATTTTCTTCAAGCATTTTATCAAACACTATAGATTCAAAATAAAATATATAATTATTCCTGGGCTCTTAGCACTTCAAATCCCACAAAAGTTTTGGCTCCATTGGCGTTTTGAATGTGATCCAATCCATATAGATACATGGGTATGTGCTCCAACTACATGTGGCATGGAGGACCTTGATTTGTTGATTAAGCTTCTTCCTCATTGTTGATCTTTCTACCTGCCTAACAAAACCGGATTATATACTCAACTTATCTTTGCCTTAGGGTCTAAATAGTACCCAATTCAACTAATTTTCTTAATCACATCCTCATGTAACATATTTAAATCACTCACCAAAAGCCAAATTATAAATTATAAAAATGGTGTGGCTCAGTAAAAATCTTGACCGCAAATAGTTCAAATGAAAAGAAACAAACTACCATCTAGTTTGATTATCAAAAACCCATTACCTCTTAGCTACTAATGTAGAGTTTTAGTATTTCATACCTCTTAGATACTAAATAAGGGTATGATAAATTAGGGGCCGGTGGCTTTTTCTTCTTGGGTTTAGTGACTTTAGTCTCCAACCAAAATAGGTAAAGTTGAAGCTTCAATCTCCTCAAGTCAATCTTCTCTCAAACATTGCAAAACACAAACTCGGTACCTCAAATAATTTTTTTTTTAAATGAAAGAAATAAACAAAGAGTGAGAGTCGAGAATATTTATTGATTTATTTATAGACACTGAGAAAGGAGTTTTTGTCCATGAACTCGTAGTGGAATTGTTGATCCATTAATAGAAGGAAGATCCATCAATTGATAAAAGAAATAGGTACATTAGTGTGTGTTTAAATTGAAAGGGGAAGTGAAATAGTTTTTATTTATTTATTTATTTTCTAAAAGAACTGAAGATTTAAGGGAGAGAATAACTGAATAAAAAAATTTAAGATGGGTTGATCTTAACGGAAATATATTAAAATTTAACAGTGCAAAGCTTGGTCTCACTTTGCCAAGTGCTTATCCGTAATGTGCATTTAAATTTGAACATTTAAATTGGTAGATTTTGTTATATACCTTTCTAAAAAATTCATGCTTATAGTACTGTTGGAATAAATAACAGTCACACTAATAAAAATAAAAATGGAAAGAATTGACTTGTAATTAATATATATATATATATATATATTCTTAAATGTTTTGAATTATTCTAATATCACTCACACATACACAATCAAAATGTTGCAAAATGGGCATCACTTAAGATAAATTTCATAGCTACAAAATTCTCCTGTCTTGTTTTTTTATTTTGTTTTGGTGTAGTGACAAAATTGTCAAGTTAAGCAAACCATAAAAACTATAGAAAAGAAATCAAAACCAAAATAGTGTTTATTTGAAGCAATTTACAACGTTACTTCTAGCACAAACCATATTTATTGCGTATTGCTACAATTTACAATATGAGCACATAAAAAATAGTTTGCTACTCCTCGCATTAATCGTTGCCTATAGCAAAACACTCAACTATTTTATCAAACAATTTGCGTACATATAAATAAAAGGAAATTGCGTCCAAACCAAAATTACAAAGTAAAATTAAAGATATCAAAGTAATAAAGTAATAATTTAAAAGACTAACAGAGAAAGGGTTGTTTTAGAGATTATATACCCACCTTTTAGAGGAAGAATGACCTTACGATTCAATTTGGGATCTAAAGGATAGCTCCAAGAAGAAGATATAATGGTTTAAGCAAATTGGCATCAATGGAGCTAGAAAGGGTAGAGGTATCTAATGGGATTTGGGTTATTGTCCAAAGAATTATTACATTGATTTATTTTTCTCAGTGTCCAGCAAGCTTTGAGGGCTACAGATAATATATATATATATATATATATATATATATATTGATTTAAAAAGAAATATATTAGTGTGCTTCAAATTTAAAGGGGAACTGAAGAGTTAAGAAAGAGAAAGAGGTGAATTTGATTTTGCTAAACAATGAGTAATGTGCATCTTTTCAATTTCTAAAAGGATGTTGGAATTTATTTTTCAAGTGAAGGTGATTTGGGAATGTTAAATGCAATAATTGGTCTAATAGAGCTCAAATAGAGCGCCACATGGCAGGACCTCATGCTCTTCCGCATGAGGTCTCTGCTTTTATATATATATTGATAGTGCTAACAAAAAGATTGGCTTGATTGTATGAGTTTGACAGCTGAATATATTCTTGTGCTAAAATTTGGACTCCTGTCTTTGTTTTTGTGTAACCTCAAGTGGCACCATGGATTTGGTTTTGAGTTTGAAATCATTAAGTAGAAGAGTATTTTGTTGAGTAATTTGTTAGGGCCTTTCTGTATTTATAGTATTTTTATATGGACTTTTAGATCTACTTATGAATTTATAATTAATGGTATTTTGGCGCAGCGGGAATGTGATCATCTCTATTTATTTTTTTGGAGAATTGATCCTCACCATTTTGAGAGTCTATTTCATTGTGAAAATGATAGTTTTTAGTGTCATGTCATTTAAAACGATAAAATATAAATGATATGACACTGGATACATCTTTAGATTTATAATGTTTTATTTCAACCATAAAATCAATCCATTTTAAATGGAGAGGATCTTAATATGGTATCGTATTGTTGTACCTAATTTTATTGCATATTGGAGAAGTTATGCCTAAACAAGTCAAACCCATTTTAGTGATTATTGTAAACAATTATAATGTGCACTAGTGCGTATCACACCCTCCTAAGATAAATCTTACTTGTAAGTCCTGTATATAGAACCTATCCTTATTTATGAGGGAAGAAGAATAATGCAACGGGTCTATAGAACACTTTCTCTAATCACATCATAAGTAGGAGATTCCTTCATACAACTTGATGCCCATGAGTTTTGATGCTAGCCCAGTTTTTTTTTTTTTGACATTTTGATTTGAACATAGTGCATGAGCTTGATGCAAGTGATAGACTGTGAGGCCTGACCACGTGGTGCCTGCCAGATGTCTGCTAGACATTGCAGTACCAAGTCAATTGTTATACTTTCATTTAGATTAGTGGCTAGTTTTTTTAAATTCTAAGCACCTGATTGACCAAAAAGCTATTTGCCAACAAGAGTACATGTTTAAATTGTATTCAGTTTGGCTTTTGAGCAGCTCAAAAGTTGGGTATTGTTTGATATCGCTTGCAGTTCAAAGATTCAATCCAAACTGGCTTGAGCTTGGCTTTTTGAGAGGTACCTCAATTAATATGTTCTATTAGTGGTCCTACTTTATAGATTTTCTTTTTCTTCTTCTTTCTTGTTTGTTTGTTTGTTTGTTTGTTTTTTTTTTTTTTGGGGGGGGGGGGGGGAACTGGGGGCCATACATATTAGTTAAACAATGATGCCACCAAGGTTAGATGAAAAGTTCTGCAGTGACACAGAAGGTTGAGACTCAGATTTTAGTTCTATGCCATGGGAGATTTTGTTAGAATATAATTGTGAAAAATATTGATTACATTTTTTTTTACCTGTAATAGTCTCATTCTTTTTGGCTTTTAGGCTTTAATGTTAGGGGTAGGTAAGCTTTAATTTGAAAGAGAATGAGTTTTTTTTGTGTGGATGAATGAATTTATGTCATTTCTACAAGAATAAGAGAAACAAATGTACAATCAGATTTCACTACAAACAAAAAAAAACGAATAGCATTGATGCTGCAGATGTCTAGCTTTAAGGCCAAACCAAACAAATGTACACACAGATCCCACTACAAACAGAATACAAAGCAGCACTTATGCTGCTGGCCTAATGTACGAAATAGGACATTTCGTTTTTTCATCTAATAGTGAATGTGCAATCAGTATCACATCAATTAAAATTCTGAATGACATAGCACAACATATGTCTTTGGATTTGTAAATTTGTTTTATACTATAAAATTTACTCTTTTCATTTCAAATGAAAAATGGGGATGATCCTTATCCAATTTTTTGCAACATTTTAGGCCCGTTAAAAGACACTGGTCTAAGTGCATTAGAAGAAGTTTGCCTTCCCTTCGAAATAAAAATGATCGTTTGTAACGTTACCCTCATGTATGTGACATTTATTTGCTCGCATGAACCCTATATGCATGTAAAAATGATGTATACATAGAGTATTTATATCTAGTCTAGTTTTGAACTCGAATTTTGTTAAAGAATGTTATATTTATAAAACTAGAACTATAGCTGATCCGTATGGTATTAGAATCTAGTTTGCTTTCCTTCTAAATCTAGGTTTTGGCTACACAAATGAAAACTCTTCAAGTACTGTTGTCACCAATCATATGACATCATACTTTTCCGTGATAATTTCTTGTGGTATTGGGAAAGGAATATTTGCTATTTATGACAACTACGTTTGCTTGGTGATTAGCCAAAGTGATAAACTCTCTTTTATCTCAGAGTCAAAAGAATATTATAGCCAAGTGGGAAAAAAAAAAATCACCTCCTATCCTATGTTGAGGCGGGTTTCTGGTCTTCATGTGTAAGCATTTTCCTATTGACCAATCTGATAGGATAGAGAGCTCTATGATTGAAGCAGAAATTTAGATGGGTTGGAACAGGTGTGCTTTATAAATATGGTCCATTTGTAAAGAGTAAAGAAAACTGACTGGCTTTCAATTTTGTTGGATGGACGTTGATTATGGGGAATATATACAGGCTGGCTATGCAATTGTCATCCTTGTTTTGTTATGGACATAAGGCATCTCAAGAAAAACACAGTGAAAATGAAAGCAAGCACTCTCTGAGTATTTCAATATAACATTTGACTTGTACCTAGCTATTCCATGAGTTTTAACCAAGATAAATGCTGATGAACAACTTATTAATGATGGTCTGCCTTCTAAGTTATGGTATGACGCATTCTAGACCTCCTTCACTGACAGAGAAATCGAATATATGGTGCCCATGGTCCATCACTTCTGTGTGATCCTTAACTTGGCCAAATTCTTTAGCAACTAGACCATTCTATGTCAAGGAACAAGTAATAAGTATCTTGTTAGCATGGTTAGCCTTTGTTCATGACTAAGACATAATAATCAAATTTTGAATAGGATTCATTATGTTGAGGGCAAAAAGTTCTTGACAGTGTCAACATCTTCATCACCTTCAAAGATGTGATTGCTCAACATGACCTCAGTCAGGAGCATAGCCACAAGATTATGTGGGTTGCAAGAGAATTAAATCTTCTGTAGTTCTTAGCTAGGGAACTTTATCCATATTTACTAAAATTCTATCTATTCATTTTGAAATGAGTTGATTGGATTTTGCTACATTGTTAATAATTTAAATTGATTTAATATTTATTTAAAAGTTGACAACGTATTAAAATCCAACTCACACATCTATATAATATCTAAAAGCGAAAGTGTAGCATTTATTGTTACTACGCTCTTATTGAGCCCATTTGTTAGGATTAGTGCCCTTAAATCCTATTGTATGATGCTATGTATGTTATTATTTATGACATTATGTATGACTTAATGTTGTATTTAATAAAGTTGTTTTATTATTATCTAAAAATAATGGTAACATGAATATTGGAATATTATCATATAGTCCATGAGATGCATAGTATGTGATTTATGTGAAAAGTTACAGAAGATATAAATCACAAATTCTTTGTAAACTCAGAAGTTTAGTTTGCAGTCGGTGATGAAATTGGGCATTTTATCTGCGAAGACTATAACATATCAACTAAGATGATTTGTCTTAATCATGGAAATAGAGATTTCTAGTTGATATGTTGACATGTTTTAAGAGTTAAAACATATTGAACTAGACCAGTGTGAGATTTATTATTCTCCTAATGACTGTCAAATGAATAATAAACTCACGATTTATATTTGCATGAAATCTTAATCCTGAGAGAATAATGAACTTGATCATGAAGTGTAGGTTGTTTTGATATATCAGGAGTGAGATCTAGAGTTACGGTCAAAATCTCAGTATGTTAGGCAACCACATTTAATGTTGATAGAACATATATTCTCAAGATGGAATTCATAGTTTTTTAACGGAAATACAAAATATTCCCTTGAGATAAGTTTAATGGGTTTGTTATTCAGAATGTTAGGCTTAACTACTTTAGTAAATAGTTACTAAAGTATATATTTATGAAATTGGATTTCATAAATATATTATGAATAACTTAAAAAATTAAACCGGGTACTCAAGGATAAGATGTAGTAATCTACAAAGTGGCAGTCTACATTCATGACTTTGTGTTACTACGAATATTTTATAAAGGAGTTGTATGTACAATAAAGTCTTGGGATATAATTTATAGATAAGACCTAGAGTGCAACTATATTTATGTAGTGGTATTAAATATAATTAATGGTAACTTTGGACTTGTCAAGAGTTGACAAAAAAGCCTAAGGCCCATTGGAGCTAGTGTCTTATTGGTCCCTTTTGGTTCCACTCCAAGCCACACACTTAAGCCCAATTGGAAAGGCCCAAAAGACTAGCTCAATTAGATAATCGGTTAGACATAAAGGGAGAAATATACAGAATTTTCAGAAGAGAATTTTGTAAGAACACTATTGCAAAGTGATGCAAAAAAAAAAAATGTTAAACACTTTGACATTTTTTTTTTCCTTTGGAACTGATTGAGAGACTACATATTTTGGGCGTTAGTGGAATTGGAGTGAAGATTGAAAGTCTTCCTAAGTGATTTTGATCTTCGTTTTTTTTTTTTTGAAATTCACCGCTCCAAGGTACACTCTCTTGTTCTTAAATTTTGAAACTTATATAGTACATGTTAACTTTTATGAATGAAGTAGATCCGTTTGTTTTTCGCTGCGCACATGCATTTTTCCATCAAATGGTATCAGATCGATTTTCATTTTGTATCTGTTTAACATGTTTATAGTTTTGGAATTATAGACAATAGTTTCATGTTGTTAGAAATTTGTTTTCTGCATGATTGTTGAAATTATTGTTTGATAAAAACTGATTTTGATGTTATGATGTTGTTTAATTTTTAGTTTTAGTATGTTAAACTGAACTTTAAGGCTATAACATCAATGTAATTCAGTTTTGATATCAATTTATGTTCATTATGATCGTATGTTGGTTGTTTTGTACATGAAAACGTAGAAAAACTATCTTAGAAAAATTCTGGAGAATTCAAAATTCGTGACGCTCGATTAAGCGAGGATCTGTCGAGCATCTATTGAGCTGACAGAAGATCTCTCGATCGATCGAGGATCTGTCAAGAATCGATCAAGCTTTGTAGAACTTATTCTCGATCGATCGAGAATCTGTCGAGGATCGATTGAGGACTGTGGATTCAAAATTTTTCCTAAGTGTTTTTACATATATAAAGAGCAAGGCAATGTGTAATTAGTTTATGTATGTTTTAAATTTAAAAACCTTTATCTTAAAACATCTAGTGAGAGAGAGATACAAGAGTTGGATCTCATGGCCTCTATTGTTAGTTTATAGTAGTGTGAAATATATACTTTGTCTTTGCCTTGAGCTTAGCATTCCATGCGGAGAGTATTTATTTCATGGTCCTACAAGATTGAATTTCTTGGTTTATAGTGGTTTGATCAAACGCCTTGTCTTAGCTTCAAGCTTTGCATTCCATGCAGAGGGTGTTTGTATCATGGTACTACAAAATAAGCTTGTTAAAGGAATGAAATGTGGCTATACATGATTCTAGACAATGGTATACACTAGACTAAGTATTATAGTATCATTTATGCTGAGTTTTTACTAATATTACTAAGAGGCTAAATGTAAAACGGCATATTATTAGTGTTTGGTAAGAGTTATCATGATAGCATTAATAATGAGAATAGTTCTCAATCAATTATAGTATTTAATGTTCATTCTATGCTGAGGAATATTGAATATGAGATTGGGTTGTCGTTGCATATATTATGTTATGGTTTTATTAAGGTTCCATACTATATGTTTATATGCTAAATTGATAATTTCCAGTTTACTTATTATATTCATGTTTATTATTTTCAGATTTGAACATGACATCATTTAGCTCACTTGTTTCTATTCTTAATAAAAAAAAAACTGACTGGATCCAATTGTGTTGACTGGAAAAAAAATTTGGACATTGTTTTAACAGCTGAAGAGCACAAATATGTGCTTACTCAACCATGTCTTACTTTCCCTTCATTAGATGCTCCTCTTGAGGAAAAACAACGATATGATCGTTGGCAGAAATCTAATGAAATGACCAAGTGCTATATTCTAGCATCCATCTCAAATGTTCTACAGCATCAAATGTAGGATGTAAAACTTGTTCTGGACATTATGCATAGTTTGAAGGAGATGTTTGGTGAGCAAGGCCGTTCAGCAAGTCAAGAAACCATGAGGCAAATTTATAATACCAAAATGGCTGAAGGTACTTTAGTGAGAGAGCATTGTCTTATAATGATCTCTAATCTGAATACATTAGAGGTTTTAGGTACTGACATTGATGGAGAATCCCAAGTGGATATGATACTCCAGTCACTACTGGAATTATTCAAGGAATTCAGACTCAATTACAATATGAACAAAAATATTTATTCTTTGTTTGAATTAATGAATGAGTTAGTGGCGGCGGAAGACATCCTTGGTACTTCTAGTGTTGAAGCCAATGTTGGTGAAGCTTTTACTTTTTAACCTAAGTCGAAAGGCAATGGTAAGAAGAAGAAGAAGAAGAAGGACTTCACTAAGCAAGAGGGTAAACAAATTGCCTTGGGAGTTGCTGACAAAGGAAAGAAGCTCAAAGGAAAGTGTTTTCATTGTGGTGAGAAAGGACATTGGAAGAGAAATTGTCCAAAGTTTAAGGCTGCCAAGAACAAGGGTATGTAAACTTCCTTTCTTCTTGAAATATGTTTGGTACTAAATCCCATGGATTCCTGGTGTGTGGATTTAGGTTGTACTAATCATATCTGCAATTCTTTGCAGGGGTTTCAGGAGACCAGAAAGCTGAGTGAAGGGGAATTGTTTCTTACTTTGGCTGATGGGAGCAGAATTCCGGTTGAAGCTGTTGGTGTTGTTAATTTGTGTTTTGAGTCTAGGGTTTTAATATTGCAAGACTGTCTGTTTGTACCTAATGTTCATAGGAATTTAATTTCTGCAACTTATTTAGGTAAACATGGGTATTGTATTATCCTTAAAGACAATGTTGTAATAAAGAAGGGTAAAGTATTTATCTGTTCTGGCAATATTGTTGATGGTTTTTATATTTTAATTCCTGATAAGCATGAATTATACAATTACGAATTAGATAATAATTCACATGTGAAATTATTAAAGAAAAAGTTTCCTTCTACTAATGAAGCATATCTTTGGCACTTGCGTTTGAGTCATGTTAATTCAAACAGAATTCAAAGACTTATCAAAGATGGACTCTTACAGCCCATGGAATTTGATGAATTTTCAGTTTGTGAATCTTGTTTGGAAGGTAAAATGACCAAATAACCTTTTAATGCAAAAGGTAGAAGAGCCCAAGAATTGCTTGAATTAGTACATTCAGATGTACGTGGTCCTATTTCAATCCAAGCAAGAGGTGGTTATGAGTATTTCATCACCTTCACTGATGATTACTCTAGATTTGGTTATGTGTACTTAATGAAACGGAAGTCCAAAACTTTTGACAAGTTTAAAGAGTTTAGGGCTGAAGTTGAGAATCAATTGGGTAAACGCATAAAAGCCATTCGATCTGATCGAGGTGGCGAATACCTTCTTGGAAAATTCAAGGATTACTTGACTGAAAATAGGATTATATCCCAATTGATTGCATCTGGAACTCCACAACAAAATGGTGTAGCAGAAAGAAGGAATAAGACTTTTTAGATATGGTTAGATCCATGATGAGTTATTCAACTCTACCAATTTCCTTTTGGGGATATGCTTTAAGTACTGCAATGTATCTTCTGAATTTAGTACCTTCGAAGTCTGTTCCTAAAACACCTGTGGAGTTGTGGAATGGGCATAAGCCTAGTATAAGACATCTCCATATTTGGGGTTGTCCAACACATGTGTTAAAAGGAAACTCTGACAAGTTACAGTCTAAAACAGAAGTGGTTTTCTTTGTAGGGTATCCAAAAGGAACAATTGGAGGTTTATTCTATAGTCATAAGGATAATAAAGTGTTTGTTAACACAAATGCCAAATTCTTGGAAAATGACTGTATGAATAATTTTACTTCTAGAAGTAGAGTTGTCTTGGATGAAATGAATGAACCTGTAGTTAAACAACCAATGGATGAAACTAGGGATGATGTGATTGTATTGGATACACCACAAGATACTATTCATGAGATGTCTAGTACACAGGGGCCTCGTCGTAGTGGGAGAAATGTTCGACCTCCTGTGAGATTCATAGGTTTGGGAGAAACTTATGAAGCTATCTCTGAAGAGGCTGAATCAGATCCTTACACTTATGATGAAGCAATAAATGATATAGATGCATATCATTGGGTCCAAGCTATGAAATCTGAATTGGATTCTATGTATTCTATGTATTCCAATCATGTGTGGGATCTTGTAGAGGTGCCTAACGGCATTAAACCTGTTGGTTGCAAATGGGTTTACAAGAGGAAGAGAGGGATAGATGGAAAGGTTGAAACTTTTAAAGCAAGACTAGTGGCGAAAGGGTATACACAAAAAGAAGGCATTGACTATGATGAAACTTTTTCGCCAATAGCCATGCTTAAGTCTATCAAAATTCTCTTATCTATTGCTGCTCATTATGATTATGAGATTTGGCAAATGGATGTCAAAACTACATTTCTTAATGGCAATCTTGAAGAAGAAATCTACATGTTGCAACCGAAAGGTTTCATAGCAAAGAATCAAGAGCATATGGTATGCAAGTTGAAAAGGTCCATTTATGGACTTAAGCAAGCATCTAGGTCATGGAACATTAGATTTGATCAGGCAATCAAATCATTTGGTTTTGAACAAAATCTTGATGAACCATTTGTGTACAAAAGACATCAAGACAACATAGTAATGTTCCTAGTACTTTATGTTGATGACATTCTACTCATTGGAAATGATGTAGGGGTAATGTTATCAGTTAAAGTTTGGTTGTCAAGCCAATTTGATATGAAGAACTTGGGCGAAGCTAACTATATTCTAGGGATCAAGCTTTGGCGAGATCGAAAGAATAGGATGTTGGGTTTGTCACAAGCTGGATATATAGATAAGGTTCTAGAACGGTTTAGCATGCAAAACTCCAAGAAATGATTACTTCCTTTTAGACATAGAGTTCCTCTGTCTGATGACCAAAGGACTAAGATTCAAGAGGAAGAAAACATGATGAGACAAGTTCCCTATGCTTCTGCTGTGAGAAGTCTCATGTATGCCATGCTTTGTACTAGACCGAATATTTGTTATTCAGTTGGCATGGTCAGCCGATATCAATCAAATCTAGGACCTAAATATTGGCAAGCTGTAAAACATATTCTCAAGTATTTAAGGAGAACTAGGGATTATATGCTTGTTTACCGTTGTGAGGATTTGATTCCCATTGACTATATAGATTTGGATTTTCAGTCGGATCTAGATTTCAGAAAATCCACGTCGGGATGTGTTTTCACCTTGGGAGGTGGAGCCATAAGTTGGGGGAGTGTTAAGCAATCTTGTATTTCTGACTCCACCATGAAAGCCGAGTATGTTGCTGCTTGTGAAGCAGCAAAAGAGGTTGTTTGACTCAAGAAATTCCTTTTTGATCTTGGTGTTATGAGAATTGAGCAAGTTCCTATTACATTGTTCTGCGACAATAGTAGAGCAGTTGCACAATCCAAAGATCAAAGGAATCACAAGAAAGGAAAGTACATTGAGAGAAAGTATCATATCATTCGAGACATTGTTGCTCGTGGAGATGTGGTAGTAGCAAAGATTGATGATGCAAAGAATCTAGTAGATCCCTTTACCAAAGCCTTGCCCCAAAGGACTTTCGAGTCACATTTGGAGGAGATGGGAGTTAGATTAGTGCACAATAGTCTTTAGGGCAAGTGGGAGATTGTTAGGATTAGTGCCCTTAAATCCTATTGTATGATGCTATGCATGTTATTATTTATGACATTATGTATGACTTAATGTTGTGTTTAATAAAGTTGTTTTATTATTATCTAAAAATAATGGTAACATGAATATTGAGACATTATCATATAGTCCGTGAGATGCATAGTATGTGATTTATGTGAAAAGTCACAGAAGATATAAATCACAAGTTCTTTGTAAACTCAGAATTTTAGTTCGTAGTCGGTGATGAAATTGGGCATTTCATCTGCGAAGACTATAACATATCAACTAAGATGATTTGTCTTGATTATGAAAATAGAGATTTCTAGTTGATATGTTAATATGTTTTAAGAGTTAAAACATATTGAACTGGACCGGTGTAAGATTTATTATTCTCCTAACGATTGTCAAATGTATAATAAACTCACAACTTATATCTGTATGAACTTTTAATCCTGAGAGAATAATGGACTTGATCATGAAGTGTAGGTTGTTTTGATATATCGGGAGTGAGATCTAGAGTTACGGTCAAAACCTCAGTATGTTGGGCAACCACAATTAATGTTGATCGAATATATATTCTCAAGATGGAATTCATAGTCTCTTAACGGAGATACAAAATATTCCCTTGAGATAAGTTTAATGAGTTTGTTATTCAGAATGTTAGGCTTAACTACTTTAATAAATAGTTACTAGAGTATATATTTATGAAATTGGATTTCATAAATATATGATGAATAACTTAAAAGATTAAACCGGGTACTCAAGGATAAGATGTAGTAATTTACAAAGTGGCAGTCTACATTCATGATTTTGTGTTACTACGAATATTTTATGAAGGAGTTGCATGTACAATAAAGTTTAGGTATATAATTTATAAATAAGGCCTAGAGTGCAACTACATTTATATAATGGTATTAAATATAGCTAATGGTAACTTTGGACTTGTCAAGAGTTGACAGAAAAGCACAAGGCGCATATTGCGAAGTGGTGCAAAAAAAAAAAAAAAATGTTAAACACTGACATTTTTTTCCTTTGGAATTGATTGAGAGATCACACATCTTGGGCGTTAGTAGAATTGAAGTGAAGATTGAAAGTCTTCCCAAGTGATTTTGACCTTCGGTTTTTTTTTTTTTTGAAATTCACCGCTCCAAGGTACACTCTCTTGTTCTTAAATTCTGAAACTTATATAGTATATGTTAACTTTTATGAATGAAGTAGATTCGTTTGTTTTCCGCTGCGCACATGCATTTTTCCATCACCATCAACATAGCATTTCGGTCTATTTAGTAGATTCTTGATAAAATTACATTTAACTTTTATGAATCAAGTTTGGTCTATTCTGTCTATTTTGGTCTAGTTCAGTCCATTCGGTCCACTTCGGTGATGCTTTGAAAGGAGTGATTGATGTAGAAAGAGGAGTTGCTTCATTGAAAATTATGTCACTTTCTCAGCATAATGTTAGTAGATTCTTGATAAAATTACATTTTTTATATGTTATTAAAGTCTTGTATTTTTTTTTCTAATATAATTGATGGATTTACATGTATATGCTTTTTCTTTAGGCTAATTAAGATGTATAGAGAATGGACAGTCTGTAAGGAGCATAATATGTAAAAATTGAACCGTAATATTTATTGTTGAAATACTCTTGTTGAGCCACATTAGCGTAGCATTTTGGTCTATTGTCTACAATAGTTATGCTTTGAGAGGTGAGATTTGTGTAGAAAGAGGAGCCACTTCATTGAAAATTATGTCACAAAATAAGCATAATGTTGGTTGGTTCTTGATAAAATTACTTTTTCATATGTTATTAAAGTCTTGTAATTTTTTTTTTCAAATATAAGTAATGAATTAATTTACGTATGCTTCCTCCTTAGGCCATTTAAGATGTTTATGCCATTTAAGATGTATAAAGAATGAGTCATTTGTAAGGAGCATAATAACTAAAGGTAGAAGCATAGTATTTATTGTTATTATGCTCCTATTGAGGTATATCAATATAGCACTTCGGTCTAGTTTGGTTCACTTCAGTGCATTCGGTCTACTTTGGTCATTTTCACTCCATTTTGTCTAGTTCAATCCATTCTAGTCCACTTAAATCCATTCCGGTCTACTCCGGTCCATTTCGGTTCTATTCAGTGATGCTTTAAGATGAGAGGTTTGTATAGAAAGAGGAGCCACTTTATTGACAATTATGTTAAATTTTTAGCATAATGTTGGTAAATTCTTGATAAAATTACATTTGTAATATGTTATTAAGTATTTTATTTTATTTTCCTAATATAAGTGACATTTGCTTATATATGCTTCATCTTTAGGTTATTGAAGACGTATAGAGAATGAACCGTTTCTAAGGAGCACTAAAAAAAAATTTCAACTACACATTATGTTATTTACAAAATATCTCACTTTATATAATAAGTAATGTGGGAGCATTTTTTGCAAATGTTGGGCTGGGCTGCCTCCTGCTGCACTAGACCCTAAAGTTTTCTAGATTAGGGAGTTGAGACTGGTCCAATAGCAACCCTCCTTGGTTTGGTTTGTGCGCAAATAATGCCTCCATTTACCAAGATTGTTTATCACTTGCCCGTGGCAGACAGAGCTGTTATAATAGTTGCGACAGACAGATATAATAAAGCCAATAACAAAAATTCTTTCGCTATTCTGACAAAGGTAAATAATGGGCTTGGATAATGAATACTCGTCTTATGAAAAAAGCAACAAAGGATAAGTATTGAATGAATAGCAATAAGCTTATTAAAAGAAAAAATGTTAGTCTGCTGTATCAAGTTACGTTGCTAGGTCTAAGTCAAGAAGGGGCACCATTTCTTCAACGCGACTAATCTCTTTGAAGGAGAAATTAACTACTTTGAAGGGGCGTGCCTGAATGACTTGTATTTAGAGAGGTCCTTTGCCGTTATCAGAGAACATGGGTCAGAGAGGGAGAGGGAGATCAATCTATTTGGTGCATGCTTGCCACTCTATTCTTTCCGTTTTTACTTTTCTTTCTATTCTCTCCAATTCTTTCCTTTCTTTTTCTTTGTTTTTTCTTTCAATGTTTTTTTTTAGTTTTGGTGATTCTCTCCCCAGAGGTCGCTTTGCCCCCGTCGTGCACAGTAAGGGCTCCTTATATAATGCCAACCGTGGCTGGCTTTTACCATTTTAGCCCTTAACCATTTTTGTCTTGTGCGGGTGTCCTTGTCGACCATTACTGATTGGTCAGTCACCCAACCAGCGCCATTTACCTGTGCTGGCCGCGCCACTCAACCTCACCAGACAAAGAAGTCTCTTTTGTTTGTTTGCTTGCTGTGACATCCTTACCTGCCATAGTATAAGTACTCTCTTCCTCTTTGTCCCTTATAGCATGCACCTAGTGGTTCCAACTCAGCTTTGCCACTTTTGGGTGGTATGTCATCCCAACATGACATTGCCTCCAAAAGAGCCTGAGTAGGAAACACGAAAATAAGTTTTCCCCTTCCCCACTGCCAGACTATGCTCTCTTACCTCTGAACCATGACCCAACACTTCCTGTATTGGTTGGGTACAGGCTGGTGGTGTTTGGATTTGTGCGTGCCTTACTTTCATTCTCGTCCAAAATTTGCCTGCTGCTTGCCGTGATTTGAAGATTTACTCGTTCTTCTGTTTGTTTTTAACTTCTTACAGCGTGGGCTGCTTTATTAATCTCTGATTCTTTATGGCTTGCTGGGCTTTGCCTGATTGTGGGCTTCCTTTCCTTCGTGCCCTCCTCCATGTTCTATTGCTAGCCTTGCTATTACTTCCTGCCGCGTTATTCTGTCATGCCTGCTGTGATGTTTACTTGACCTAGGGCTACTGGGATTCTTTGGGCTTGCTGTTCATCCCTTTTCTAATGGCCTAATAAACTTATTGGACATTTTATTACTTGCGGGATCCCGCTTCCCGCTTATTTCCTTTTGGGCATCATTGGCCCGTTTACTTTCTTGGGGCATCCTTGGCCCTTTCCAGTTTTGTGCTTCCCATGGGCTTTTACTAATTCCTTGGGCTTTCTTGGCCCAAGTACTTCATACTTCATCTTTGTGGCTTATGGATTCTCCATTGCCCCTTACTCTCTTTACTTACATTGCTTTGGGTTTGCTGTGGTCCATTTTCACTTTTCTACATCCATACTGCCGATGGGTTTGCTATTTCTTTCTTTCTAGGCCTTCTTAGGCCCATTTACTTTTTCATGGTCCATTTGTTTGCTTTATGGACCCATGATCCATTATTCCTGCCACTTAGGCTCAATGGTATTTCCATCCCACTTTCTGCTGCCCACGTCTTTAGGCTTTCTCCTCCTGCTGGGCTTCTAAAAAATGAGCATCTACAAGTGAATGTAAAATGTATTATGTTTCCTTAAAAAAAAATACTAAATTCAAAGTACTTTCAAATAAAAAATAAATAGCTTAATTTAAAAATCTAATATATAGTATTATACTTCGTTAGAAAATAATCACATCACTTTAAGAAGGGTAAATGTTGATGGTGCTGTCTTTTCGTCACAACATGAGGCTTAGGTTGGGGTTATTATTCGTGATGATTAGGGGTTGGTTATAGTTGCTCTTAGCAAAAATATTAACTGTTGGGTCCATTGGAGATTGAAGCTAAAGCTTCTAACGAAGGAATTCTTTTTGCTAGGGATATTAGATTTTGAGAGTTTGTACTTAAAGAGTGTTGATGCTCATTTTGAGAAGCCCAGTAGGGAGAGGAAGCCCAACAATGTGGGCAGAATAGAACTAGCAATTGGATAGAAAGACCATTAAGCCCAAGTGGCAGGAATAATGGATCATAGGTCCATAAAGTAAATAAATGGATCTTGAGGAAGCAAATGGGCCTAAAAAAGCTTGAAAAGAGAGAAGTAGCAATCCCATGGGCAGTATATGACGTAGAAAAGTGAGAATGGGCCACAACAGCCACAGCGGGCCCGAAGTAATGCAAGTAAAGAAAGTAAGGGGCAATGAAGAGTTCATAAGCCCTAAGGATGAAAAAATAGAATAATTGGGTCAAGAAAACCCAAGGAGTTAGTAAAAGCCCATGAGAAAAGTAGAAAGGGCCAAGGATGCCCAAGGAAAGTAAATGGGCCAAGGATGCCCAAGAGGAAGTAAATGGGATACAGGAGCCCGAAAGTAATGTAGTGAAAGGACCAATGAGCTTATTGGGTCGTAAAAAAGAAATAAGTAGCAAGCCCAAAGAGGCACAGCAGATCTGGGTTAAATGACATCATGACAGGAATAGTAGAATGATGCGGCAGGAAGTAATAGTGAGACTATAGGAATAAAGCACGAAGAATGGCCTGAAGGAGGAAAGATCCACAATCAGGTAAAGCCCAGCCCCTAAGGGAGCAAGCCATAAAGAAATTAGGAAACGACCCACGTCATAAGAAGTTAAGGACGAATGACAAAATGAGCAGGCGGACATTCAAATCACAGCAAATGCATAAGCAGCAGGTAGATTTTGGACGAGCATGAAAGTGAGGCACGTACAAGGCCTAGACACCACCAGCTTGTATACAGCCAATACAGAAAGTGGTGGGTCATGGGTTAGAGGTAAGAGGGCATGGTTTGATAGTGGGGAGAGGGGAAAACCTATTTTTGTGATTCTTGCTCAGGCTCTTTTGGGGGAAGTGCCCTACTGGGATTACATACCGCCCAAAAGAAGTAAGGATGAGTTGGAACCTCTAGGTGCATGCCATGAGAGATGGAGAGAGAGAATACCCATACTGTGGCAAGTAAGAATGGCACGACAAGAAAATAAACAAAATAGTCTTCTTTGTCTAGTGTTGTGGAGTGGCGCGGCTAGCACAGGTAAGTGGTGCTGGCTGAGCAACTGACTAGCCAGTAATGGTCGGCAAGTAAGGTTGTCCATCTCACCCGCTGACCTGCCGAACCCGACTTGCTACAGCCTGATTCGACAACTTCGGTGGTCGGACGCAGGTCCCAAGCTCCAAAACCTGACGCCGGCGGTTCAGTTTCGGTTCCATTCCTTCAAAACCTATTCAATTCGACCCGCCCGAAAAGAGAAGGACCCCCTACGATTTCAAGCTTTTCGGTAAGTTTTCCAATACGATTTCGCAGATTTCGGAGACCAAAACACCAGATCCGGAGATTCTAGGCACGATTTGGGGGAAAAAGCGTCAGATTTGGCGAAATCTTTGGCAGATCCGGCTAGATCGCACCAGATCTTGGACCAAACAGGAGAGATCTTGCTGATTTCTCCTTTTTTTGGTGCTCTCCGGCGGGTTTCGGCCTCACCTGAAACCGCCGCTCACCCGACGGGAAACCGACGGGTAAAACCCGACCCTAATATGGGTCAGTTGCGAGTCCGGCACCTCCCTACCCGATCTCTGGTGGGTTGGCTGTGGGTTGGCTGTGGGTTGGGCACAACCTGACCCGCCCAACTCGTGGACAGCCCTATTGGCAAGGACACCCACACCAAACAAAGATGGTTAAAGGCTAAAATGGTAAAAGCCATCCGCGGTAGGCATTATATAAGGACCCTTGCTGTGCATAATAAAAGGGGGGATGGCAACAGTAACCTCTAGGTAGAGGATCACAATAACTAAGCAAACATCGAGAGATAAAAATGAAGGGAAAAGAAAGAAAGAAAGAACTGGAGAGAATAGGAAAAACAAAAAAAGAGAGAATAGAATGACAGACATGCACCAGATAGGTTGATTTCCTCTCTCCCTCTTCGACCCATGCTCTTTGCTAAAGACAAGAGACTTCTTTGGGCACAAGTCATTTAGGCCCGTTCCCTCAAAGCAGTTAATTTCTTCCCGGAGAGTTTATTCGCATTAAGGAAATGACTTTCTTCTCGACTTAGACCCCGTAGCATAACTTGACACGGTAGATTGATATTTCCCTTTGATTTAATAAGCTCATTACTACCTCTACCATATTTATTTTTGTTTCTATTTCATAAAACGTGCATTCCTTGTAATGACTCATTATTTGCTTGTGTCTAAATAGCGAATGTATCTCTTTTATCATCTTTGTCAATATCTGCTTGCCGTAATTATTAAACCAGCTCTGCCTGCCATGGGCATGTGATAAAAAATCTTGGTAAACGGGGCATAGTTTGTGCACAAGCCGGACTAAGGTGGGTTGCAATTGGATTGGTTTCAACTCCCTGATCCAGAACACTTCTGGCCTAGTACAGTAGGAGGCGGCCTAGCTCAATATTACAAAAAGGCCCACCACAAAGAGAATTCTCTTGTGGATGTTAATGCAATTGCAGGAAGTTCCCTCCTCCATTTGTTATTAGTGGAATTACTTATCTGTCACAGGAGTTTCGTGGATTTGAGGCCTGTCATACTTGTAGGAATGGTAATGAACCAGCCCATTTGTTAGCAAAATATGCTTTAGGTATAAAATATTATGTTACTTGGACTGAGGAGAGCCCTTATTTCTTAGAACACGCTCTCTTAAATGATGTAATTTCTTTTCGTTCAATTCAATGAAATTCTAGCCTTTATATCAAAAAAGAAAAAAGAAGAAGAAGGGTTTCAAACTAACACTTATAAGTCTCGTGTACTATTTTCATTTTTAATTTAACCAAAAAAAAAAGTTGTCAAATTTTTTTACACTTTGCGTGGGCCTAGGACTAGTTTTATAATAAATAGAAACAACTTTAGGAACTCTATAGGGGAGTTACTTGAGAACTCTAGAAGATTCAATAGCTGTTCCCTCCAATTAGATACGAAATTTTGTTAGTGGTAGTTACTGAGCATTTGTTAGCATAAGCTGTCAATTATAGATCCATAAATCACGCTTGAACTCCGTGATTATTCAAGCTAGTTATGGAATATTGTTAGTGAGTGATTAAGAGTTGTATAAATATAAAAACAGTTTGTATTGTATTTAATTATGAATGATATACAAGTTTTACTCAGAATTCTCTAGCTTTCTTCTCTCTGTTCTTTCACTCTCATTCTTCCATTGTTGTTTAGCTTGAGAAATACAAAAAAGTATTCAATGTCCACAGGGATAAAATTGTTTTAGATGATGAAAAATTGTCGATATTAACCTGAAATACTTTTAAAGTATAAACATCATTATCACTGAACATTATTTGAGAAAAAAAAAGCACAAACAACTAGTCTTATAAGACCTCCACAACATGAGGAAATGGAATAGTGGTGTGCCCAACACAAATTTGTCCCTTGGAATTCTATATAAATAAATCTGATACGTATTAATCATCATTGACCGTACCTTCATATTTATTTTCTTCATTCTATATCACATAACAAAGATGTCTGGGACCATTGTTGATGAGTACGCGTCTCCCATTTCTGTTGAAAGGCTATGGAGGGCAGGCATTTGTGATTTCAAGAACCTCATGCCTAAGCTTCTTCCCCAGGTTTTATCAAGCATTGAATTTCTTGGAGGAGATGGTGGAGTTGGCACCATTCAACAATATAAATTAATAAAAGGTTAGTATGCTACATAATGAAAGCCTTATTATGCAAATCATGTAAACAAAGTATTGTGATTATGCTAACTGTGTTATTTTTTTTTTTCTTGACATGATCATGTGCAGCTGATGAGCAATTTGGTGATGTTAAGGATCGAATTGAAGTAATAGACCACAAGAATCATATATTCAAGTACTCTATCATTGAAGGTGGTCTCGTTGGTCTCAAATTGAAGTCTTTTGTGGCTGAGATTACCCTCAATTCTACTAGAGAAGGAGGCTGCTTAGCCAAGATGAAAATTGAGTACGAATCATTGGAAGACAGCTTACTGTCCGAAGAAGAAATTACACGCATAAAAGATGGGACTTTGGCAATTATGAAGGTCATCGAGGGGTACCTTCTGGCAAATCCGGATGCTTATGCATAAAATTTTACCAATAAACAAAATGGGCTTAAATAGGCTCCGATGACTATGTATTGTCTGTTGTCTTAACAGCATAAACATTTTATTGTCTAAAATAGGTTCCTTTGGCAAGAAGATTTGATGCTACAGTTTTATTGTTAGTGTGAAGAAATGGTGATGGCATGCTGAATTTTTAATCTGTCACAATAGAAGAATTTTCTATCTCAATCAATCTGTTGTGATAACGAAGTGCCACTCTGTAAAGTATCGATAACATCTTAAGGAGACTCGAAAAAGAAACAAAAAAAAAAAGTAAAGGAGTTTCAAACTACACATCCAAAAACTTAAAAAAGGACCAAGAGCTCTAAATCTGACTCTCAATGTGTATACATACCCTTTTTACTCTTTATGGGGCATATAATAAAGAACAAGCAAAGAACCATATCATGTATGGAATTGAAATTAATATTTGAGAATTGGGTGTAAATTTATATTTAGGTCCCCAACTAAGCATAGACTTGAGGGTTCTCCAAGAGGTAGGCTTCCACAACTTTGTAGATCCCAATAGCACTGTCCTTGCCTGCCTTAATTTCTTCTTCTTTGATTTCAAAATCACCAATAGTGTTGTATTTGCTTATCATCTTGCAGATGCAACCCCCATCACTAGCTGCCTCAAACTTGACCTCGTAAGCAATAGATTCAAGCTTGTCACCCAAAGCATCCCCCTCAATCATAGTGTACTTGCACACAAAATTTTCCTTATCAAGCTCATCAAGTCGATGTTTCACATATTTAAAGTGGCTAGCTACATGATTAACAAACAAAACAAACATTAAAGTCATTGTATGAAAAACACTGCCACAATTAAAATAATTTTTGATAGCTAGTTTGAGAACAAAGTTTCTCTCCAAACTAGTTTGGAGAGAAACTCTTCAAACTTCTCATATATCTCTTTTTTGATGTAAATTTTGAAAATGTAACCGTTAAATTTCATGTTCCTTAGGTTCTTAACATGCATATCAAATTTTGTTCAAATCAGATGTTATTTACTATTCGATCAATAAATTTATGTTTTATACATAATTTTAGATCATAAAAATTTGAAATTTTAACATTTGTTTGATGACATAGTAATTGATCTTTGACCTTATTGAAATTTTATAAGCATGAATGATATAGTAAGAACATGCAATTTAACGATTAGATTTTCAAAATTCATACTTAATATAAAGATATATAAAGAGTTTGTAGGTTTTCTATACAAAGAGTTTGTAGGTTTTTTCTCCAAACTAGTTTAGAGAGAAACTTTATTCTAATGAGAAATAGTTATTGCATACACACTAACACACAACTTACACACGTGATTTTAAACTGAAATTGTGATTTCAATTTAAAAACGTGTAATAGACAACGACAGTGCTCTAAAATAATGACAAAAACTCAAACTCAAGGGATAAAGTCAATTTTTTGGATATTAATTAGTTCGTTTTTCTATTGTTTTGAAGTACCATGTCAGCTGTATTCATGATGTACCTAATAATTTTCCTGTTAGATTACTAACCTTCAGTGAAGTTGACTTGTTCAATGCTCCCAGCTCCTCCATCTCCTTGAATAACCTCAACACTTTTTATGAATTTAGGCAAGAGCTTTGGAATCAATTGGTTAGACTCTAGGATCAATGCCTTGAACATTCTTGATGGGGCAATTGGACATGTGAACTCTTGTGTAAAGCTGGTGACCCCCATGGCTTATAGATTTTAGTGAGAAGAAGGGATAAATAAGAGGATATATGGTAATGAAAGTCACATAGAGGATAGAGCTATATATACATTATTAGATGGCGTGGGGTTTGGTGACAAGTCTCACTGGGAAAAATGGGAAGTTAGATATACAGCCAAAGAAAGTAGACTTTCAAACTTAAAAAGGCTTTTCAATTTTTGTGGCTCTTGGAATGATTACGTTTCAATGTTCAAACATATGGGCGGCGCATACTAGGTTGAATGGGCTTTCGAGCTCGCGCATATAGCCCAAGTTTTGAGTTCAGCTATCAAGCAAAGTTATAATTGTAGCCAATTTTTTAAATTTTATTTTTAAGGTTAAAATACAATTTATATACTTTAAATTTTACTTTAAATTTTGGTAAGTTATTGATATTTTAATTTTTTTACCAACCATTTGGCACAATTAAGAAAGAAATGATGACAAATTATTTAAAATATGCGTTCTTTGAATTTACTACCATCTCAACAAAAATTTTGAGGAAAAAGAAATAAAATAAAATATATTGATATATAAAAAAATGCATGAGTGCATACACACATAAGAGTAAACAATTATTTTAGAATTGAAAGAAAAATAGTGAAGGACCTAAGTTTCTTATTTCTCATTTTGCCTTTAATTTTCTAATGATTAAGAAAAAGAGTTTTAATTTTTATTACTAAAGAATTTTAAGCTATACAATAAATGTGCTTAGCCTTGTTTATTTTGCGGAAAATTTACACTTTTCACATAGTCTTTTCTGTATTCTTGAAGTGAAACTGTTATTTCAATAGTTTTTTTAATATTAAATTTCAATAGTTAAGCTATGTGCCAATATTCAATGTTCAGATGATTGATTGTTGCAATTTACCCCCCCTTCATCTTCTTCATGCACGTGGATTAAACAGACTAATCCTACATTAGACACTTTTTATTATTATTATTATTATTATTATTATTATTATTATTATATATAAGATAGAAATTCTATTCTAACCTAATTTAAGTGTATATGTGTGTGAAACTCATTCCTAGAGACTTGAACCTCGGCTTCTGCCCCTCACATTCCACGAGCACTTACACTTGTAGAGTGACCATCACATCTACATTAGACACTTAAAGACTAATAACTTTAAACATATAAACTATTAAGGACTCTCTTTCCTTAGGGATGTGAGATTCAATTTTTTATTAAAACACTAACTCCTCACTTAAAACTTAAAACTTATTAATCACGTGAAATTTTCACTTCTCATTTAACTTATTAATTTATTGTGGGTTCCAGTTAGCTTAATTGGTAAACTCTTTGATGGTTGAATAAGAGATTTAGAGTTCTGTTCTTGCTTACACCAAAAACTGATTGGTGTTCTGGTCTGATGATAAGACGCTATAAATTGAAATTAAAAAAAAAAAAAAAAACTTACCATCTTATTCTTTCTCAAAAAAAAAAAAAAAAAAACTTACTAACTTATCATTTAAATTATTTTTTAATTTCAAAATGCTCCAACATTCTTTTCCTTTCGTTTCCTTCATTTTTTTGTTGTTGATACTTTTCGTTTTCTTTCATATGTTTGTTTATATAAAAAAAGGCAAATCTTGAGTGACGTGTGGCGCCAAATTGGCATATTTATAACTTGTGCAAACTATGTGGCAACCAAGCATTGGCTAGGATGACAATGGCAAGGAGATTAGGTATAACTTAGAACTTGACTGGGTGGCTAATCAAAAATTAGGAATTGAAAATAAAGGTATCAACTACTCTGGCTCCACCAAAAATTGCAATTATGACTTGTTAATTGTTAAGTACTCTTCCCACTTTGATAGAAAAAATAAAACAAAAAACTCCACCCTTGACTTGAGAACAATGAAACCAAATACAAAAAAGAGGGAAAAAAAATTGCTCCACACGTTGCAAAGTCTATATTATGTCAATCACGTTATTCATGTCTTGTGTTTTTTTGCCTTATCCCAAATTTACCCTTATCATTACTCAGGTCACAACCCTTTTTCTAGCTAATCACATTTTCTATTTTTTATATTTTAAACTTTCTCACTGCACTTTAATGGCCTGTTTGGAAGTTAAAAAAAAAGAGAGGAGTAGAGTAAAGAGAGGGAGTGTAATTCAATTACCTTGTTTGGAAGTTTTTTAAGAAAGGAGGGAGAGAGATTTGAAGGGGTTTCTACTCCCTCTAACCCTTTATTTTTAATTCCTCCAAATTGGAGAGATTTGGAGTGAGAGGAGAGTAGATAAATTATTGACCAAATGAATTCTCCAATTTACCATTTCTAAATTAACAAAATTACAAACTAATTATAAAAATAATCTTCATTTGTTTCCTGAGAAAATTTAAGGTGGATGAAAAAAAAAATTTGAATCTCATTATTTCACTGACACTGAAACTAAACATCCATGTCATTTTTGCTAAAAACCATTGAAAGACCACGAAAATGAAAAACTAAATAATAAAACATCAATTAAATAACTTGAAATTTTTGAATTTTAATGAACTAAAGTATTAATCTGGATTGCTCAGATTTCCATTCCTGTCCTTGGTGAACCTCAACCTCTCTTTGATTGCGGAGAGACCGAAATGAACCAAAACGATGATGAAGAGGAAATGGATCCAGAGCAAAGGAGAGCCTTTGGCGATGTGGTTGATTGTCTTTTTGAAGAACTGGTCGTCGTTCAGAGAAGCAGTGCCGGCGTAGAGGTTGATAGGGAGAATGAGGAAGATCGAGAGGAGAGCGATGGAGGAGAGTACGACGAAGCTTCCGCCTTCGATCAGGAGGAATTGAGCGGCGTTGGCACCGTAGTGGCGGGCGATCTCGCGACACGTGGCGTGCCAGATGGCAAGGAGCTTGGTGAAGAGGGCGGTGTTCCCTTTTTAATTCCCCAATTTCTTAGAAAAGAGAGTGGTGTTAGATGGAACAGGCATACAAAGTTTTCTTTTTTCTTTTTTCTTGGCATCCAAACAGCGAAAGAACAGATTAAAAAAAAAAGATTTTGCTTTATTAATTGGATAAAAAAAATCAAATAGGAGTAAATTTGTCTATTTAAATAATTTCCTCTCATTTCCATCTTAATTTTTAAAACATCCAAACAAGAGAAAAGACTAATTACTCCCTTCTCTCTTACTAATTTTAAAAACATCCAAACAAGGTGGAGGGTAACCATTGACCTCTACTTTCCTCTCCACTACTCTCCTCTCCTCTCCTCCCCTCTACTCTCCTCCATCTCTAAACTTCCAAACAGGCCATAACTTCAAGGCTTAAATTAGCGGGTCCTATAATTTACCCAAAATAATAATAATAATAATAATAATAATAACCAAAACAACTTATGTCCTTATATGGTAGAAAGAAAAAAAAACTTTCTTTTTTCATATTTTCTCTTTTCAAAAGCAATCAAGGTGGTGAGATACGAATACAAAATATAGTACAATACTCTTAACACTTGTTTATTGATTTATTGAAGGAATTATATTAGATATTTAAATTTTATGTACTTAGATGATTGTTATTAACAATGAATTGATTATTTTTGTTCATTTGTTTTGATAATATGAAATAAAGATTTGATTATTTTAATTAACAATTAATTCTTTGTTTATTTTGTTATTAATATTGATTAATATTTTTTAAGTTAAATTTATCTTTCAATCTTTCTTTTTAAATTTTGCCCCCAAGATTAAAATCCTTGCTCTGCCACTAGCACTAGGTGTCATAACTCATAAGAGGTCAAGTAGCAAGCAACACATGGCCTGTGATAACTGCCAATAACCAAACAACTACAATCATGCCTAAGTCTAATACTTTAAGAGAAATATAAGGGTAAATGAGCAAAAATATAGGAGTCCAAGGAGTTGGACACCTATATTTTAAGAGAGAATTTTGATATTTTGCTTATCTTTCTAATTTTCTTAAAGTATTAATGTTATGTTTGGATGTTGGGGGAGTAGAGTAGAGAGAGGGAGAGTAATTTAATTACCTTATTTGGATTTTTTTAAGGAAGGAGGGGGAGGGATTTGGAGAGGTTTGGAGGGGTTGGAACTTCTTCTAACCCCTTATTTTTAATTTCTCCAAATTGGAGAGATTTGGAAGGAGAGTGGAGCATAAAAATGCTTAACCAAATGAATTATCAAATTTACTTTTACCATATTAACAAAATTACAAATGAAAAAACTAATTATTCCCCTCCCCTTTACTTAATTTTAAAAACATCCAAACAAGGTGGAGAATAACCATTCCTCTCTACTCTCCTCTCCACTACCCTCCTTCCCTCTACTCCTCTCTACTCTCCTCTCTCTCAAAACTTCCAAACCATGTTTGTTGTTGTTTGGTTACATCAATGGAGGTAAGTTTCCTTTTGATGTTATTTTTCCAGCACTTTAGCATTATAGTTTATGGCATACTTCCTTTGTCATTTTGTTTTTATGATGAAACGAAGTACCATATGTTAGTTTAATCTTGATTCCCCTGATTTACATTTTGCAATAATTCACAATTAATTTAATCATCGAATCATTTTAAAGGTATTACGCCTTATCCAAAGTCATTTATGTTGAAATCTTCAACGTTCATAAAAAATGTTGAAATCTTCAACTACCAGTCAAATAACGTAGTTGAAGTCACCTCAAGGCAAGGGTGAGACTCAGTTTTGAAACTACCTTGAAGCAAGGATTTCACATTGATCAAACCGGTAAAACTTGATACACAAATCATTTTGCATACATGTCAGTATACACAGGTTAATTTGAACTGAAATTGTGAATTGAAGACACTATTTCAAACTAATTAACACTGCCCGAACTGATATAATAAAAGATGAACTGAAAAATACTGTTTAGGATGCTGCTGATTATTTGGGTTTAAAGTGTCAGGAATTTAGATGTTTCAATCTTTCTGAACCACAAAAAAGTACAATATCCAAAGACAAGGCTAACCCGTTTCTGGTAAACCTCAATTCACATATTAACAAATTGCAAATACTCATTGAACAGGAAGAAATTTTTATAAAGAAACATAGAAATAGTGTGTTAAGACTTCCAAAACAAAATACAATCCTGAAAATCATCACATAATAACCTTTTCAAGTGTCCCTAGCATTACTCATAGGCATGAGGGTGTGCCAAGAGGTAGGCCTCCACAACTTCATACATCCCTATGGCCCTGTCCTTTCCATGCTCAATGTCCTGTTCTTTGATCTCTACGCCATCCTTTACTTTGTACTCACTGGTCATCTTACACATACATCCTCCTCTGCCATATCCCTCAAACTTAACCTCATAAGTAATATATTCAAGCTTGTCCATTAAAGCATCACCTTCAATCAAAGTGTGCTTGCACATGAACTTCTCTTTATCAAGTGCATCAATCCTGTGTTTCACATATTTGAAAGGACTTTCTGCATATATAGCGAAACAAACAAAACATGTTAATTTCTTATGTAAAACTTACAAGTAAGTAATACACAAACATAAGAGTTTTGTATCCTAACCTTCAGTGAAATTAATCTGTTTGATGCTTCCAACTTCTCCGCTGCCTTGAATGAATTCGATACTCTTTATTGATGAAAACATGAGCTTGGGGCAAATGTTATGAGAGTCAAGGATCAAGGCCTTGAACATCCTGTCTGGAGTTACCTGAGTTGCAAATGACTGAGAAATTTTGGTGACACCCATAATTGCTAAGACTAAGAATCAAGAGGGAAAGTTACGAAATGGAGGAAATGAATCAATTGGATCAATGGGGGAGGATTGTTTTAAGAGGGAGTATAAGGAAGACCTTACTTTTGTAGCTATGTAGAAACTTAGGTAAAGGTCGCTTTGGCTTGAATTTTTATGTTAGTCCAGAACTCCACGTTCAAAGTCCATGTGCTGATCAATTATAACATATACATTATAATAATATGGGTCTAGAAGTCGAATTTTTCAACACGGGATGGAATCATGGAACAGTTCTTAATAGGAAAATCTGCAAGGCTTCTAGTAGTGGGCCTAGTGGCATAAAAAGTTCACGCGTTCAGATTGAATCATAGGAAAATATTAAAATGCAAAAACATCAAGGAAGTCCCACAAAATGAGAAATTTGATTTAAATAAACAATAAGTTTAAGCGCACACAATACGTATATTCACAATTGTTATTAATGATGCAAGAAATCAATGGGCTGATTGTTCAAAACAAGATGCGATGGAAGACATGAATAGATGTAAGAAATATAATAAAAGTGCACCGTTGTAGTGCTGACAAAGGATCCTTTAATAGTTAAGTTAGAATTTTTCTAGAGATCTCCCAAAAATTCTTATGTGGCGTTTGGTACGGAGTAATGTTTTGGAATTCTCAAGAATGTTTAAAGATTCTCATGTTTGGTTGCAAATCGTACTAGGGAATCAGATGCCAAGGGGATCTGGTTCCCTCTCACCTAGGAATGTAGATTCTTTTTAAAACAGGTGGATATCCAGATTTTTAAGTTTGAAGGAAATTGTATTTTTTATAAATTGACAATTATAACATTTTCTTATCATTTAAGCAATTGAGATAAAATATAAAACAAATCATCAATATCTTTTCTCTTGTCTTTATCTCTTCCTACCAAAACAACATAAATAGATAGACAACTCTATTGATATATTCATCAACAAAGTTTTATTTAAGTTTCATGTGTGAAAAAAAAGTTTGATTAAGCTCTTTTAAAAATTATTGTTACGAATAAATAAGAATTCAAATAGTTATTTTTGTATTGTATTTGTCATTTTAAAATATTAGATTATAGTTTTAATGAATTTGTCATAATTTATAGTTTATATCTTTTTTTTATTATTTATTTAGAGGAATATTTTTTAAATAAAAAAAAACTTGATATTGGATTTACAAATCTAAGGATAGAATGAGAAAAATAAATAATTCATTTAAGATTCTTAGAAATAAACTAAACATTATAATCTCACATTCCTAGAAATCTTATTAGATTTCCAATTATATCAAATATAGGAATAGTTACATTTCTAGGCATCCATATTGCAAGGCATCATATTTCCAGTAATTTGGATGCTAGGAGTAATGTGGATTTCTCGTACCAAATGCCACCTTAGTGTTTAAGATTTTGAATTTTTCATGTACCTCAAAATTTAGTGAGGTTTGACTTTTATTTAGGGGATCTTGAGTGGGTCTCCTTGTTTTACGCCACTATACTCGTGGGAGACAAGTTCGCTTAGTGTGCGTTTGAAATTGACTTAAAAGGCTAGCTTTTTTTACTATTTAGCTTATTTTTGATATTATTTATAGGTTCTATTGAACTTTTCAGCACTATTTATAGGTTTTACTATACTATTTTAGCTATTTTTTAGCTTTATCTATAGTAAAATTTTTTCAGTTTCAGCTATATAAGCTGTTCCCAAATAGACACTTAGGGCATGTTTAGTAGACTGTAATAGTAATTACATAGGAATATGAATAGGTATTATAAGGAATACAAGATGTTGTAATGTAATACTTATTACTGTTCATTTGTTTGGTAACAATACAATAATAAAACTCTGAAGATAATGAAATGAAAACATTTTAAATCAAACTTAAGATATATTTTAGGAAATATTTTACTCATATAGTTATACTTTCTAAAAAAATTTTTTTTAAATTTAAAAGAGAGATTAGTTATTTTTTATGAATTTTATTTTCATAATTGTTATGTAAATAGTTGTTACAATCCTTTTAAAGGTGAATAGTTATTCCTCATTTTAAAGAATAGCTAGTCGTAAGGAATGATTATTCCTTATAATAAAAACGTAACCAAATTACTAAATAGCTAAATCATAAGAATAACTATTATTTTATAGTGCCTATTACAGTCTACCAAATGTACTCTAATAGTTATTTATATGATTTAGCTATTCAGTAGTTTGGTTTTTGTTTTTATTACAAGATATAGTAATTCCTTATGAATAACTATTCTTTAAAATGAGGAATAACTATTCCTCCCCAAAAGGGTTGTAATAGTTATTCTTTAGTAGGTGTATTAATTTCTAAAATTAATATATTTCTATATAAATAAACTTTCCATATATACATAACAATTATAAATATAAAAAGTCATAAAAAATAACTAATATTTCTTTCAAATTTTTATTAAAAAAATTATTTTTTTAGGAAATACAATTATATGAGTAAGATATTTCCTAAAATATAAGTTAAATTTTATTCTAATTTTACATTTTAGAAAATTTTATTTAAACATTCCATTATTTTAAGGATTCTATCTTTATGTGGTTACCAAACAAATAAATAGTAATAAGTATTACATTACAACATCTTGTATTCGTTGTAATACTTTTTCTTATTCCTATGTAATCACTATTACAGTCTACCAAACGTGCCCTTAATGAAAAAAGTAGGAGTGAATTTCGGGGAAACCACTCCCACATTCTGAAGTAGTTGGCTTATGTGATAAATTCCATTCCTGTCAAATTTGGCTAGATTTATGAGAGTATTGAATTCCACTTCTTATGGATGAGCATGATGTCTGGATGACATATACATATTGTGGACGGTGCTATGTAAGCTTAGACGACCATATCAGTTATCGTGACTGATGATGATGAAAAGTCCACCAGTTGTCACGTGGTCCTTACTTTACTCGAAATAACACCTGCACAACAACAGACAAGACCAAACAAAGTGCACCGGTGTGGTGTCGGCCAAAAACCCTCCGAAGGTCAAGTTAGAGCTTCTTTTCTTTTTCATAACCCTAAAGTGTTAGAGCTGAAGTGAATTATGTGTACTGTGGTTTATGAGGGTTTTGGGGTATATATAGTAGTGTGGAGCCGAAATAAGCACATTGGTGAGGAAGTACTTTCCTTCTAGGAGAGTAATTTGTGAATTTTACATATCTCCTAGAGCCTTTTTCCTTATAGGAATCTTCTCGACTAGGGCCAAACGTGTAGCGCAAGAACTTTCCTTATATACGCATTCATAGAGGACAATATAGGTTATGGATGAAGGCTTACTTATCCTCTTCAGCATTTCCTTCCGTTAGCCTTTCCTTCCTAAGGTCGTCAACTTACACATCTATCTCCGGAAAGGTCGTCAGCTTAGAACCTTTAGCTTTGACTCCGTCAGCTTTCTTCCTTCAGCCTTGATCTCATTAGTTTTCTCCCTTCAGCCCAACGCCTTCAGACGTGAGGCAGGGCCACGGATGTCGAAAGTGGGATAGTTCGGTGACTAGAGCTGACGGGCTTGTTACTCCTGTTAGCCTTCTCAAAGTGTTAGTAACTTGTAAAATCACCCTCATATGCTACCCCCTACTCCATGACCCCGTCAGCTGTAGCTGACGGGTTATGGAGTTGATGTTATTGGGAAACCATTCATGCGTGGCGATTCGTGCCATCTCCATTAAATGGTGGGACACATGGCTTGGACTGGTTGGCTCCGTGCCTGGACGGGCTTGTCGCTTCGTCTTCCGTGCCCTCTTTTGCCTATATATACTTATTTTCCCTCTTATTTCCAACTTTTCACACCTTGCTGATTTCGAGAGAAAGAGAATGTCATTGCTGATCTTTTTACTCTGTCAACCAGATTGCCATCAACTTCGTGGGGCCGTCCTTTTACTTGTAAGTTCCCTTCATTTTACCTTCTTTTATTTTTCTAGTAATGCCCTTTAGTGAAGTCGTTGGCCTAGGTTCTTAGAATAAACCCATCGTTTGTAGGTAGTCAGATGTCTAGGGAGTTGACGAGTGATCAATCGTAGGTCTGCGACGGAGCGGGTTACAACGAAGTCTTCTAATCAGGCCATGAGCCCGAGGAGGGCCTATCCTGGTCGTCAGAAAGGGAAACGTCAACTCCTTCTTCTGACGGCGAAGTAGGGAGTTTTAGAGAAAGTGAGGTGAGCGAGGACGGTGGAGAGGAGTGGGTAGGTGACGGAGACCAGAGGATCAATGAAGAAAAAGGAAGTACTAGTGACAGGGGTGGGAGTGACGGTAGCGAGGAAACCTTAGAGAGTACCTTGGGAGCTTTTGGTGATGATCGTCCTCTCATCCTACCCCCAGAATGGTCCGTTAACAAATTCCTCCCGACGATGTCGGAAAATATTTTCAAAAGTTTGCGGTCACGTTATCAAATACCAGACGATATCCCAATTCGCCTTCCTGAGGAGGGTGAGAGATATTATTTGGGATGAACCGCGTCTGTTGGCATGTATGATGCCATGTTCGCTGCCGGATTAAGGCTACCGCTGACGGCGTTACATCGTCAGCTAGCTAACGTTCTGGGGATATCCGTCAGCCAGATTGCCCCTAACGCCTGGCAAACCTTCATTGGTGCCGAGATCCTGTGGGGTCGTTTAAGTGGTGGGAACCGTCAGTTAACCCTGGACAAGTTCTTTTGGTGCTACCTCCCTCAGCATATCTCTTCGTCAAAGGGGGTGTATCATTTTGCAGTAAGGGAGAAAGAGTTAAAGTTGGTATCAGACATGCCTGATTCCAATAGAAAGTGGAAGGGCAGATATTTCTTTGTAGAGGGGACGAACTGGGTATGCCGTCAAGAGGAGTGGGAGTCAATGCCTCATGGCCTTTTTGACAACACCTGGGCATATGTTAGGAACTCAGGTTGGTCCCGTCTACTTTTTTACTTTGTCTATCTGTTTGGTCCTTAACCTCGTCTCCTTTTCGTTTCAGCTAACACCCGTCCACGCATTACTGCTAAACAAGAGGATTTCATCCATCGGGTGACGGCTATTCCCTTGGACGAACGGAAGTGTCAGGACCTAATCACGCTAGATACTTTACATTTGTATTGTGGTGGTCCCAAGCCGACGGAGGAGGCTTGCAAACTAAATGATTATTCTCGTCGGCGTGAGTATCTCCCAATTTCTTTCGTCTGCATCCTGACGCTGTTTCTTTTCTAACCCTCTCTATCTTTTGCAGAAATGGAGTCAGCCAGGCAAAGAGTACGGGCTGCCGCTGCTGCCAAGAAGAAAGAACAGGAGAAGGCTAGGGGTGAGTTGACACCGCCGTCTGCCCCGAAACTCGTCGAGAAGGCAGGAGCCAAGAGGAAAACTGACAGCAAGGATGACCGTCCCGGGAAGAAGGTTGCCATGACTCCTGGGGATAAATCTTCAAAGAGGTCATTACCTCCCAGGTCCGTCCATAGGGCAGGCAAAGGGTCGATGACCTCGTCAGGCCCCGTCACCCAAGGATTCGTTCGTCGCCTTTTAACCCACAAAGGCTATGTCGTGGAGGTGATGGAGTCCATTTTAAAGGATGAAGAGATGGACCCTTGTACTGAGCAGGCCACTAACGAGATAGGGCTGTTAGGCCTGTTTGATCTTACTCGGGTATGCCTTTCTCTTTATTTTGGTGCCCGACCAGTTTTAATGTTCTGACGTTGTTTTTTCTTTGGCCATGCAGGCTATGGTTTGCATGAAGGTTTTGTCAGAGAGGTGCTCTGCCAAGGAAGGGGTGATTGCCCATCTGCATAAGCGTATCAAGTACTTAGCTGACGGACAAGCGCAATACAAGGATGCGAACCGTGTCCTAGGTACGGAGCTGAAGGATTTAAAGGAGAAGCTAGCGAAGGAAAGTCGTCGGCGGAAGCTGGAAGAAAAGCCAAGCTGACGGCGGAAAAGGAGCTGAAGTCCATCCTAGTTCACATGGAAACGGCTAGGAGCGATGCTGTGATGGAGTTTAAGGACTCGTCATCCTTCATAGATGCTTGTGCCGCCTACTATGGTGACAGGTTTGAGGATTGCTTGAAACAAGTAAAATCCGTTTATCCTGACTTGGATTTATCTAAGATTTCCATGGATGAGTTTATCCCGTCAACTCCGGCAGGCGACACTGTCAATGAGGAAGGTGACGATGCTAACCAGAGGAATGATAGCGTCGTTCTTGCTCAGCTAGCCGCGAACAAGCCCATCACTTCAACTCTGTCAGCAAATCCTCATGGCGACGATCCAAATGCCGTTAGCCTTCTATTCCTGGCGCCTAGCCTTTTATTGTCGAAGGTGACAGAAGGTCTCAAGATCCCCCCGCTTCATGAACTTCAGCACTTCTATTTTTTTTTTTGGGTAAAATGTAGACAACTTTTAATGTTTGACGCCCGTTTCTCTGGGCTTTTGTAAAGACATCATTTATGTTAATCTTAATACGTTGTTTTACATTCGAGGCATATTTCTCTCTTCTATCTAAGTTAAAACCATTTGCTCGTGATGAGCCCGTCAGCCTATGGGTGATGATGTTTTTTCTGCTGTTTATCAAAGTAATAACGGCGTCAGCCTTCTTTTAGTCGAGACTTCGAGCTGTTTTTATCAATCCGTCAGCCTTATGGGCGACGGCGTTGGATCAAAACTTAGCCGTATGCCTGTCAGATTTTAACGGCATCAGCTTTCTTAGTTGATTCAATACAACTTATTTGTTTGCCATATATTCGTCATTTTTACGAGCAACGTCGTCAGCGTTCTTCATTTTACGGGCAATGGCGTCAGCTTTCTTTTAGTTGATTAATAACTTATTTTAAGTCGCCGCCATATACTCGTTAGCTTCTAGGGGTAACAGTGTCAGCTTTTTCGTCTGGCCAACTTATTTAAAATTGTCTTTATATACCCATCACTTTATATGTGACGGCGTCAGCTTTTTCGGCTGACACTTGTGGGTGACGGGTTCAGCTTTCCTCTTTGCTGATTATTCATCAGCTTCATGGATTTTAGTAAGTTTATTTATTTTGTAGGTTTTATAATCGATTTGTCCTCTTTTTGGACGTTATACTGAACCCGTCTGCTTGTTGTCCTCGTCCACTTTGTGGCCTTGGTAGTAGATTCGTCCACTTTGTGTACTTAGTGATACGGTCGTCCACTTTGTGGTCTTAGCGATAAGGTCGTCCACTTTGTGGTCTTAGCGATAAGGTCGTCCACTTTGTGGACTTGGTGGTAGATTCGTCCATTTTGTAGACTCAAAAGATAAGGTCGTCCACTTTGTGGACTTTAGTGATGAGGTTGTCCATTTTGTGGGCTTGGCAATGTTGTCTCCTTGAAGACATAACAAATTTACTAGTCGTTTCTGAATAGAACTCCTTTTAGTATGATGAATGCATAAGTAGAACATTGTTCTGAAAAGAATAAACTTTCAGCCCTTTGGGTTTAGAATGTATTATAGACAAGAATAAACTAGGACAAATAATTAAAAGACATAAACTGGAAATGAGGAGTAGTGTTCTTCATGCTATCTTTTACAGGTAGTACTTCCTGAGATGCTTGGCGTTCCATGGGTGGCGTAGCCTCTGCCCGTCAAGTGTCTCTAAGTGATAGGTGCCCTTCCTTAGCCATGATGTTATCTTGTAAGGTCCTTCCCAATTTGGGCCAAGCTTTCCTTGTGCGGGATCTCTAGCGGCGCCCATCACTTTCCTTAAAAAGAGGTCTCCAACTTTGAAGTCTCGGTGTTTGACTTGGGAGTTATATTGCTTGGCCATAAGGTCCTGGCATCGTGCGAGTCTCTGCTCAGCCATCGCCCTGACCTCATCAGCTAGATCAAGCTATAGATGTAGCTCTTCGTCATTTCTTCCCTCGTCGTGATTGTCCACCTTGTAACTCATGAGTCCAATCTCGGTTGGGATGACCGCTTCACTCCTGTATGTTAGCTAGAATGGAGTTTCTCCCGTAGGAGTCCTTACCGTCGTTCTGTATGCCCATAGTACGCTAGGCAGCTCCTCGGGCCATATGCCCTTTGCCCCCTCGAGCCGAGTCTTGATGATTTGAAGCGAGGATCGGTTCGTGACTTCAACTTTTTCGTTTGCTTGAGGATGGGCTGGGGAGGAATAGTGGTTCTTGATTCCTAGCTCTGAGCAAAAGGCTCGGAAGAAGTCGTTGTCAAATTGCTTACCATTGTCCGAGATCAAGACCCTTGGAATTTCGTACCTGTAAATAATTTTTTTCCATACGAAGCTCCGTACATTCTTTTCAGTGATCGTGACTAAGGCTTCAGCTTCAACCCATTTGGTGAAGTAGTCAATGCCGATAACGAGAAACTTCAACTGCCTTGCTGCTATTGGGAATGGTCCCATGATATCCAACCCCCACTGGGCGAATGGCCATGGGGCGGTTATTGGGGTCAATTCTTCCGTTGACTGTCTAATGATATTGCTGAACCTTTGACATTTGTCGCAAGCTTTTACATAAATCTGGACATCATTTTGCATTGTCGGCCAGTAGTATCTGGCCCAAATCAACTTATGTACCAATGACTGCGACCCTGAGTGGTTGCCGCATATTCCCTTGTGTACTTCTCTCATGACATAGTCTGCTTCTTCAGGGCCTAAACATCTCAAGTACAATCGAGAGAAGCCCCTCTTATACAAGATGTCCTTTATCAAGACGAACCGTGCTGACTAGACCTTCAGCTTCCTTGCGGCCTCCTTCCCGTCAGGCAACGTGCCATCTTTTAAGTAGGAGATCAGGGGGGTGGTCCAATTGTTTTCGGAACCAATCTCCTGTATATTGACAACGTCAATTAGTGGTGAAGGTGGAATAAAAGAGAGTACCATGTCGAGGGTGATCATAAACTCTGTAGACGAGGTTTTGGCAAGACGGTCAAACTTTGCAGACGCGGTTTTGGCAAGACAATCGGCCTGCTCATTTTCTCCTCTTGGGATTTGGACTATCTTGGCCTGTAGCTCATCTACCCTCCTCTTCGCTTGCTCCTAGTACTTCTTCATCTTTTCGCCCTTGCATTCATACTCGCCGTTCACTTGGCTTATGACGACCTGGGAGTCACAGTGAACAACCACGTTCGCAGCCTCTACAGCCTTGGCAAGGTCTAAACCTGCTATCAGGGCTTCATACTCAGCTTCATTATTAGTTGTAGGGAAATTGAGACGAATCATACATTCGACCTCATCACCTTCTGGAGATTTAAGTACAGTCCCTGCCCCACCAGCCTTCTTGTTGGACGACCCATCTGTAAAAACGCTTCATTGGGGATTTTCTGCCTCCTCGCCTTCCGCGCTGGTGAGCTCCGCAATGAAGTTGGCGACCACTTGTCCCTTAATGGCAGTGCGGGGGCGATATTGTATGTCAAATTCGCTCAACTCTATTGACCACAATGCCATTCGTCCGGTGGCTTCAGGACTGCCCATTGCTCACTGTAAAGGTTTGTCAGTTAGGACGACTATCGTATAGGCTTGGAAGTATGGCTTAAGTTTACGGGCCGCCGTGACTAGAGCGAATGTGAGTTTTTCCATGGGGGTATATCTTTCTTCTACACCATGAAGCGCCTTGCTGGCGTAGTACATGGGCCTTTGGACCTTGTCGTCTTCTCTAACTAAGGCTGCACTGACGGCAGCCGGGGAGAAGGTCAGATAGAGGAAGAGTTCTTCTCCTGGTTGTGAGGGACTTAGTAACGGTAGCGAAGAGAGGTAGACCTTCAAGTTTTCGAACGCTTGTTGACATTCGGTCGTCCATTCAAAAGACTTCTTCAGTGTGCGGAAGAATGGTAGACACCTATCTGTTGCCCTCGACACGAATCTATTAAGCGCGACGACCTTGCCATTAAGGCTTTGTACTTCCTTTATATTTTTAGGAGGCGCCATCCCCATTATGGCCCGAATCTTGTCCGGGTTAGCCTCGATACCTCGTTGGGATACCATGTACCCTAAGAACTTTCCCGCCGTCACTCTGAAGGCACACTTTCCTAGGTTAAGCTTCATGTTGTAGGAGTGAAGAGTATTGAAGGTTTCTTTGAGATCCTTCAAATGATCTTCTTCCCTTCGAATTTTAACTAGCATGTCATCGACATATACTTGGACGTTTCTTCCAATCTGTCGTGCAAACATCTTGTTCATGAGCATTTGATAGGTTGCGTTAGCGTTTTTCAAGCCAAAAGGCATGACTTTGTAACAAAAAAGTACTTGTCTTGTTAAGAACGAAGTCTTTTCCTGGTCGGCTTCGTCCATTCAGATTTGGTTGTATCTGAAAAACGCATCCATGAAGCTCAGCAGCTGATGTTGGGCCGTAGAGTCCACCAGGATGTCAACTCGCGGGAGGGTGTAGATATCTTTGGGGCATGCTTTGTTTAGGTCCTTGAAGTCGATGCACATCCTCCATTTTCCGTTGTTCTTTTTGACCATCACGACGTTTGCCAACCAATTAGGGTAGTAAACTTCCCTGATAAATCCCGCCTCTTGCAACTTGCGGACTTCTTCTGCTACTGCTCGATCTCTCTCTTGGGCGAAGATTCTTTTCTTCTGTCGGACGGGCGGGAAAGATGTTGACACATTCAACTTGTGTACCATGATTGATGGGTCAATTCTTAGCATATCTTCATGGCTCCATGCGAACACGTCCCGATTTTCTTTTAGGAAGGTCGTGAGTTCTTGACGCACCGACAGGTCTGCAGGGGTGCCGATTTTGTTAATCTGTTCCGGTTGGGAATCGTCAAGAGGTACGTCTTTGAGCCACTCAACGGGCTCCGTCGCTGCCTGACTTTCTTCTATGTTCATGGCCTGAAGGTGGTCGTCCATCTCCATCATGGCTACGTAAAATTCGCGTGCGGCTACTTGATCTCCTTTCAACTCTCCTACTTCATAATCAGTAGGGAATTTTATCATTAGATGGTAGGTTGAGGTTACAGCCTTCCATGAGTTGAGGGTTGGACGTCCTATGATGGCGTTGTAGGCTGAGGAGCAATCGACTACGAGGAATGCTACATTCTTGGTGATCCACTGTGGGTAGTCTCCAATGGTTATTGCCAAAGTGGCGACGCCAAGTGGAAGTACCCTCATTCCTCCAAAGCCGACGAGTGGGGCGTTGGTCGGAACTAGTCGCTCCCTTCCAATCCCCATTTGTTGGAAAGCAGGGTAGTAGAGGATGTTTGCTGAACTACCATTGTTGACGAGGACTCGGTGCATGTTAAAGTCTCTTGCCTGTATGGTGACGACGAGTGCGTCATCATGGGGATGGTGAAGATGTCGTGCATCTTCTTCTGAGAATCCAATGAGGGGCTTGTCAATTCGTGACATTTTGGGCGTGGAACTCGTCATCCGGATGTTCTGAACCGTTCTGAGGTATGTCTTTCGGGCTTTCTTCGATGACCCGACAGTCGTGGTGCCCCCTACAATCATCCTTGTATCTCCTAGGGGTTGCCTGGGGCGATCATTATCTCGTCGAGGATTTTGATTTTGTGGCGGGTCTGCCCTTTCCTTGGTGAAGAACCTCTGCAGCCTTCCTTGTCTAATGAGAGCTTCTATTTGCTGCTTCAAGTCATAGCAATCAGCGTATCATGACCATGATCTTGATGAAAATGGTAGTATTTGTCCCTTGGCCTCTTGTTGGGATCCCCTTTCAGCTTGCCAGGAAAAGTCAAGGCTCCTTCATCCTTAATCTACGTCAGTACTTGGTCAATAGGAGTGGTTAGAGGAGTGAAGCTTGTGAATTTCCTCGCAGGTGGTCTAAGGCGCTGATCATCCCGTCATTCTTTAGTTCTAACCTTCTTTTGCCCCCTATCCGAGCGTACGTCTTCCTGTCTTTCCTTTTTTCTAGGCTTTTCCTCTCTGGCCAGTAACGCATCTTCCGTGTTCATGTACTTGGTTGCCCTGTAAAATACCTCAGACATAGTCTTTGGGTTGTTCTTATATAGAGAAAACATGAACTTATCCTTTCGCAGCCCGTTTGTGAATGCTGCTACAAGTATCTTGTCATCTGCCTCGTCTATTGAGAGAGCTTCCTTGTTAAAGCGAGCTATGTATGATCTTAGAGTCTCGTCTTCTCGTTGTCTAATGTTCATTAGACATGTGGTAGACTTCTTATGTCGGCGACTCCCGATAAAGTGTGATACAAATTGCGCGCCTAATTCCTTGAAAGTGCCGATGGAATTAGGCATCAGTCTACTATACTAGTCCCTCGCAGGACCTTTCAATGTAGTGGGAAATGCCCTACACATGATCTCATCCTATACACCCTGAAGATGCATTAGGGTCTTGAAGGATTCCAAGTGATCCAATGGGTCCTTGGATCCGTTGTAATTCTCCACTTGAGGCATGCTAAATTTTGGGGGAAGGGGGCATGAACTTACAAGTGTTGTGACTGGACCAGGTCATCTAAGTCGCTGGAGATTCAACCTCTGAGGGCGTTCATCATCACATCCATCCGTTCCCTCATCTCCTGTATCTCAGCTGCTATGTGAGGTGGTAGGGTGTCCGAGATGGATGGCCGGTTAGTGTCTTGTCGCTCTGGTCTACTCGGAGCGTTGCTACCCTCTGGCCTTTCCGGGCTTCTCCCATCCGCGCTTGCACCTTCCTGGTCCTCCTCTGGTGCGCTAAGGTGTGTATTCCTTTGCCACAGTTGCTCCTCTAGATCATGATTCTGTTTGGTCAAGCGCTCAACCGCCGCCGTAAGTGTTTGGACTTGCCTCTCCAAGACTGTGGTGTGCAGTTCGTCGCCTTGATTGTTGGTTGTTGCCATCGATCGAGTGAGTACCATGCAACTTTTGTCTTAGGGGTAGAGCAAAGGCTGATGTTGATGAAATTTTCTCACAGACGGTGCCAACTGATGATGATGAAAAATCCACCAGTTGTCACGTGGTCCTCACTTTACTCAAAACAACACCTGCACAACAATAGACAAGACCAAACAAAGGGCACCGGTGTGGTGCCGGCCAAAAACCCTTCGAAGGTCAAATCAGAGCTTCTTTTCTTCTTCATAACCTTAAAGTGTTAGAGCTGAAGTGAATTATGCGTACTGTGGTTTATGAGGATTTTGGGGTATATATAGTAGTGTGGAGCTGAAATAAGCACATTGGTGAGGAAGTACTTTCCTTCTAGGAGAGTAATTTGTGGATTTTACATATCTCCTAGAGCCCTTTTCCTTATAGGAATCTTCTCGACTAGGGTCAAACATATAGCACAAGAACTTTCTTTATACACGCATTCATGGAGGACAAGATAGGTTATGGATGAAGGCTTACTTATCCTCTTTAGCTTTTCCTTCCGTCAGCCTTTTCTTCCTAAGGTCATCAACTTACACATCTGTCTCCGGAAAGGTCGTCAGCTTAGAATCTTCAACTTTGACTTTGTCAGCTTTCTTCCTTCAGCCTTGATCTCATTAGTTTTCTCCCTTCAGCCCACGCCGTCAGACATGAGGCAAGGCCATGGATGTCGAAAGGGGGATAGTTCGGTGACCAGAGCTGATGGGCTTGTTACTCCCGTTAGCCTTCTCAAGGTGTTAGTAACTTGTAAAATCACCCTCATCAATGACATATTGCTATTGGTATATAATAAAAATGAAATTCTAATAAGATTAGAATTAGATTAGATTAGATTAAAAGATGAAATTAGTAATAGTGTAGCTCAAGGCCCCCGATAAAAATATCTCATCCCAATAAAAAAGCCCCCACCTTGTAAATTAATAATTGGTTTCCCAAAAAAAAAAAAAAAAAAAATCAATCCCAATAAAAAGAGCCTCATTCCAATATTCAGAAGCAAGAATCAGTTAAGAAAGATGAATGGGTAGGTAACTCGATGGATGAGCCTGGTAGCTTCACCAACTCTCTAGTGGATGGGTTCCATAAAATGAAGACATTGGGTCCGTTTGGATAGAACTTATTGCTGAAAACTGAAAACACTGTAGCAAAATAATTTTTAAATATGTGAATAGTACCGTAGGACCCATTTTTAATGAAAAAGTTGCTGAAAAGTGAAATTTGTGGGTCCATGAACAGTGCACGGATGCACTGTTCATGGGGGAATTGGTCAACAACTGCGGCTGAAAAAAAAAAAGTTGAAACGCCCAAACGCAAAACGCAGCCAAGATAAGTTGGATCCAAACAGTCACATTGTGTTTAGGAGTTGTGCATAGCAAACCATTACAAGATCCAATAGTGTTAAGAAAGATGAATGGTTTAGGAATTTCAAGATAAGCAAGCTCCTCTACCACACCATTTAGCATGTCGTACACCACATAACAAAGGTTCCCTATGAGCATGAGCTTCTCTTGGATGATAAAATTTTCGAGGTGATTTTTGACAAATTGTGGTCCAGAAATAAGACCACGCCAGGCCTTGCAAACACATGTTGATTGTAGGAGACACTTGACAGGAAGTCTGGACAGAATGTTCCCTATGAGATCCAGTGGAAGGTTTGACAATGATCTATTCCTTTGTTTTTCATTCTTTCTCCGATCCTCTATAGTGACACAGCAAAAGTAAAACTCTGACACAGCTCAACTTGATTATTGATGTAAGACAATTCTAAAAGTTCAAGGTAGGTTACTTGATCCCATCATCCCATTAAGACCTTGATAGTATATGCGGTATTACCTATTATTTATTGCCGTCACGTGATGTGGGGTTGATGAGTCCATATTGAAAATCCTTCTTTTATTAAGCAAAAAAAGAAAAAAAGAACACATGTACTTGTAAAAATTATTAGCTTAGTTTGGTCTATGAACGTAGGAAGATTAAAATCAAAGGAACTTGCAACCTCATTAGTCTTTTATACAACTAGTTATCTTCAGTTTAGACTGTTCCCTCAAACATCTTTACATGGAAACTCTCAAAGCAAAACAGCAGCGTTTGCACAATTCCAACATCCTTCCACCCCATTTATCCTCAAAGTTTTCTCAGCTCCCAAACAGCTAGAGAAAACCAAATTTTTGTAATTTTTTAAGGATTAATGGATTAGATGTTTTTGAAAATTTGTTTTCAAACTTGATGGAAAAATGAATATGTGCGGTTTGTGGGATTCAGGTTCTTCGTGGCCCGGCCTTATAATTAATTGCTAATAATTTTTACACGTATACTTCAAAATCCTACAAAGTAGACTTTTCGATTTTTTATTTTTATTTTGATGTGAGACTTTTAGAATTTAGAATTTGGTTCTAAAATTCTTATATGACTCAACTGTTCTTAAATATCATTGCATTATAAATATAATATAGCATTGTATTAGCCATGGAAAAGACCATACAAAGCAAAGTATGATGCAACCTAATATTGGAATCAATTACTGTCATGGTATTCGAACTCAATCTGTATATGTCTATCATATGATCAAAGTACGTACCTCAGTGCTGTCGTCCTTGTATAGTATGTAAGGATTGTGGCAACCGGCCTTTGCGCTCAGAAGATTAGACGTGGTTCAATGTGTGGCATTGCTTAATGAGAGCTAGGGAAGTTTACAAATGTACATACACGGCACTAATTAGTAATTATACCTAGAGAGGTTATACATATTTCATTGTAGTTATTTATGTAACTTTAGTAATCTCACTTACCTAATCATGCTAGGAACATTTTATTTGACTAAATTTGTTTATGTTAATTTTATTTAGCCAAAAAAAAGTCAAACTAAAGCGTAGAGAACCATTAAGTGATAGGTAAATCACCTGATCCTCATGATCAAAATTTGCGAATGATATTCTCACGCTTGCATTGAGCTGCAACGAGAGCTAGCTAGCGCCATTATCACATATGTCCATTCCACAGCAGGGCAGCACCACTGTTTCGCTGGTCCGGAAACACTACCCTCATCCGTCATCACAGAGCTGACTAATTTGTAATTCCTCAAATTAAGAATGGTCTGATTTTCTTAGAGTATTTTTTAATTGACTATTTTAAAAAAGTTTTGATACTAATTTTATAAAAAATATAAAAAAGTCAAAAAAATTCAAAGTTTTTATTTTATTTTTAAAAAAATTTCTAAATTTTTTTGAATAAATCAATGGACAATCATTCACTTTTTCCAATTAAGAAATTACCTTCAGACTCTACAGTCTACCCGCATCCGCAGCTTCTGCCGTAGTCTTCGAGATGCCAAGGCCCATACATATGCGTTAAGTAACAGCATTTGTGGACAGAGCAGACCACAGTATATGTACATGACTTTCTCAGCATTTTGTTGTTGGCAGATGCTGCAAGTTCATTCAACCCCCGCGGTGGTGTTGATTAATTGACCAAAGTGAGCAGAAAATAGAAAAGGTAAATACACTAGCCCATGCATTATTTTGGAAAGTTAATATTTTTTTGTTGATGGGGATCGTTATTCACGTTGATTTAGCATTTCTTTAATTAATTCTGATCTGATTCTAAAAAGTAAAAACAATTAAATGACAAAAAACATGACCACTTTTTCTTTATGTAAGGAAGAAAAAACGTGGTTAACTCAATAAATGTGTAATGGGGTCAATAAAGACGGGGAAATAAATGTGGGCTGGGTTTATTCTTAGGAAGTTCACATATTCTCTAAGTCAGAGAACCATTTTGTCTTCTTAGTTCTTACCCCCCTAAAAGAAGAAGAGTCAGAGAACCATTCGACTTCAGGATGAAGGGAACAACATAAAAGAAAGAACACAAACAATTTAAGGCATTATAATGGAAGGTGAACTCAAGAACTTGATCAAGGTATGGCTCATAGTCCTAGCCTCTCTATGCTACACTTATTTCATTGCCTCAAAAATCCCAAAAGGAAAACTCAGGCTCCTCTCTCTCATCCCAATCTTCTTCCTTTTTACCATCCTCCCTCTCTCTCTCACCACTGTCCTCCCCACAGGCATCACTGCCTTCTTCATCACATGGCTCGCCAACTTCAAGCTCCTCCTCTTCTCCTTTGGTTTAGGCCCACTTTCATCTGACCCACCAAAGTCCCTCCCTCTCTTCATCTCCATTGCTTGCTTCCCCATCAAAATCAAGCAAAATGATAAATACCCATCTCACCAAAACACCCAGAAACACATAAACTCATCTCCAATTTTAAAGGCACCCCCTAAACTGCCTCTGAATTTTCCTACCAAAGTCTTGCTTTTTGCTCTATTAGTGGCTGCCATAGATTACAAACGTGTGCACCCAAAGATTGTGTTAGGCTCATATTGTTGCTTGCTCTATTTCCTCGTGGACATAGTTTTGGGTTTGTGCAATACTATTGTGCGTGCCACTCTTGGAATTGAGCTAGAACTACCGTCAGATGAGCCTTACTTTTCAACATCGTTACATGATTTCTGGGGCAGGAGGTGGAACCTCATTGTAACTAATATTCTGCGCCACACTGTATACAAACCCGTGCGGTCAATCTCGGAAACCGTGTTAGTCAAACTCAAACAACAAAAGCAAAAGTGGGCCCCACTGCCTGCTGTGTTGGTGGCTTTCATAGTCTCTGGTCTGATGCACGAGCTCATATTCTTCTATATTACACGTGTGAATCCCACGTGGGAAGTCACGTGCTTTTTTGTGCTTCATGGGGTGTGTTTGGTGGTGGAGTTTTGGGTGAAAAATGTGTTATTGGCACGTGGGTGTTGGTTGCATTGGGCAGTGGCTGGACCATTGACCATTGGGTTCGTGGTGGTCACCGCCAATTGGTTGTTTCTGCCCTCACTGGTGAGGAGCGGCGCGGATATTAAGGCCATTGAGGAATGCAAGGTCGTGATGAAGCTTTTGAAGGACAAGATGTTATGGACTTTGAAAAGTTTGTAATTGGTATAATAAATGTATAAAAATACCGTCAATGTTTGATTTAGTTTCAATTACATCAACTTCAAGGACCAAATGCTCTACTCAGCCAAAAAAAATTAGAGACCAAATGCTAGCTCTTTCTGAAAAAAAAATGTAACTCATTTTGTTTACACCTCATTCTTTTTAGCATAAACATCCGTTATTTTAATTTTTACTATTCATAGATGTGTAATGTGTGGAAAAATTTGATAACTTGTTATTTTATTTAGTGAAAAATGAACATAGTTGTTGATGCTCATTTTGGAAAAGTCCAACAGTAGAAAGAAATCCAACTATATGGGTAGGAAGAGAGTTAGTGGATTGAGAGAAGAAACTCATTAAGTCCGAATGACAGGAATGATGGGTTTTAGGCCCCATAAGGTAAACAAATGGGTATTGGGAAAAACAAATGGGCCTACAAGAGCCCAAAGGAAGAAACAATAAACTCATAGGTATTATGTGATGTAGAAAAGTGAAAATGAACCATAGCAAACCCGAAGTAATTAAGTAAGAAAGTAAAAGGTTGATGGAAGACCCATGAACCCTAAGGATGAAAGATATAGTAATTGGGTCAAGGAAGCCCAAAATAGTTAATAAAAGCCCATGAGAATGTAGAGTTGGAAATGGGCTGATGATGCCCAAGAAAAGAAAATGGGCCGAGGATGTCCAACGAGGAAGAAATGGACCAAAGGAGTCCACAAGCAATGCAATAGGTCAAGAAAACCTGAAGTAACATGACTATAAACCCAATAACAATATTGAGACATTGTAACTAATTGAGGGAATAGCATACATTAGGCTCGAAAAAGGCCTAGTAAGCAGGGAACAAATAGCACCATAGCAAGAATAACAAAATGGCATGACAAGAGCACTAGCAAGCCAGCGGAAGGACATCCACGCCCAGACAGGTAAGTGGTGGTGACCGGGCAACTGACAAACTAGTAAGAGGTCTGGAAGTACATCCACGCCTAGAAAAAAGTTATTAAAGGGTAAAATAGTAAAAACTAGTCATGGCAGACAGTATATAAAGGGCCATCGCCATGCACAGTAGCATCATCGCAACGATAGTGACCACTAGGAGAGAATTACAGCAAAACCATCACCATAACACTACGTAAGTAAGCACTGAGAAGGAAAGAAAAGAGTGGGAAAGAATCAAAGTAACAAAACAGAAAAGAAAAAGAAAGAGAAAGAGAATCAGGAAGAGAGAGTGTAGATTGGCAGGCATGCACTAATAGGCTAATCCCTTCTCTCCATCTCAAAAGCCTACCCTTTACTATGGATAAAGGATTTATTTGAGGATAAGCCATTCAAGCTCGTTCCTTCAAAGTGGGTGATTTCTAAAAGCAGGATCCTTCTGTGAAGTTACCCACATTGAAGAAGTGGTTCCCTGCTTGGACTTGGTTCTGTTACATAGTTGAATGCGAGCTGACCTCTTTCTTTTGCTTTTATTATTTATCAGAATTATCTCCTTTTCTTGTCTTTGTAATCTCACCCATAACGTGTTTCTTATTGCCATATCATTATTTTTTTAAGGATTCTTTGTTTATTTCATCTAACGGGAAGCATATTCCCTTTACTATTGTCATATTGTACTTGTCTGCCATAACACTTCTGCCACAGCTTTGCTTGCCATGAGCATATGACCAAAGTTTCAGCAAAAGGGGCATAGTTTATGCACAAGTCGGCCTAAGGTGGGTTGCAATTGGATCAGTCTCAACTTTCCTATCCAGAACACTTGGGCCTCAGTACAGCAGAAGGCAGTCCAACCTAAAATCACAAAAGGCCCACCACAATAGTAAAAGAGATTTAGTGCCTGTTTGTTTAAGCTTTTACAAGCTGAAACGCGCATTTTCAAGCCAAAAAAATAAAAAGTGCGTTTGGTAAGCTTTTAGAAATTTGCGTTTTCATAAAGCTGCGTTTTCATTTGTGAAGGAAAAGCTCAAATCCAGAAAGCAGCCCCTTGCTCCTTTGCGAAAAAGCGCTGAAGCGCGTTTCAATATTACCGTTGGAAGTTGCACAAATTCCCCAAATTGCCCACTATTTTTTCTAAAAAACCCAAATTTATCCCTTTCTTTATAACACAATTTTACAAGAACCCAATAATGAAATCAGAACCCAAAAAAAAAAAAAAAAAAGTGATCAAGTAGAGCAAATGAGATCAAGCAACGGTGAAGGCAGAGCAAATGAGATAGAACCCAATAAAAAAAATCAGAACCCACAATTTTACTGCATGTCGTTGTAAGTGGGGAAGAGATCAAGCAACGGTGAAGGTAGAGCAAATGATTTGACCCATTTCTTCTTCTTCTTTTTTTGTGCTGCTTCTTCCTCTTCTCTTCTCTATTTTTTTTTTGATTAACGTCTTACATATCTAATCTAAAAAAAAAAAAAAAAAAACATTTTGAAATCAATAGAGTTTTTGATAAATGGAACCTTTGGAGACATGGAGTAGAGAGAGGGAGCTCGAGAGAGAGTTTAGACTTGTTTGTGTGTGTGTGTAGGTGGCTTTGCTTGGAGGAAAGTAACAGATTGGGAAGATAAGAAGATGAGGACAAAGTGAACGTGTGGATGAGGAAAAAAGTGAAAGAAAAAAAGAAGAAGAGTTTTTGGGTTTGGCTAAAGCAGCGTGGAAAAAAATATAGAGACTAGGAACACAGATTATTTTACAACTTCTTTTTCATAACTGTGATGTTATAGAGTATGTGGTGGAGAAAAAATTGTGGGTACTAGAACACCTCATTTAAAGGATAAGTGTTAATAAAATTTTATTTTACAAAGATTATTTTTAAATTAGTATTGTGAAAATATTGTGACATTTTGTTATATATTTAAACTTTTTTAAGTTAGTACTATTTTTCTTTAAAAAAAAAAAGTACTATCGACAGAAAATTTTAATAACAATTCTCTCTATATAGACATTGTCATTTTTAGTAATTTATCCCCTCAAACTGCCATTTTTATAAGTGCTAGCCAAACACTCAGTTTTTTTAAAAAACACTTTTTAACAGTTTTTACCAAACACTCAGCTTTTTGAAAAAACACTTTTTCATACTACACTTTTTAAAAACTCCACTTTTAAAAAAAACCCAGTTTCAAAAAGCTGAAACAAACTCACCCTTATGCGTATTAGTTCCATACGCTTTATAATAATATTATTATTTTCAAATAAAATATAGTTTTTCTTAGAAATAAAATAAAATATTGTTGATAAAATATATTAGATTTTTTAAAAGAAACTATCTATATTTGTTATTTGAAAATATTTTAAATTTTGTTAGTATTTTTTATAGCAAACATAATATATTTTATTTTTAATTATTATATAAGTCAACATATTTTTAAATAAAATAACGTGTGGTTAGAATTTGTTTCTAATATTTGTTACAAAACGATTTATCATCTGTACATTTTGAATGGCTTAAAGAGGAAGCATATATAAGCAAAAATCCAAAACTTTTAGTACTCCTTTGAAATAGTTCATTCTCTACATGTCTTAAATAACATAAGAGAAATAATATATAAGTAAATCCATCACTTAAACTAGAAAAGAATACAAGACTTTAATAATATAAGAAAAGTATAATTTATTCAAGAATATACTAATATTACATTGAGAATGTGACATAATTTGTTAATGAATCACCTCCTCTTTTTACATAAACCTTTTACCCAAAGAATCACTTAAATAAACCGAAATGGACCAAAATTTTACTATATAGAATGAACTGGACCTTACGGACAAAAGTAGACCAAAAAGACCGAAATAAACCAAAATGGATCAAATGGACAGAAATGGACCAAGATGAACCAAATGGACCGAAGTAGACCAAGAAGAGTGAGATGGACTGAAATGAACAGAAGTTGATTGAATTGACCGAATGGAATGAAATGGGCCAAGGTGGACCGAAGTGGTCTTTGACGATGCCGAGTTTTCTACCTCCATGTTAGCAATTGCATGCCACCAAGAAGACAAAGTAGAAGATGAATTTTGGATGTTGCATCTCTCTCTCTCTCTTATGTTTTTCTCTCTTGTAGTCGTACCTCTGTCTCTCCTCTCCCTAATAGGTGGTGAAATAAAAGCAATGAAGCATAAACTCGCGAAGCACACAACGATGCTTTCCAGCAGCCTCTAATCCTAACCATATTAATTTATTTTGTCCAACATCAAAGCCATACTTCTTTTTCATGAAAAATTGAAATATAAGGAGTGTCTTTATTGAGAGGAGCATTACATGATTACAATCAACCAACAATCACAAGTGATTGAGGCTTATTATCACTCCATAAGAACATTATAGATATAGACAAAATCAAAAACCACACCATTAAGCATAAGGCATAAGCATGGATTGACGAGCAATGGTTTTAAACACAAGTACTAAGCATAGACATCAGGGTTTTGGAGGAGGTAGGCTTCCACAATTTTGTAAATCTCCAAGGCGTTATCCTTGCTGGCCTTGATTTCCTCTTCACTGAGCACAACATCAGCCTTGGTGTAGTACTTGCTTGTCATCTTATTTTTACTGCCACCCTCAGGTGTTGGCTCAAATTGGACCTCATAAGCAATAGATTCAAGCTTGTCCGCTAAGGCATCACCATGGATGTAAGTGTACTTGTATGAATAATTCTCTTCATTAAGCACATCAATCCTGTTTTTAACACTCTTAAGTTGGTTGCCTGCATGGAATGCAATCATGTTACATACAAGAGTAAGACTAATGTTATCACTCCCTCCCTCTTCGGTTGGTTTATTTAGAAAATCCACTGTTTAAAGGAATATCATTTAAGGCCAAAATTTATTGCCTTTTGAATAAAACGGTGCAAATTTTCAAAACTTCCCTCAATTTATGCTCTAATAAAATAAGGGTATTGACTTTTTGAATATGATAAAGGTAAGTTAGAAATCTACCAACATTATATTCCTTTTGAAAAAGATCACATTTTGGGACATCCTATAGTAGAATATAAGACTAACAATTTGTGATGGTGGAAGTTTTATCCTTTTAAGTGAAGCTTTTGTAAATATATTATCATATGCAGTGTCTTTACCTTCAGCGAAATTGATCTGCCTGATGCTACCAACCCCTCCATCACCTTGAATGATTTTTGTAAAGTTGTAATTTACAACTATTTTGTGTTGGCTTTAATTCCGTGCCAAATTTGATTGTAATTTTGTTCAATCTTTTGTACCCTGTATTTTATGTAGGATTTATTTGTAAAGGTTGTGTGTGAGAGAGAGAGTGTGAAGACTCAAGGCATCTATTGAAGACAAAGGAGTTTTCACGGGTAGCTCGCGACTAGCCATCCTGCGAAGTGATGCATGTGCCCAGCACATGACTGGAATGTGAAGAGTCATGACAGATGGTGACAGTTGGTTTTCACGAGTGTCTTGCTAGTAAAGCCTTCTAGCGAGATACCCGTGAAACAGTCTGTTTTGTTGTTCTGTCCTATTTGCTCCACTACATCCTTATACACATTATATATACCATCATTATCCACATATTGAGTAGAGAGCTTTTCAAAGAGAAAGCCCTAGCCTTAAACCCTTGAGAGTGTGAGATTGTCATACCCACAATTCTTTACACCATCCATTGTGGTTTTCTTCTACTCTAACCTCTCAATTTCCAAATCCTTGAGAGGGCTCAAACTCTTACCACACCCATACTGAGTGTCTAGTGAGTTTTTGGTGCTGCTGGGAAGTATTGGAAGAAGCCAAGTTTTGGCGAATGCAATCGGGTGCATTGCGGGATTTGGAAGGCTAGACAAGACACGGTTTCGAGAAGCCTTGTTGGAGTAGGAGTTTGGAGGGCTTAGGTGCACTGGGTAGAGTAGGCTTGGAGGGTCTCTTGCTATTCGTGTATCCCAACTTATTGTTTAGTGGATCGATTTATCACTAGGAGGGCGGCGGAGAGGTTTTTTGCCGAGTTCCTTGATTTCCTCTTCAATAACACATTAGAGTGTTATCTTCTGTTTGCATCTTTCTTCCCTACTCTTTTAGCTTTCATTTTACTGTTGTGATTTGTTGAATATGATTTAGAGTAGTTGTTTTGTTTGTTCACTCACATTTACTCTATTTCGTACTTAGTTTAAGTTAGAGTAAAATCAATCGAGCCGTAATTTTTTAATTTGGAGTCTAAACAGTTCTTGTGTTTTTAACACAAATCCGAGCTTTCAATTTCTATGCTTTTAACAACTTGGGGAAAGATTTTTGGGATCAAATTGGGAGCATCAATGACCATGACTTTGAACAACCTGGATGGATGGATTGAGGAGGTGTACTCATCGGTATATGTGATAACACCCATGATATGCTAATGGATATTGATTAGTTGGGAAACTTGAGGAAGATGAACTAGGACTGAAGTGAATTTCTTATGTCTGGCAGGGAAGATAGTAGGGGAATGGTATTTATAGGTTTAAGTTAAGGCCTTTTTGTTACTAAGCTCGTTTCCTTTTGGTCCTAAGGCATTGTCCTGATGTGCATTTAAATAATGACAACACAAAGGGGGGGTGTCATTCTCAAGGCTAACTTTCCTAAGATCAGAGAGAGGGAGAGTTGAGAACAAGTTTGTTCCAAAAGGGTTTTCTAGTTTCCTTGACCGCCTTAAGCCCTTAATGTTTTTTTTTTTGGCCCCATTAAAGATCCCTTAATGCTGTGCTAATACAAATGCAAAGAACAAAACTATGGATCTAGTCATATTTAATATTCATTTTTTTTGCTAAACGAGAGAGGGGGGGGGGGGCAGGGGTGACCATTGTGACTTGTCCCTTGGGCATGACCATAGGGGCACCTTCTGCTAGAGAATGTTGAATTGAGCCATAGATACTGTAGTCGGGGGTGATCACAGACCTTACCCTAACCTCAAGAGAGAGCTAGTAAATCAAGAGTTAGTTGCAAGAGGCAACCCCACTCCCCGCTAGGGTTTGAACGTGGGTGTTTAAGATAGCGATTACACACCTTGACCACTAGGCCACCCCTCTTGATGGTGTCATATTTAATATTCATAACTCTCCTTTTTGTTTTGGAAGAGTATTCCATCATCATCCTAAGATTAATTAATAAAGAGTAGTGTACAAAAATATGGATATCATCTCAATAACCTGAAGCATGTAAATGAAGACAAATGCCGGCATCATGAGAGTGAAAACTAAGGATAATTGACAGTGGCGTTGCTACTTGAGATAAAGGCATGTGGTTCTTAATTTACCTCTCTCAGTGTTTCTAAAACAGAATAATCTACTTTGCTTTCCCTTCCTCTAGAGAGAAAAAAAAAGAGGATCAATTTTATTCAGTTTTTAGGAGTAAATAGGTCTTGTTTAATTATTTAACCTTAAGGTTAATTTGAGCTTATAAGGAGTTTGGACTCTTTGGACCTCATACATCATAATATGTCCGACAGGAACGACGTCCATCACGAAAAACAATGATTACGAGTTTGGACCTCTTAAATCATAATATGACCGACAGGAAAAATGAATTTAATAACTTAAGAGGTGTATTGGTAGTTCGTCAAAAGAAAAAAGAAAAAAGAAAGAGGTGTATTGGTAATTTGAGAAGCCTGGGAGAGGATGTGACATATCAGCATATCCCATTTTGATAAATATTATCTGTTTGGAGTTTAGGAGGTTTGTCAATAAGTCCCCATCTTGTTGGAAATTTCAAGTAAGCGTATTGGACATTACGTTATGTCCTCAAGCATATCCCCTGATCCTATTTGAAGGATCAGATTAGCTGGCTATTATATTAGACAAGGACAAATTTTAGTAAAAAAGGTTACAACTTTATTCAATATCTTTTTATTAGAGGTAAATTTTGACAAATTCACTATTGGATTATATTTTCTTCTTATATACTCATTGTAAGGTTGAATTTAATTAACCATGTGTTGGCTTTATTTCGTGCCAAATTTGCTTGTAAATCAGCATGTAGAAACCCTGTATTTAGGTGTGAATAATGTAAGGGTTGTGTGTGAGAGTATGTGAAGAAACTCAAGTTGTGTGCATTTAAGAGGAGTCTCACGACTGACTCGCGACTGGCAAGTTGTCAAAATGCCACACGTGTGAAGTATGCAGAAAGCTGAAGGGTTACGACAGATGGAGTACTACATGACAAAAAGTATAATCTGGCTTGGCAGTTAACTCGCAACTTGTTCAAATTGCGAGGCTGAGTCGCCCGAATGCCCTGTTTTACTGATATCTGACTTTTCACATTTCATCTCATACCCCACTATAAATACCCTTATACTCATGAAATGTAATGTGCTGAAAAGGAGAGCCTATTGAGAGAAAAATCCTAAGAGAGGTTTCTACAACACACCCACCTTATTAGAGAGAGAGCTACTCATTCTTGGAGAGAAATCTTTGTAGTCTCTTCTCATTCCCTCTCCTATTGTTATACCCATTGATAGGAGATTTGGACCCAAACACAACCCACACCCATTTAGAGTGTTAAGAGTATTTTTGGAGCTTGGCAAGCATTGGAAGATGCCAAGGATGGTAGATGCAATATAAAACTTATTGCGGGATCCGAAAAGTAAGAGAAGACACGGTTAGGCTTAACCTTTTTGGAGCAAGAAGCTTGGAGGGCTTAAGTGTATCAGGTGGATTAGGCTTGGAGAGTCTATTGCTATTCATGTATTCTAAGTTTATTCTCTAATGGATCATTTTACCGCTTGGAGAGTGGCGAAGAGGTTTTTTGTCGAGTTTTTTGGTTTCCTCTTTGATAGCACGAGCTAGTGTTATCCTTGTGTTTGCATCTCTCTTCCCTTACTCTTTAACCATTAATTGTTGCTGTGTTTGTGATTAATTATGTGTTAAAGTGGTTTGTCTATTTGGGTATAGCTTATATTAATCATTCTGCACATATATTGTTTGTGTATAAGCTTGTGTTGATAATTTTGAAATTAGGTGTCTAAACATTCATTAGGGTTTTACACACTAATTGAACTTTCAATTGGTATCAAAGCGGGTACACTTGTTGTGGTTTAAATACTTAAGTGTGATTCTTGACCCCTTGTTTTATTTGCCATGGATAGTGCTTTGTATGCTTCTATGCATATTTTGGTTGATGATGAATGTAGCATGTCACGTGTTTGTGAAAATGCTTTTATGAGTGTTTATCCTCATAATTGTGATGAAATGTTACTTGAATCATTGGGTGTTGTTGATATTCCAAACATCAAACTCTTGAAGAAAGAAGCTAAGAAGTTTTATAAGAATGTGAGCAAGTTTATTTGTGAAAATGATGATTTGATTGGTAAGCTCAATGAATTCAACAAATTGGTTGAGAAATATAAGAAACTTGCTAAAAATTCTCTTGAAAAGCTGAAAGAGTTTGAATGTTTGAATATGGACTTAGATGCTAAACTTGTTTTGTCTAACAAACTTGTTGATAAGCTAAAATGTGAAAATGAATATCTTAAGATGCATGCCAAGTGTTTGATTGCTGAACCTATTGCTAAAAAGGAGGAAAATATTTGTAGTAATCATGTTGTGGTATCCGAATTTGTGCCAATTGTGCGTTCTACCTTAAAGGACAAATCGGTGTACATTCCTTAATATAAAAGAAATCAAAAGGTGGAGAGAAACACTCTTAAGTCAAAGCCTCCGTTTATGTCTTAACCTAAGGTTTTGGATGGATCTAAGTTTGTTCCAATTTGTCATTTATTGTATTGTAGTGTGATTGGTCATATAAGACTTCAATGTCATAAGTTGAAGAGAGAACAAAACCATGTTGTTAGATCCGTTCCCAAAAAGCCTAGTGGACCTAAACACATTGTTTGTCAGCATTGTGACGCCTTTGGTCATCTAAGAATTTATTGCTCTAAGTTTCCTACTCTTAAAAGAATCAAAAGAAAAGAAAAACTTGAGCTTCTTGGAAGTTGTGCCAAAAAGAGTAAAGCAGATTTGAGTGAATATAGCACGTTGTTAAAGAGAATGTTTAATGCTCTTAACTCATTGTTTATGTGCATTTTAAGTTTTCATTCTTCTAACCCTTGTCTCTCTTTTTATAAGACACTCATTCTAAACAACTGTTCCGTTTGGATGAGGAATGGCTCCTATGGTTAAGCTTTTACTCTTTTGGTCCTTGATCTAATTCTTTCGATCTTTGTAGGACCCTTCATGTATTAAATGTCATATCTTTATGCATTTTTGAGTATCTTGCATTTCTTTATATGCATTGTTTTTTTTTAATTTTTTTTTATCTTACTTTTATGTTTTAGTTTTGTGCGAGTAAAAAATCCAAAACCACACAAAATGTGAAAATTTTAAAAAGTTTGATCGTATATGTTTGAGCACATATCACATGTGTGTTTGGCCTAGTACCTTTGTACAAATGACTTAGTGCATTTATGAGCTTAGCTTATTATGTATGCACATTTATCTATGTGGAAAAAATCTTGAAATCTATGTGTGATTGTTGTAAATCGATATTCAAGCTTGTCATGAATGATTAGTTAATAGTCATGTTGGTTTTAATACATGCGTAGATTTGTGCCTATATATCTTCCCACTCTTTTATATTTTTGCTTAATAGCTCAACCAATGTTAAATCTTGAAAAGAGGTAATGAGCTAAAAAAAGTTGTCGTACAAACGAGTATTTGACTAGGAAAAAGGAAAAGCAAAATGTACTGAAATGTATGGTGCCCAAAAAGCCAATGACTTGTTCATCAATTTGAAATATAAAAAATTTTAATCATCAATCTCAAAATGAGATATAATGTATTGTAATAAGCCAAATGAAAAGCTTCAAATATATATAATCAAGTTTTGTGGGAGGTCATATATGTACATTTCTATAATTGAGATAGACTACTCGACTTAGTAATAGCTGTGTATGACTTGATTGAATTGATCATTGAAATTTCACTTTAGATTAAAGACTATTCCACATTTGATACACACATACAACACATATGCCTAATGTTCAATGAATGCCTTATTCATTTGTTCGATTGTACTTGTTTATGATGGTTAAATACATGTTTGTATCACATACAAAACATACGAAGCAGAAAATTAACGGATCTACTTCATCCGCAATTGTTAATATGTACTATACAAATTTCAAAATTTAAAAACAAGAGAGTGTACCTTGGTATGATGAATTTCAAAACAAAGATTAGAAGTACTTGGGAACACTTTTAATTTTCACTCTAATTCCACTAACGCCTAAAAAGTGTGGTCTCTTAATCAGTTTTCAAAGTGAGAATAAGAGAGTGTTTCACACTCATATACACACCATTTCATGTTTTTGTCTCTCATTAAAAATTCTGTATGTTTCTCTCCTTATAATTGATTATCTAATTGGGCCAGCCTTTTTGGCCTTTCCAACTGGACTTTAGTATGTGGCTTGGAGTGGGATTAAAAGAGACCAATAAGACACTAGCTTCAATGGGCCTTGGACTTTTCTGCCAACTCTTGACAAGTCCAAAGTTACCATTAACTATATTTAATACCACTATATAAATATAGTTGTACTTTAGGCCTTATTTATAAATTATATTCCAAGATTTTATTGTACATGCAACACCTTCATAAAATATTCGTAGTAATACAAAGTCTTGAATGTAAACTATCACTTTGTAAATTACTACATCTTAGTCCTTGAGTACTCGGTTTAATTCTTCAAGTTATTCATCACTATTTATAAAATCTAATTTCATAAATATATACTTTAGTAACTTCTTACTAAAGTGGTTTTGCCTAACACTCTGTATAACTAAACTCATTAAACTTATCTTAAGGGAATATTTTGTATCTCCGTTAAGAGGCTATGAATTCCATCTTGAGAATATATGTTCCATCAACATTAGATGTGGTTGCTCAACATACTGAGATTTTGACCGTTACTTTAGATCTCACTTCGTATATATCAAAGCAACTTACACTTCATGATCAGATCCATTATTCTCTCAGGATTAAGAGTTTATGTAAATAGAAGTCGTGAGATTTATTATTCATTTGACAATTGTTAGGAGAATAATAAGTCTCATAGCGGTCCAGTTTAATATTTTTTAACTCTTAAAACATATCAATATATCAACTAGAAGTCTCTACTTCTATGATCAAGACAAATCATCTTAGTTGATATGTTATAGTCTTTGCAGATGAAATGCCCAATTTCATCACCGACTATGAACTAAATTTTGAGTTTACAAAGAACTTATGATTTATATCTTCTGTGACTTTTCACATAAATCATATGCTATGCATCTCATGAACTATATAATAATGTCCAAATATTCATGTTACCATTATTTTAGATAACAATGAAACAACTTTATTAATCACAATATTAAGTTATAAATAATGTCATATATAATATCATACAAAGCATCATACAATAGGATTTAAGGGCACTAATCCAAATAGTTTAAATGTGATGTGTGTGTGCTTAACTATATATGGATCAAAATAAAAAGATTTTTGATCATTTTATATGTATTTGGAAGTGATTTTTATCACCCTTTGTGTTTAGGTTTAATGCTTACTTTGTTTTCATTGTTTTAAGCAAGTTTTGTGTTAAAAACAGGTGTCAAAATTTTTGGCTACTCGTTATGGCTACTCTCGCATGTAGCAAGTTTAGCTACTCATTTTGGTGACTTGCCCAGTCACAAAACGCAAGTTGCGAGTTCATCCATAAACTTTCACGACTTACTCGAGAGTCGCAAAAATCTTCGCGACTCACTTGCGAGTTGTGGAAATCTTCGCGACTCATCTCGCAACTCACCAGTCGCAAAATGCACAAAAATAACTTTTTAAAGAGCTTTTTGTGGAAACCTGTTTTAAACCTCTCTCATCCTCTCTAAAACCCCTCTTTCAATATTTTTACATCAAAACCCAATCAATTTGAATGGTTTTTCATTCCATTAACATCTTTAATGTATTTCTAAAGTCTTTTCATTGATTTTGATCCTCAAATTATGTTTTGGAGAGTTTTTGTACTCTTGGTTGGGATTTTCATCATAGGGGTTGAAAAAACTTAATTTTTGTCAAATTTTTATATGGGATTAGTTTCTTTTGATGATTTTCTTTGGATGTTAGCCCATTGTGGCAAAAAGAATATGTATTAGGGGTGGATTTCATGATGTTTATGCATTGTTTTACATTGTTGTTCATAGTGTGCACACTAGGTGTTTGATAAAATGCCTCTTAGGCCTTTTCTCACTTGTTTGGACTTCGATGAGTACCACACTTTAGGATTTCTCATGTTTCCTCATTAGGAACACGTTTGATTAATTGGTTGTGTATTTAACACACCTTGCCCCACATGTGCATTTTCCATACTTTGGTCATGCATTGCATATAGCCACCTCTTGCATACATCTTTGCTACCCTTGTCATGCATTGGCATATACCTTGTTTCTTCATCCTAGCATGTCATGGTTACCGTGTGCTTTGTAGCATTTTGTTTTGTATTTTGTTTGAGCTTCATTTTTTATTCATCTTGCACCCCTTATGTATCATTCTTCTTGTTTATACCTTCATCTCTTGCCCTTATTTCTCCTTGACCCTTTGTCTATTCGTGTAAAAAAGGGGATAGTATACTCTAGAGTAGTATATCAGAGAGTTTTGTTATTTCTATATAACACTTGTGCACATTCTTAGGGGGAGAAATTTTATTTCTTGTGCACATTTGTAGGGGGAGAGAAATTTCATAGGGGAGATGCATATACCAAGGGGGAGAAGACATTGTGTTAATAAGAAAACTCTATATTGTTTGTTTTTCTTTATGTTTGTTTTCTTATTTGCTTTCTGGTGCTTTGAGTTATGTTTAGTATCTATGCTTTGTTGTTCTCATTGCATCATGTTTGTGTTGGACATGCATACATCCTTATGCTATTGTGTTTCATTGAATGTATGTTCGGATGATCATTTGTTCTGCTATGTGATCATTGTAGTCATTTCTTTATGACTATTTGGGTGTATGGTCAAGTTGCTCATATGTTTTACATCATGTTTACTTGATCGCAATTTACTTGTTACATTATACTTGTCCTTTTATTACTTGCTTTACCTTGAAGGTCTAATGTGTTTTGTACAAGTGTTTCAGGTTACAGGTATATATGTTCCAAGTGCATCACAACTTCTAGATTTAAGTGTGAGTGAGTTTTGCCATTGTTCCCAAACTCACGTTTAAGTCTAAAATCTGTTTTAGGGTGTTTTGTCATGGAATAGCCAAAGGAGGAGGATTGTAAGGTTGTATTTTATCAACCATATGTTGCTTTATTCTGTACCAAATTTGCTTATAATTCACCATGTAGAAACCCTGTATTTAGGTGAGAATAATGTAAGGGTTGTGTGTGAGACAGTGTGAAGAAATTTAAGTTGTGTGCATTTAAGAGGAGTCTCATGACTAACTCGCGACTGGCAAGTTGCCAAAACGCCACACGTGTGAAGTATGTAGGAAGCTAAAGGGTCACGACAGCTGAAGCAATATAAGACAAAAAGTATAGTCTGGTCTGGCAGTTAACTCGCGACTTAGACTTGCGACTCGTTCCAGTCGGGAGGCTGAGTCGCCAGAATGCCATGTTTTACTGAAAACTGACTTTTACGTTCCATCTCATACCCCACTATAAATACCCTTATACCCACGAAACGTAATGTGCTGAAAAGCGGAGCCTATTGCAAGAAAAACCCTAAGAGAGGTTTTTTCAACACACCCACCTTATTAGAGAGAGAACTACTCATTCTTGGAGAGAAATCTTTGTAATCTTTTCTTATTCCCTCTTCCATTGTTATTTCCATTGAGAGGAGATTTGTACTCAAACACAACCCACGCCCATTTAGAGTGTTGAGAGTGTTTTTGGAACTTGGGAAGCATTGGAAGATGCCAAAGATGGTGGATGTAATATGGAGCTTATTGTGGGATCCCAAAAGCTAGAGTAGACACGGTTAAACTTAACCTTGTTGAAGCAAGAAGCTTGGAGGGCTTAGGTGCATCGGGTAGATTAGGTTTGGAGGGTCTATTGCTATTCATGTATCCCAAATTCTCTAGTGGATCATTTTACCGCTTGGAGGGTGGTGGAGAGGTTTTTCGCCGAGTTCTTCGGTTTCCTCTTTGATAACTCATGTTAGTATTATCCTTGTGTTTGCATCATCCTTGTGTTTGCATCTCTCTTCCTTTACTCTTTAACCATTAATTGCTGCCGTGTTTGAGATTAATTATGTGTTAAAGTAGTTTGCCTATTTCGGTATAGCTTATATTCATCATTCTGCACATATATTGTTTGTGTATAAGCATGTGTTGATAATTTTGAAATTGGGTGTCTAAACATTCATTAGTGTTTTACACACTAATTGAACTTTCACTCATTGCTTGTAAAATTTCTAGGAAATTGAAGAACAATATCTATATTATCAATAAATTGTTTAAATTGTAAATTTTTGTAGCTTAAAATTATGCATAAAATATAATCTTATAGATTATGTAGTAAATAATATTTGATTGACACAAAATTTGATATGGGTATTAAGAACGTAAAGAACATGCAATCCAATGGTTATATTTTCAAAATATATAGTAATGTTAATAATATTGAGTAAGGTTATAGCCTTAGGCGATAACCAATTTTGTAGCTAAACCTTGCTTATGACGTACATGATTTTACAAAATCTATAATTCTTTTTAATGTCAATACATGCGAAGAACAAAATAATCTACCTATAAAGGAAAATCTATTACAGAGAGGGATTTAGGTGGATGGCTGTTGTGATGAGTGCGGGGAGGACGTTGAATCATCGGGTCACTTCTTTTGGTCATGTTAGCGTGCAAGGGATGTATGACAATGCATAAAGCTGAAGTTCAAGTTTGATTGGGCCCAAGTAAAATCCTTTTTTGACATGTTATGGCTTTTGTTGATGTTAGATTCTTATGATGAAGGAGATGTGGAACTAGCGGTAACTTTGGCATGGGTGGTATGGTTCAATCACAACGAGGTTTGGCATGGTGGAAATAGAAAGAGTGGTTTGGCACTAGTTTAGTGGACTTGGTAGTACATACAGGAGTATCATGAAACAATTCGGGTGACTAATACACTAGTGGTACCTCAACTGGTTGGGTGGTCCCCTCCGTCAAGGTTGAGATACAAAATCAATGTAGACGGTGCAGTTTTCTTAGCCCAAAAATCTGCTAGAGTGGGAGTGTTGATCAGAGATTTCACGGGTCAAGTAATAGTGTTTTTGAGCAAGAAAATCAATGCTCCTTTGGGTGTATTGGAAGTGGAAGCCAAGGCGTTTGAAGCGGGTCTGGAGTTCGCTAGGGACATTGGCGTTCATGATGTTACTCTTGAGGGTGACTCTTTGGTGCTCTCTAATGCTCTTTGTGGTTTATATAAGCCACCTTCCAAGATAGTTGCTATAGTCAAAGGAGTTTTAATGTCTTGTGGGTCTGTAGGAAAGGTTGATTTTTCTCATGTTAAGAGGTGAGGTGATAGACCTGCACATTTGTTAGCAAAACATGCATTAGGCATTGTGGACTATTTTACTTGGATAGAAGAGAATCCTTGCTTTCTTGAACAAGCTCTTCTCCATGATGTAGCTTTTCTTTGAGTTTATTATTAAAAATCTTAGTCTTACCATAAAAAAAAACTACTTGCATTTTATAATTTTATAAAAATGTTGTGACGGTAGATAATTGCATGGTAGGAAAAAAAACTCATAGGATATTCACTTGTGGTAATCAAGTAGAATATCCACCTAGCGCAACTACAACTTGTAGGAGCTATCTTTTTATTATATAGTATTTGATATTATATAGTATTTGATGTAATTCTTACGATTTGACTTAATTGGACCAATTAAAATAAATAACGTCCTTTCTCAAAAAAAAAAAAAAAGTCAATTACAAATTCAAGTCAATTACAATTCAATAAAACTAACATAACTTTTTCCACTCTCCCATTCGCCTCCTTCTTCTCCTCCTCCAACATTGTCATCACCCCTGGCCCCTCTCACCTCCCTCATCCTTTGCCATACTTGAACCCATACATCGATCCCAATCTTTGTCCCATATTTTCAAATGGTCCATATCCTTTGAAATATTTTATTTTAGTCCTTAATTCCTTATACTCTAAGTTTGTGCAAAAAAGATCTGTGCTATTAAATCTTAGATTGATTTAAGTTGAGATTGTTTAGTGAAATTTTAAGATTTTGATAGCAACAAAATAGAGAATAATTAGTTTTTCAAATACAGTTTTTGCTTCTTTTATGTATGTTTGAAGATTGAAAAAAAAAAAAATAAAAATCAAAGCAACAATTAATAGCAGAGACCTTTATGACACAAACTTAAAAGTATAAGGACTAAATTAAAACATTTCAAAGGGATGACCATTTTTAAACATTGGGCAAAAGTTGAGGAGTAAATGTGTAATTAAAAAAGAAAAAGAAAAATTAATTTATTCTATTAGTTTTGCTGAGGTGGTGGTGACTTGGATTTTTAATTGACGTGATTAGTTTTGATCGTACCAACTAAGTCAAATTGTAGGGATTACATATTACAAAACTATAGATGATATGCTCCTGAATTTTGGGTTAATTGGTTCCTCAATATGTTATATTAAGATCTCAATTGGAGTTAATTTAAGGTTTTATCTCCTTAAAATTGATATAAAATCTAACAGTGGTACAGAAGAAAAAAAAACATAAAGAATTTGATTACTTAATATGATATAGTTGGCCTTAGGAGCTTCCTCAAGATGTAATCTTCCTGATGACATGAATTTGCGAGGGTAATATTATATAGTTGGCCTCACTTGGAGTATCCAAGGTATAATCTCATCACAACCCAAGGAAGGGGTGGTCATAGGATAGACCTAGGACTTGAAGTTAGGGAGGTAGTTTTGCTGTTTGTTGCATGCATCGGCTCTAGCTACCGGCTCAGTTGCTTAATAACTAATGGTTTTTTTTGTTTTTCTGTTTTTTGTAGATTTTTTATGTGTGCATCCAAGTATGGACAAAATTATTTTGTTTAAAAATTTTTAAAGGGCCAAGTTATTTGTTTTGGGTAAAATTGGTTGATTGAGTTTAATTGTTTTTAGCTTTTCTATAGGTAAGTTTTTTTGTTAAATAAATGTTTTTGGGCTTGTTTATTTTGTTTTAGATTTTAAACCTGGCCTTTAAAAGGAGAAAAATGCTAGAATTACAATATTTGTTTTTTTTACAAATTATTAATGTGGTGAGTGATTATTTGTTAGTAAAAATGTGATGTAAGTGATGGGCCCAGATGCAAACTAATAAAATTTTACTACCACAATAGTTTGTAAAAATGTTATAGAAAAGTTTGGGCTAGAGTAATACTCTTAAAAGAATCAACGATAATGTTAAAGAGGGGCAAAGTGTGATTTTATGGAACAAAATTGCTAAAATTGGTGCATATGTATATATTAATTTAAAAAAAAAATTAGGGGGGAGGGGGGGGGGCATTGCCTCCCCTAGTCCAACTCTCCCTCCGTCCCTGGTTAGTCACATCTGCATCACATCCTAAAAGGACTAGTCAAGTTATAATTGGTACTCCTCATAACTGCTTATATGATCTAGAATGATGTGATACATGTCTGACGTGGTACTTGGTACATGTTCGTGCATCACATAGTTGTACAATCTATTTGGGGTCTCAAAATCTCCCATACTTAAATCCCTTGTGTTGTAGTGCCCCTAAGACATATAGGATTACTAGGTTATCTTTGATATAATTTATCATGATCTAGGGAAGTGTTAGCAACATCTATGCTATATATCAAAGGGGAAATTACATTTTTCCATTCTAAACTATATCCCATTTTACAACTTCCCCGATAAACTATCGAAATGCATGATTAACCTCCAAAAGTTATAACTCATTTTCAATGTCCTCCCTACCATCTATTTTGGTATTAAGTCTAATGAAGTGTGGCAAAGACCAATTTACCCTCTCCAAAACAAATGATAAAGGGGTAAATTGGCCTTTTAATACTAAATTCCATTAGACTTAACACCAAAATAAATAGCCAGAGGTTAAGTATTACAAAATTTATGATTTGGGGGGTCAATTGTGCATTTACTTCAGGGGGCAGCTTAAAATGAGATATATTTTGTGTAATTTACCAAATATTAAAAATGACCAGTCAAATAACAATCAGAGTTTCTTAGCTTATATATATTTGACCTAATAAATTCTTCTTGTAAGATTTAGTTGCCTTAATATGTTATATTAAGATCTCAATTGGATTTAAGTAATCTTCTAACAAGTGATATCCAAACTAATGGTGGCAGCAAAGAATTTTTTTTAAGATCTCAATTGTAATCCTGTCACACTCCAATTTGTAATCTTGTCACATCCTGAGGAAGTGTTAGCCGCTTCTACCCTATACTCCAAAAGAACTAGTAAATTACTATTACGACTTCTCATAATTGCTTCTTAGCAAAGGGCCACACATACAATCCAATTTAAACAATCTGGGTATCAAATAAACTCCCAAACAATAATAAGATTTAGATTGATGTAGTGTTTTGTGACTTTTGTCAATCAATTTAATCGTAAAACGCTTATTATTATTATTATGCCAAAATTGGCAAATTGGGATATAGTATAGTAGCATCATGCATTATAGATGCAATATGACGTCTCATAAAGGAAACTTTAAGCATACACATTGGGATTGGCTAAGAGGTAGGCTTCCACACCCTTGTAAATAGCCATGGCCTTTTCCTTGCCTGCCTTGACTTCCTCTTCATTGATCTGGACTCCTGGTTTAGGATGGTACTTGCTCACATTTGTTCCTTTGCATCCCCCACCAGGAGTGGGCTCAAACTTCATTTCATAAGAAATTGATTCAATCTTGTCCAACAAATCATCACCCTCTATCAATGTGTAACAGTATGTCAATTTCTCTTCATCCAGTGCATCAGTCCTATGCTTCACGTACTTAATGTGAGAACCTGCATACAAAGAGGGACATGAAAAATAATTCAATCCCTTTTTATTTTTTTATTTAGATTATGGTATAAATAGTATGATAGTGTAAAACAATGTATGTAAAATACAACTAGCCTTCGGCGAAGGTAATCTTCTTGATGGTTCCAGGCCCTCCATTGCCTTCAAGTGTTTCCACACTTTTAATGGCCTGAGGCATAAGCTTGGGCATGAGGTTGTCAGCATCAAGGATCAAGGCCTTGAACACCCTTTTCGGCGCGACGGGGCTAGTGAACTCATCAGTTAGAGTGAGAACAGCCATGCTATTTTTAGAATTGGGAGACAAAAAAAGGTATGGAGAAGCAGAGAATGGAGCTACTAATTGGAAATTGGAATTTGAGAATTTTGGAATGGGAGAGGTGGTGTAGAATAGAGGTGCTACTTATAGATTGTGAGGACGATACTTGTGCAAGTGTTACTATGTTCATAGGTGCTTCTACTGAGGTTTTTTGTTTTCTACTTTTTGGGGTGAAAAAAAAAAAATTCAATAACAGGTGAAAGTAACCATTAGTAGTTGGCTATCCCGATCAGTAGATGGTTGTAACGCTATGTGCTCAAGGGCCGGAGCAGAAATTTCGGTTTTGGGGCCCAAATTAATACATTGATATATAGTATAGAGAAATTAAAAAATGTGTGTGTATATATATATATATATATATATATATATAAAATACTTATTTTATTCAAATATAAAATATTTATTAAGAGAACTTATTATCATTATAAAATCTAATAAGCAATCACAATTTGCCTAATTTGCTATAAATATGTGCAATAACAAATCACCTTATTGTATCTTTTTTGAAAATTCTCTCTTTTTCTTTCGAGTAAAACTCTGTTTAGTTTTTTCATTTAATATTTTGAATCAGACAAATAATTGGAAACTTTTAAACAATGAAACTCGAGAAACATTATTCCAGTAATACTTATCTTCTCTTTGGGCTAAAAATAGACCATGATACGGGCCTAACTATTAGCTGAATAATAGTAAAGTCTTGTTGTGTGCTTTTTGTAGCACAAGAATTGCAATAGTGGCAAGTAATTAATAGGGCAACCAAAATACGAAATAAAATTCTCCAATGTCACATACTCAATGTTTTTTCTTACTTCTTAGCAATACTTTAATTAATTAATTTTTTCTGCTTGAATAGCAATACTTATTTCAGTTCAAGGCCTGTGCTGTATATTCAAGAATTAGGCAATTTTGAATATAGATCACTGTAAATTTCTTTAAAAACATTTTCTCTTCTTTCCTTGTGTGTCAGTATGTGTTGAAAATACTTAGTAATCTAAAAAAAAAAAAAATTCAGTTCAAGGCCTCTCACTTTCTAACTTCTTCTTTCTTATTTTATTTTATTTTATATTTAATTTATATTTATTTATTTATTAAATTTTTGAAGGACTCTCACTTTCTTAGCTTAAATAGCCGAAAAATGCGGTGGACCGGCGTGAAATTATGAAGTACTTTGCTGGTGGACCTTGAAACCAGTAGAGAATTTATTAATGATGAATGCGGCAATTAATAATAGGGAAATGGTTCTATCAAAAAATAAAAATAAAAATAAAAATAAAAATATGGCAATGGTCCCATATAATAATAATAATAATAATAGGGCAATGGGTAGAAGAATGCACTTATTAAATACTCTTTCAATAATTATATATATATATATATATATATATATATTTTTTTTTTTTCTTCACTTAGAGTCATATTTTGTGAGAGGAAGAGACCAATTCTTCTCTAAAAAAACAGAAAAAGAAAAAAGAAATCACCGTCAATTGATTTGGATTCTGCCTATGGTTATGAAGCAAAAAACTTTCAAGTAGGTATTATCTTTTGTGGAGCAACTAGTAGTTTAGCAAGATCTGAGTAAGGGGCCACGAAAGAAACTATGATGGAGGCAATGCTGACAGCCAAAACTCAAGGCTTTTTTTTTCAACTTTTGATTGTGCTTTGTGCCATCAGCTATCAGCTATGGGCTCAAGTCACCCAATCTACCAACTCTCAATATTTTATTTGTTTTGGAATATTAGTGATAGTTTTGGCTGGTTTGCTTTAATTTATAATTGTCGTTTGTGATATTTTCCTGCTCTTTTCTTAATTAAGAAGGACGCAAAACCTGGTCAACTTTCTAGAAGTTAGACTAAGCTTCGAAGCAGCTTCAAGTTTTAATTGTGAAAGAAGTCACAGTTCAAAGAATAAAAATCCAATCAAATAATTATGAATTGATTAGTTTTGTAATAGAATATTTAATTTTTTATGAAGGGTTGATATAAATTAAATTGTTTGTGCTCATTAATGACTTAACTAATCTAAGTGTATATGTGTGTGAAACTCTCTCCTGGAGACCCCGCCCTTACCCTCCACACCCTATAAACACTTATATTTATGGAGTGACCATCGCACCAAGAATGTGCAATGGTGCCTACTTGACTTAAATGTAAAGATAAATATGCACATCTCATGGACATTCAAATGGGATAGAGGAATTATCATTAAAAAAATAGTATATTTTTATTATAGAAAAATACTAGTTTTGGATTGGCCATTTCTTCTGAAATATTTTTTAAATTATATATTTTTATTAAAATTTAAAATTTTAGTTTTTAATTTAATTTTCCCCTTCCGTTTTGTGGAAAATGAATGAAATTTGCTTTAAATTTGCATAGACTAGGAAATATGAGGTTTGGCCGTGCTATTAGGTACGTGGGCAAATTAATGCTACAACATATTTTGGGACATGAGTTAGTTACATTTCTAATTTAAGAAAAGATATATATATATAAATATATATATTTTTTTTATAAAAGAGAGTTTCAACCTATAGCGTTCACTCTTGATAATAGCTCTTTATTATCAGACAAAGATACCAATCAATTTTTAGTGTAGGCGAGAATTGAACTCCAAATCAGTTATACAACCATAAAAAATTTTACCAGTAGAGTTAACTGAAACCCACATTTGAGAAAAGATATAAATACAACATTGTTCACTAATTGTTAGATTGGTAAGTAATTGGAATAACATAATTTAATTGAACTACCATGGACGTCACTTTCGCTACACACCCAACGCAATAGGTTCTGTCCATGGCAAATTTTATTTTATTTTATTTTGCCCAATGGCTTATTGTTCTAGTTTGGTTAGAACGATGTAACGTCATTTGACTCGTTTGAAGTGCTATAAAGTATAATGGTTTGTATGTTCTTAATTTAGAGGATTAGGTTCTCAAGAATATTATGATGAACTTACTTTAAAAACTCTAGATGATCTTAATTTGTTCTTAAGATAAGTTAATAAGAAGAAAGTCAATAACTTACGCAAAAGAAATAACCACATACATCAATAGCAAATAATACCTTTAAATATACCATATGATTTTTATTATATTACTCAAAACAATACAAGAGTCACATTACAACACACAGATCATAACAAGCAACAAGAATATCCAAAGAGTTACACTTATTACAAGACCAAGACAGTTCTGAGTTTTGACTAGACAGAAAATAAAAATAGACATGAAAGTCACACCTCTCTATGGCAATAGAGGGAATAGATACACTCTTATCAGCAGGAGGTTTAGTTGTAAGCATCAGGGTTGGCCAAAAGGTAGCCTTCAACTGACTTGAACAATCCTGCAGCCTTTTCTTTACCAGCCTTGATTTGCTCTTCCTTGATCTCAAAATCATCTTTGGCATAGTACTTGCTGGTGCTCTTAAAGATGGATCCTCCATCAGGGGATGCCACCAACTTGGTCTCGTATGAGATTTTTTCAATTTTGTCTGACAAAGGTCCACCTTCAATCACACTGTAATTGTAGGTGAAGTTCTCTTTGTCTATGGCATCGATCTTGTGCTTAAGGAATTTGAAATGGCTCCCTGTGGAAATTGAAAAAAAAAGACAATAGTTAGTATATTCTCCGTGATTACGCGGGCGCGCACACATAAGTGAAAGTTACATTGCACATTTTTTTGCCCTCAATGTTTGACTTTATTTATTTATTTATTAAAAACTCATCTTTATATTGTAAGATAATTTAAAAATGTCCTTGTCATTATCCAAAAAATGAAAAATGCTAACATAGCAAATGAATTTAGGACACTGAGGCCAATTCTAGCATAGCATGAACTCCATTTACCATGTGATATTTTTCATCTACCACATAACAATAAGGACTCTTTTGAAACAAATTTTAAGATATAAGGATTAAATTAAAACCACATAAAGTGTAAGGATGATTTTGAAACAAAAGTTAAAGGGTATCATTTTGTTTATATCTGACAAGCATTTTCTTGCTTTGGAGGACCAAAACAATTGGTAACATATACCAAAAGTAAGATAGATAACTTTTACAATTCTAAAAAAATATTGGGTGAAAAATTAGTATATAAATACTCGCCTTCATGGAACGTGACCTTTTTAATGGTTCCCGGGCCTCCATTTCCTTCAAGAATTTCAGTGCTCTTAATAGTGTGTGGTGAAATCTTGGGGATGAGGTTGTCAGCATCAAGAACAAAGGCTTTGTACAACCTAGCTGGTGGGATTGGGGAGGTAACCTCAGACTCATAAGTGATAACACCCATGGTGATTAACTAGCTAGGAGAGTTTGAAAATGATCAAGGAAATAGAAATGGCAAATATTAGAGGGATATTGATTGAGCTTTTATGTTGTGCATATATGAGTGTACTAGGGGTGCTATTTATAGAAGGAGATTACCTTTGATGAGAGATGCCCAAATTTGTAGATCAAGGAGTTGTGTCATCTCCGACTTGATGGAGTGATGGACACATTTTTATAATTTATGAATGGACCATATTTTATTCAGTCAATGAAAGCACCTTCAAGGATTGATTCAAAAATCCCAAATTGATTCCGATTAATGTGCTACTAAACTTCATAATTAAGAAATCACCTTCAAAATTTTGATTAAAAAATCCCAATTTTTTTTTTGAGAAAAAAAAATTGGTATGTACTACTAAACCTTGATAATTCCAATTTTTTAATAAAATTTCATTCATACATGTGCAGAGAACATTATCGATGACTTAATGAGAATCACGAGCACCAAATACAAACAAAAGTAGGACTGTAGGAGGCCTTAAATCTATGTACGATTTTAGAATCTTATAAATACTTCATGCTCGTTTAGTTTGAATATTGGTTAACATATAATTACAATTTTATAGAGCTAGTTCAATTAGCAAGGCAACGACATGTTCTAGCATCTCATAACGTGAGTATTTTTAATTTTAAAATGCTAAAATACAGAATGAAAACCTTTGAAATATCTCCCAACCCAACTAATACCAATACGTACGCTTATGTGATTTACCAACTAGCATATGTTGACCCAGATTTAAGAATTTTAAAAAAAATAGCGATTTTTTCTTTATAAAAAAATTAAATATTGGTTACGCTAGGGTTACTTAAACCAAGGCTAATCTTTATAAAAACACCCAATTAATAACTATTTACTTTTTTTTTTTTTTATAGCAACTAATTATATATTTTAATTTTTTTTAAAATAGTTTTAATCTATGATGTCCGCTCTTAATAATAACTATTTATCATCAAACCAAAATACTAATCATTTTTTTTTTTGTAGACGGGAATTAAACCCCAAATCTCTTATTCAACTATCAGAAGTGGACTTCTATACAAAAAACCTATTGATATTTTGGTCTGATAATAAAGAGAGATTATCAGAAGTGAACGCTATAGATTGAAACTCTCTAAATTTTTTTTTCTAGTTAAATTAACTGGAACCCACGTTATAAAATGAAATCTAAATGTAATAAGATTCAAACATAGGACTTTTGATTTCTAAAGAATTAAGAAAAGACTAATATTTGTTTATTTATTTTTTATGAGGACTAATATTTATAAATACACGCAATTACCCACCAAATTTATATATTCAGTCAAATCTAAGAACAGTCAAACATGAGACACATGTTAATTATTTAAGCCACCGCTTCTGCCAACTTGTCCATCTCTGTGAAATTATTCTGAGCTCTACCAGACAGATAAAATTGAAAGTTTGGAGTTTTTTTTTTGGTTGAAGTGAGAAAGAATAAAGTCTTTTGAGTAATGGTGGTGATAGTTGTTTTTTAGTATAAAGTTGAATTTATTCAATCATGTCTTGGCTTTATTTCGTGCCAAATTTTTTTATAATTCAATATTTAAAAACTCTGTATTTAGGTAGGAATAATGTAAGGGCTATGTGTGAGAGAGTGTGAAGATTTTATCAAGAGTGTGCAACAAGAAGTGACTTGGAAGTGGTGACTCGCTAAAATGAAGTACACGTATGAAGCATGCAGGAAGTTGAAGAGTCAGGACAGCTGGATCACTACAGAACAAAAGGTACAGTCTGACTAGTTTGATAACTGGTGACTGGAACTCGCGACTCATCCCAGTCGCGGGTGACTCGCCAGTGCACCCTGTTTTGCTGAAAGTGACTTTTCACATTCTATCTCATAACCTACTATAAATACCCTCATACCCATGAAATGTAGAGAGTTTCCAGAGAGAATTTTGAGAGAGAAACCCTAGAGAAAAACAAGATTGATTCATCCACAATCTTATACATTTGATTCTCCAAATTCCTCTACTTTCATCCTCTCCATTGTCATACCCATGAGAGGATTATAAACCAAATCCTTACCTCACCAAATTTAGAGTTGTGAGAAGGTTCTTGGTGTTTAGGAAGCAGTTCAAGAGAGAACCAATTCATATTGGTTGATGCAATGGGCTAATTGAGGTAATTGCGGGATCCGATAAGTTAGAGAAAACATAGTTCGGCGTAACCTTGTTGAAGCAAGAAGTTTGGAGGGCTTAAGTGCATCGGGTAGATTAGGCTTGGAGGGTCTATTGCTATTCATGTATCCCAACTGAGATTGCATTAGTAGTTGGGAAAAAATGAATTCTTTTTTTTGTGCCATTGGCTTATTGTTTTAGTTTGGTTAGAACGACGTAAAGTCATTCGACTCATTTGAAGAGCTATAAAGTATAGTGGTTGTATGTTCTTTAGAGAATTAGGATCTTAAGAATTTCATGTTTTTATTTATTTATTTTTTATTTTTATACAAGATAGAATTTCTACTCTAACCTAATCTAAGTGTATATGTATGTGAAGCTCCTTCTGGGAGACTTAAACCCCGATCCTTACCTCTAACACCCCACGAGCATTTATATTTCTAGAGTGACCACCGTACCAAGGATGCGCGGTGGTTTAAGAATTTCATGTTGAAGTTACTGATCTTAATTTGTTCTTTAAGATAAGATAATAAGAAGAAAGTCAATAACTTAAGCAAAAAAATAACCACATCCAATCAATAGCAAATAATACCTTAATAATACCATGTGATTTTTATTATATTACTCAAAACAATACAAGAGTCACATTACAATGGACAGGGAACATTACAAGCAACAAGAATATCCAAAGAGTAACACTTATTACAAGACCAAGACAGTTCTGAGTTCTGACTAGACAGAAAATCAGAATAGACATGAAAGTCACACCTCTATATGGCAATAGAAGGAATAGATACACTCTTATCAGCAGCAGGTTTAGTTGTAAGCATCAGGGTTGGCCAAAAGGTAGCCTTCAACTGACTTGAACAATCCTGCAGCCTTTTCTTTACCAGCCTTGATTTGCTCTTCCTTGATCTCAAAATCATCTTTGGCATAGTACTTGCTGGTGCTCTTAAAGATGGATCCTCCATCAGGGGTTGCCACCAACTTGGTCTCGTATGAGATTTTTTCAATTTTGTCTGACAAAGGTCCACCTTCAATCACACTGTAATTGTAGGTGAAGTTCTCTTTGTCTATGGCATCGATCTTGTGCTTAAGGAATTTGAAATGGCTCCCTGTGGAAATTGAAAAAAAAAGACAACAGTTAGAATATTCTGGATGATTACGCGGGCGCGCACACATAAGTGAAAGTTACATTACACATTTTTTTGCCCTCAATGTTTGACTTTTTTTTGTTTTTTTTAAATTTATTTATTAAAAAATCATCTTTATATTGTAAGATAGTTTAAAAATGTCCTTGTCATTATCCAAAAAATGAAAAATGCTAACATAGCAAATGAATTTAGGACACTGAGGCCAATTCTAGCATAGCATGAACTCCATTTACCATGTGATATTTTTCATCTACCACATAACAATAAGGACTCTTTTGAAACAAATTTTAAGATATAAGGATTAAATTAAAACCACATAAAGTGTAAGGATGATTTTGAAACAAAAGTTAAAGGGTATCATTTTGTTTATATCTGACAAGCATTTTCTTGCTTTGGAGGACCAAAAAAATTGGTAACATATACCAAAAGTAAGATAACTTTTACAATGCTAAAAAAATATTGGGTGAAAAATTAGTATATATATACTCGTCTTCATGGAATGTGACCTTTTTAATGGTTCCCGGGCCTCCATTTCCTTCAAGAATTTCAGTGCTCTTAATAGTGTGTGGTGAAATCTTGGGGATGAGGTTGTCAGCATCAAGAACAAAGGCTTTGTACAACCTAGCTGGTGGGATTGGGGAGGTAACCTCAGACTCATAAGTGATAACACCCATGGTGATTAACTAGCTAGGAGAGTTTGAAAATGATCAAGGAAATAGAAATGGCAAATATTAGAGGGATATTGATTGAGCTTTTGTGTTGTGCATATATGAGTGTACTAGGGGTGCTATTTATAGAAGGAGCTTACCTTTGATGAGAAATGCCCAAATTTGTAGATCAAGGACTTGTGTCATCTCCAACTTGATAGAGTGATGGACACATTTTTATAATTTATAAAATGGAACATATTTTATTCAGTCAATGAAAGCACCTTCGAGGATTGATTCAAAAATCCCAAATTGATTCCGATTAATGTGCTACTAAACTTCATAATTAAGAAATATACTAAACCTTGATAATTCCAATTTTTTAATAAAATTTCATTCATACATGTGCAGAGAACATTATCGATGACTTAATGAGAATCATGAGCACCAAATACAAACAAAAGTAGGACTGTAGGAGGCCTTAAATCTATGTACGATTTTAGAATCTTATAAATACTTCATGCTCGTTTAGTTTGAATATTGGTTAACATATAATTACAATTTTATAGAGCTAGTTCAATTAGCAAGGCAACAACATGTTCTAGCATCTCATAACGTGAGTATTTTTAATTTTAAAATGCTAAAATACAGAATGAAAAACCTTTGAAATATCTCCCAACCCAACTAATACCAATACGTACGCTTATGTGATTTACCAACTAGCATATGTTGACCCAGATTTAAGAATTTTAAAAAAAAAATAGCGATTTTTTTCTTTATAAAAAAATTAAATATTGGTTACGCTAGGGTTACCTAAACCAAGGCTAGTCTTTATAAAAACACCCAATTAATAACTATTTATTTTTTTTTATAGCAACTAATTATATATTTTAATTTTTTTAAAAAAATAGTTTTAATCTATGGTGTCCGCTCCTAATAATAACTATTTATCATCAGACCAAGATACTAATAATTTTTTTTTTTGTGTAGGCGGGAATTAAACCCCAAATCTCTTATTCAACTATCAGAAGGAGACTTCTACTCAAAAAACCTATTGATATCTTGGTCTGATGATAAAAAGAAATTATCAGAAGTGAACATTATAGATTGAAACTCTCTAAATTTTTTTTTTTTCAGTTAAGTTAACTGGAACCCACGTTATAAAATGAAATCTAAATGTAATAAGGTTCAAAATTAGGACTTTTGATTTCTAAAGAATTAAGAAAAGACTAATATTTGTTTATTTATTTTTTATGAGGACTAATATTTATAAATACACGCAATTACCCACCAAATTTATATATTCAGTCAAATCTAAGAACAGTCAAACATGAGACACATGTTATTTGTTTAAGCCACCGCTTCTGCCAACTTGTCCATCTCTGTGAAATTATTCTGAGCTCTACCAGACAGATAAAATTGAAAGTTTGGAGTTTTTTTTTTGGTTGAAGTGAGAAAGAATAAAGTCTTTTGAGTAATGGTGATGATAGTTGTTTTTTAGTATAAAGTTGAATTTATTCAACCATGTGTTGGCTTTATTTCGTGCCAAATTTTTTTGTAATTCAATATTTAGAAACTCTATATTTAGGTAGGAATAATGTAAGGGCTATGTGTGAGAGAGTGTGAAGATTTTATCAAGAGTGTGCAACAAGTGGTGACTCGCAAGTGGTGACTCACTAAAATGAAGTACACGTATGAAGCATGCAGGAAGTTGAAGAGTTAGGACAGCTGGATCACTACAGGACAAAAAGTACAGTCTGACTAGTCTGATAACTGGCGACTGGAACTCGTGACTCATCCCAGTTGCGAGTGACTCGCTAGTGCACCCTGTTTTGCTGAAAGTGACTTTTCACATTCTATCTCATACCCTACTATAAATATCCTCATATTCATGAAATGTAGAGAGCTTCCAGAGAGAATTTTGAGAGAGAAACCCTAGAGAAAAACAAGATTGATTCATCCACAATCTTATACATTTGATTCTCCAAATTCCTCTACTTTCATCCTCTCCATTGTCATACCCATGAGAGGATTATAAACCAAATCCTTACCACACCAAATTTAGAGTTGTGAGAAGGTTTTTGGTGTTTAGGAAGCAGCTCAAGAAAGAACCAATTTATATTAGTTGATGCAATGGGCTAATTGCAGTAATTGCGAGATCCGATAAGTTCGAAGAAACACAGTTTGGCGTAACCTTGTTGAAGCAAGAAGTTTGGAGGGCTTAAGTGCATCGGGTAGATTAGGCTTAGAGGGTCTATTGCTATTCATGTATCCCAACTGAGATTGCATTAGTAGTTGGGAAAAATGAATTCTTTTTTTTGTGCCATTGGCTTATTGTTTAAGTTTGGTTAGAACGACGTATAGTCATTCGACTCATTTGAAGAGCTATAACGTATAGTGGTTGTATGTTCTTTATAGAATTAGGATCTTAAGAATTTCATGTTTTTATTTATTTATTTATTATTTTTATACAAGATAGAATTTTTACTCTAGCCTAATCTAAGTGTATATGTGTGTGAAGCTCTTTTTGGGAGACTTAAACTCCGATCCTTACCTCCAACACCCCACGAGCATTTATATTTCTAGAGTGACCACCGTACCAAGGGTGCGCGGTGGTTTAAGAATTTCATGTTGAAGTTACTAATCTTAATTTGTTCTTTAAGATAAGATAATAAGAAGAAAGTCAATAACTTAAGCAAAAAAATAACCACATCCAATCAATAGCAAATAATACCTTAATTATACCATGTGATTTTTATTATATTACTCAAAACAATACAAGAGTCACATTACAATGGACAGGGAACATTACAAGCAACAAGAATATCCAAAGAGTAACACTTATTACAAGACCAAGACAGTTCTGAGTTCTGACTAGACAGAAAATCAGAATAGACATGAAAGTCACACCTCTATATGGCAATAGAAGGAATAGATACACTCTTATCAGCAGCAGGTTTAGTTGTAAGCATCAGGGTTGGCCAAAAGGTAGCCTTCAACTGACTTGAAAAATCCTGCAGCCTTTTCTTTACCAGTCTTGATTTGCTCTTCCTTGATCTCAAAATCATCTTTGGCATAGTACTTGCTGGTGCTCTTAAAGATGGATCCTCCATCAGGGGTTGCCACCAACTTGGTCTCGTATGAGATTTTTTCAATTTTGTCTGACAAAGGTCCTCCTTCAATCACACTGTAATTGTAGGTGAAGTTCTCTTTGTTTATGGCATCGATCTTGTGCTTAAGGAATTTGAAATGGCTTCCTATGGAAATTGAAAAGAAAAGATAAAAAAGAAAAAGAAAAGACAACACTAGTTAGTATGTTTTGTGTGATTGCGCGTGCATACACTAAGGGAGTCAATCTCGTACCGGAGGCTATACCGGTTTGACCAGTGAAATGATATATTTCGATACCGGTCAATACTGATATACCGTTTCGAGTTTACCGTTATTTTTTATATTTATAAATATATATATATATATATATATATATATATGTATATGTGTGTGTGTGTGTGTGTGTGTATATATTATAATGAATACAAAAGTTTACCATAAAACATTACCTCAATTTAGAACAAATTATTCATGGTTTTAGACTTTAGCATCAATTAAAAGAAAAAAAACACAATATAAAAAATAGAAAGCTTAATTATTTATTGCATACTAAAAAAACAAATAATACTAATAAATTAATGCAAATAAGTTATTATTCTGCCTTTACAAAAATTCAAAAATTACAAAACAAAAAAAAATGGCTTTTTTTTTTTAGTACCGGCCGGTATTGCCTGAAATCGGCCGATATGGTCGATACATGACTGGTACGGCCGGTATTTAAATTGGTACGAAACGTTGGTGTTTCAATACCAGTATACGTACTAATACGGTACATACTGGCCGGTACGACCGGTACTGGCACGGTATCAATTTCACTGGCACACACACATAAAGCTGAAAGTTACATAGTACATTTTTTTTGCCCTCAATGCTTGCCTTAATTTTTTTTTTCAAAAATGTCTTTATATTGTAAGATATTTTTAAAATGTTCTTATCATTATCCGATAAATGAAAATTTCTAATGTAGCAAATGAATTCATGACATGGAGGCCACTTTAATGACGTGGAGCATATCGCATCTCATAAACTCTGCTTACCATGTCATATTTTCCATCTATCACATAACAATAAGGATTTTTTTGAAACAAATTTTAAGGTATAGGGATTAAATTGAAACAATCTAAAGTGTAAGGAAAATTTTGAAATAAAAGTTAAAGGTTAGTAGCAAAGATAAAATTTAATCTTTTAAACCATGTCATTAAAGAAAAAACTTGGGCATCATTTTGTTTGTATTTGACAAGCATTTTCTTGCTTTGGAGGACCAAAACAATTGGTAACATATACCAAAAGTAAGAATGCTAAAAAAATATTGGGTGAAAAATTAGTATATATATACTCGCCTTCATGGAATGTGACCTTTTTAATGGTTCCCGGGCCTCCATTTCCTTCAAGAATTTCAGTGCTCTTAATAGTGTGTGGTGAAATCTTGGGGATGAGGTTGTCAGCATCAAGAACAAAGGCCTTGAACAACCTAGCTGGTGGGATTGGGGAGGTAACCTCAGAATCATAAGTGATAACACCCATAGTGATTAACTAGCTAGGAGAGTTTGAAAATGATCAAGGAAATAGAAATGGCAAATATTAGAGGGATATTGATTGAGCTTTTATGTTGTGCATATATGAGTGTTCTAGGAGTGCTATATATAGAAGGAGATTACCTTTGATGAGAGATGCCCAAATTTGTAGATCAAAGAGTTGTGTCATCTCCGACGTGATGGAGTGATCTACACATTTTTATAATTTATAAAATGGATCATATTTTATTCAGTCAATGAAAGCACCTTCAAGGATTGATTCAAAAGTCCAAAATTGATTCCGATTGATGTGCTACTACACTTTATAATTAAGAAATCACCTTCAAAAATTTGATTAAAAAAAATCCCAAATTGATTATTTTAAAAAAAATTTCATTCATACATGTGCAGAGAACATAATCGATGACTTATTGAGAATCATGAGCTTCAAATACAAACAAAACTAGGAGACCTTCAATTTATGTACGATTTTGAAATTTTATAAATACTTCATACTCATTAGTAATTTAGTATGAATATTGGTGAACATATAATTACATTATAGAGCTGGTTCATTAGCTAGACAACAACATATTTCCAGCGTCTCGTGGATTTAAGGATATTTTATTGAGCAATATAACGTGAGTGTTTTTAATTTTAAAATGCTAAAATACAGAATGAAAAACCTTTGAAATATCACCCAATCCAACTATATATATACAAATACCAATACGTACACTTATGTGATTTACCAACTAGCATATGTTGACCCAGATTTATGAATCAAATAGCGACTTTTTAATTTTTAATTTTTTTAAAAATATTGATTACGCTAGTGTTACTTAAACCAAGGCTAATCTATATAAAAACACCTAAATCTAAATGTAAGAAGATTGAAACATAGTGTTGTATATACAAGTATGAATAATGTTAGAGACACAAATTATTTTACAAAATTTTTTACAAACTGCTTATGTGGTGAGTGATTATTGTTAAATGAAAAAGTGATATTATTGGTAGACCTAGATGAAAACCAATAAGAGGTTGGCTAGATCAATATTTTGTAAAAATATTGTAAAATAGTTTTTGGCTGTAACATTACTCTATGTATATACATGGATAGATTGTAATAATGATTGTTTGAGTTTGGAGTATTGTTACTCGATAAAGTGAAAATTCAAGTTCTAAAATTTTCTAAGTGAAAATTCGAAATTCAGTATTTTCGATCGGTCAAAACTTTTGTTTGATCGATCGAAATGGTAAGGAAATCTATCCTGGAGTCTATCCCTGTTTCGATCAATGCTCGATTCCTATTTGATCAATCGAAAAGAGCATTCGATCGATCGAGAGTTTTATACACTAAGTGAGTTTTCATTTAGTAATGATAGTTTTCATAGGCTTGAAGAATTTGGTGAAGCATCGAGTGAAGTGGTAACAGTAATACAATGCAATCAAAAGATTGTATAATTTTAAACTCTAATTGAATAAAAAATAAATAGCCGATGGTTATAATAAGTTGTTAAAATAATTTATTTAATACTAGTTGGCTAGTTGCTAATCTATGTGATGCACGAAAAAACTATTAAAAAGTAGATTTAAACAAATCTTAAAATTTTTTTTAATTTTTTTAGTTTGTTAAATATGCCTAGGGGTGTGCAACGAACTTGCTAACCTGCCAAAACCAACCTAATCGAACTTAACCCATCAGGTTGGGTCGATTTTTAAGGGTTAGTGGGTTGGGTTGGGTTATGAAATTTTTTCAATAGTGGGTTAGGTTGGGTTCAGGTCATAAGATTCATAAATCTGCCTAACCTTACCTCACCCATGTATATTTAATATATATTTAATTTTAAAAAAATATATTATAAAATTTTTATTTACTTTTTTGCCCCTCTTCCTAAATAAAACTCAAACTCTAAGTTCTCCTCACATAGTTTGTGTTTGTTTGGTGTTATGCTCATGATTGTTTGGTTATAAAATTACTGTTATTTGTAATGGTGTTGTTTATCTTCTTTTATTTTTTTGCTTTTCTTATTTCCCTCCTCTTGCAATAAATTTACAATTCTCTTTTCCATTCTATTTATTGTTTTTTCACACACAAAATTTATTTCTCTCTCTTTCAAATTCTCTCTCTCTCTCTCTCTCTCTCTCTCTCTCATATTTGGTGGATTTTATTATATTTTTCTTGCATCTCTACTTTAGGTTGATGAATTTTGTATTATTTGGAATGCTACTTTGGGTTGATGTGATTATGTTTTTTGTTTTTAAGTTGCTATATTCTTTATTCTCTTTGATATTATAGATGTTGTCATATTGCATTATAAAGATAGTAGAATATAATGTTATTTTATTATACAACATGACTTGGATATATTGGTGTTTATCACTGTATTTTTTTTATACTTTTTTTCTTCTTATATTGTTTTCTATATATTTCTTATTATTCTCTCTTGAAAAAGTGGTTATTCTCTTTCTCTTGATTTTTTATTTTTTATTGCAACTCTACTTTATGTTGATGAATCATTGTGTTTTTTTAAAACTCTGTATTGGGTTCATACGATTTGGTGTTGTATTTTTTAGTTTTCCATCACAAGCAGTCTCTCTTTATCTCTGTCTTTGTCTCTATCTCTTTCACTCTCTCGAATAAGATTTAGAGAAAAAATTATACATATTCAGTGTAAGTTTGATATGAGTTTTGATTATGATGATAGTCTCTTTTAAGTGAATGAATAATTTGAATAATTTATTTAAATAAAAATTATACATACATACATACATACATATATGTATATATTTATTTATTTTTCTTAAATCTATAATCAACCTCAAGCAATTCATTCAAAAGTAACGATGTTAAAAAAAATGAATTACTGCCCTAAAGATTACATTTGTATATTTATAGAAAGACTTTTACTTAAATTTAGTCATAACAAAGTGGACTAAAATGTTACATTAATATGGTTTAATAAAGCGTAGTAACAATAAATGCTATGCTTAGATTTTAGATATTATGAGTTTGAGATTTATGTTTTTATGATAAATTTGGATTTAGATTAGGTGATTTCTGATAGGCCAAGAATGTTGTGGGGGGTAAAAAGATCCTGATGGGAACATGGGCCTTTTGGGCCGTGTTAAGGAGGGCCGACCTGACCCTGGGTTTAGAAGTTGTTAATACTATGGGTCGGCCCATGCGCCGAGGATCCGAGGACCCATCCGAGGGTGAACTTACCCTCGGGTGAGCACCGAAGAACTCGGGATTTCATAGTAAAGGTTAGGGGATGGCACAGTTAAGGCCAATGGTTAAAAGGGGGAAACCCTAGAATGCCCCAGAAGCACCGGTGTTGAAGAAATGTCAAAGATAAAGGTTGCTACCTCCACATTAAAGACCCTGCACCTACCACCCTGGCCGCATTAATGGGGAGGTGACACTTGAACAGTGGAAGGGAAATTTCCAGTTACTGTTCAAAGGCACTAAGAAAAGAAATATCTAGGCTAAGGGAGGAGTTGGGGCAACACGTGTATAAAGTATTAAAAAGAAGAGTATTTAAGGGAGGACCTAGAACAGAAGGAGGAGAGGACTTTTTGTAACCTAACAAGAAAAAAGACAAAGATAGAGAGATAATATAAGAACAGCTCTCGGCTTACGTCCGAGGAGACCTATTTACATTACTTCTTGCTGTTTCCAAATACTGGCAATCTTTAGTTTGTCAGTTAATCTTCACTCACTTCTAACCTGGGTTTCAAGCCCACTCTCTACAAATTTTTATTTTTTAAGGCTCATTGGGCCTGAGCCCATAACTGTTCTTGGGTCCAGGTGCAATTGTGCACTTACAAATGTATTGACCCCTTGTGATGAATTAATTGATTAATTAGACAAGTTTATTAATTTATCAAATTAACATGCAATGTGGCAGCACAAACAAATCACCAACTAAAATAAAATGCAGTGGAAAATAAAGTTGACAATGTGATTTGTTTACGAATGGGGAAAACCTCTAAGGCAAAAACCCCATTGGGTGATTTTAAGGTCACCACTCTCGAGAATTCACTATTATCACAACAAGCGGTTACATGTAAAGGAATTCGAGTACCTTATACCAACGTATAGTTGAACCCTTACCCCAAACCTAATTGGACTTGTTCTGTAGTGACAATCTCTCCCTTTAATGCACAGCTCCTAGTACATGACTAACTAATAGATGCGTGGATCCTAGTACGCGACTTAATCACTAACTTGAGAAGGATGTTGGCTGAAAAGTTCTTTAGTTCATCACACGATGAAGATCACGAAACTCCTTGGTCACAAAACCTAATGGTGTACAGACACAGTAGCTTCTTCAAGAGAAAGAAGAACTAGGAAAAATTAGGTTTTCGGTTACAATTTGCATGAACAACACTTTGCTTCACACTCGTGCAACTGTGCAACCTGTAAGGGCCCTTAAAATAATCCTTATATATGTTTAGGGTTGTGAGAAAAGAAAACTTATACACAATATGTCAGAATTTTCACTAATTTTCAATTCAAGTTGTTGGCTGTAACATTACTCCATTACTGTTACTCTCCAATATGTCAAACCTCATGTCAATCAAATTAGACTACACTAATTACATACCATGGAAGCACCAGTTGATCACTATACTGAAGGCTTATTCTCTGATTGAACATATTGATGGCACTACTCAAAAACCATCTCCTTTTGTTCTTGATGTTGCAAGAACTTCAACTTTAGTTGTGAATCCTGACTTTCAAGCTTGGAAGATCAAGGATAAAGCTTTGCTTTCCTTGATAAATTCAACTTTTACTTCTCAAGTTTTCTCACTTGTTGTTGGCATCACAAGCTCTAGAGAGGCCTGGAACACTCTAGAACAGAGGTTCACCTCTACATCAAGAGCAAACATCTTGAATCTTAAGCTTGAGCTTTAAAGTCTCAAGAAAAGTAATGACTCAGTGAACACTTTCCTATAGAAAATCAAGATTGCTCTTGACAAACTCCTTGCTGTAGGAGTCATTGTAGACAATGAAGAATTGATTTGTATTGTGCTTAGAGGACTTCCTAAAGAATTTGTTCATTCTTGTTCAACAATTTGAACTAGGAGTGATCCTATTACATATGAGCAACTTGCTATAATGTTGCATAGTGAAGAACAAGCAATGACAGATCACTTAGCTCCAATTCCTCATTCACTGGCTATGTTTGCTTCTAATGGCAAATCAGGCAACACCTCTCAGAATCACTCTTAGAATCATGGTTCTGGAAGAGGAAGGGGCAGAAATAGTTCTACTAGAGGAAGAGGAGGTGGTAGGTATAACCACAATGGAGTTCAGTACTTCTCACCTTAGAATTTCTCCCCTCAGAATTATCAGAATCAGAATGCTTTACAAAATTTCAAGACTGATCGTTCAATATGTCAAATCTGTGGCAAGTTAGGTCATCAAGCCTTAGATTGTTATCATAGGATAGATTTTGCCTATCAAGAAAAGAATCCTCCTATCGAGCTAGCTGCTATGGCAAGTGCATCTAATGTAGCCATAACTACCAATCAAGAGCCTTGGCTTGTAGACTTAGGCACATATGATCATCTAACTGCTAATCTCAACAACCTTGCAATTCAATCTCCATACAAAGGACTTGAACAAGTCACTGTGGGAAGTGGATAGACTTTTCCAATCAATCATATAGGTAACACAACTCTTCACACAAAATATCACAATTCCAAGTTAAAAGATGTCCTTCATGCCCCTACAATAGCTATGAATTTACTTTCAGTTCATAAGTTTTGCCTTTATAATAACTGTTCTTGCCATTTTGATGCAAATGAACTTAAAATCTAGGATATTCCTACAGGGAGACTCCTTTACAAGGGCTTGAGTGAAAATGGTGTTTATCCAATCTACTCGCAGCATTTCATTAAGCCTTCTACCTTTAGTTTTGCATCTTTCTCACAGTCTTATCAATCAGCATAAGTTCCTCATTTACCTTTTGTTTTTCATGTAAATAGATTTAATAAGTGGCTATTGTGGCATCATAGGCTAGGGTATCCTAGTAATAAAGTGCTTAGTACAGCACTAGCTTCTGTTGATGTAGCTTGTTCTTTACCTCATAGTGACACTATCACTCATTGTAAACATTGTCTCAATTGTAAATGCATCAACTTCCTTTCAATAAATCTGATTTTCAAGCTTTTAAGCCTCTTAAATTAGCCCATTCTGATGTTTTCAAGTATTATGTTGTTTTTGCTGATGAGTATTCCAGATTTACTTGGCTTTTCCTCTTAAAATTTAAATATGATGTTTTTGATGCTTTCAATCATTTTAAAGCTACTGTTGAGAATCATCTTGACACCAAGATTAAGATCTTGAGGTCTGACAAAGGTGGTGAAACATATCGCTCAACAAAATGGGGTAGCTGAAAGGAAGCACAAACACTTGGTTGAGTGCGCTCTTACCTTGCTTTCTCACTCTCAACTACCTTTACTTTATTAGTCTTATGTCATATTGCTTGCTCACTCCCAAGTGCAAGAGATCGTAGCAATATAATTCTCGGAGTACCGAGGTCGAACCACAAGGAGCAGAGTAAATTCAAAGACAATATAATTAAATAAAGATTTGGGTTAAGAAGAAAAATAATTTTGCTTGGTGACTGTTAACAAGAATAATAATAAAATTGATTTAAATCAACAATGTAAATACTAGGGCATTAGGGTGTTTCCTTATATCGATATGAAATTCTTTGTGATCTAAGAAAATATCTATTTCATAATTGATTGTTCTTATACAATTAAAAACTTATGATTCGGTTGAACTGAGACAATTCAAGAACGCATGATAACCTCGATTAATAATGCGGTTAGAAAAGTTTTTCAGAAAAACTCATTCACTTTAAAATCTGATTTCTATTTGAAACTATTAGAAATTCATCTAAACAATAAGAAAAACATGATTGAACTTATTGAAAGCATGGAAGAACTAATACATGAAAAGAAATCTAATTGAACAATCAAATATGTTGTTGATAAAATCCTAGAAAAAATTACATTGAATATTCATACCGTATAGAAGAAACATAACCTCTAGCCCTAGTAAAGAGTTTAGGCTGCCATTAGAGAAAGGAAAATACAAGTTTCCTCTGCCCAAAATTCGTTCTACACAGCCTCCCTTCAAAAAACTAATATAAAAGTGTCCAAAGAAAAAAAAACTTTTACTATTCTAATTTCCGTCCAGGTTTACAGTGGTAACTTGTGAGTTAATTTAGGCCTTCAAAACTTGTGACTTTCGAAAACCTCAAAACTGGAAAGTTGTAGATAATTAAGTCACGGTTCCAACCCATCTGGTCTTGTATCAATTGAATTTTTTATGAGTGAGATATGTCCAAAATACTGATCAGTACTCAAATCAGATTTTTCCTTTTCAGATTCTGCCTCTTTGGTTTCTTTCCTTATTTGAAGCTTCCAATCAGAGTAGATGATCCAAGCACTCCAGCTGCACCTCCTTAGGCATTTAAGCATGGTCCTTTAGTTCCACTTAATTCTAGTTTGGCCTCCATTCTCTCACAAATTCCTGTAAACTCATTTTTCTCACATGATTTCCTGAAAGTAGAAAATTACACATAATGAATGACATCTTATTCAAGAAATTATGTAAAGATAAATAATAGGGACTAATGCAAATCATGGATTAATTATATAAATTAAGCATAGTAATAAGGAGAAAACGCCCACATAAATATATAACAAGTATACATTTTAACGCGTTATCACATATCCACAGTACTCCACATTATTAACAGACTACCTACTCCTATTCTCAATAATAAATCTCCCTGGGAACTCTTATTCTTCACCAAACTTGATCTTTCACATTTAAAGACCTTTGGTTGTACCTATTTTCCTCTCCTTAAACCTTATAACAGTCATAAACTTCAACCTCACACAGTTTCCTGCATTTTTCTTGGCTATCTTGCTTATACCAAAGGATATATCCATTTAGATCCCACTACCTCTCGGATATACATATCTAGGCATGTGCTTTTCAATGAATCTGAATTCTCATTATCCTAGTCTTATCCAATGGTCCAAACATTAGTTCTACATCTACACAGTCCCCCACTCCTTCTGCCCAATCATGTTGTTGTTTTCCTTCCATTCCTACTCAACATACTCCTACTCCTACTTTTTCATCACCTCAGTCTAGTCATCAGCCTACTCGGATGCCTTCACCTAATATGTCACTTCCATCTCCAATCTCTACAACATCTCCACCTAGATCATAGTCTAGTCCTGCTCCTATATCAGATGTGTCTCCTTCAGTTTCACCATCTGCTCCTATTGCTATCCTTAGTCCTCCTAGTGTCTCTACTTTACTTGCTTCCTCATCCTCACATTCTTCTTCAGCTGTTCCATCAGTACCATAGGTAACTTTTGCTGTTCAAGTTCCCTCTAGCACTAATATTCATCCTACGATCACAAGGTCCAAAGATGGCATCTTTAAGCCCATAGCTCTTAATGCCAGGGCTGAATCAAATGAGTCAAAGTCTGTGGCTAAGCCTATTAAGCCATACAAATTATCCTTAGTCTCTAAACTTGATTCCACCCTTACTAAACCTCCATCCTATAAGGTTGCTTCACAATATCCTCAGTGGTGTTCTGCTATGGATGAGGAGTTTGTTGCTCTTCAGGGGCAAGGTACTTGGTCTTTGGTTCCACTATCTCCTTCACAAAATGTGGTTGGATGTAAATGGGTGTTTAAACTCAAGTTGAATAGTAATGGAAGCATCAATAGACATAAAGCCAAATTGGTTGCTAAGGGGTTTCATTTGCAATATGGAGTTGATTTTGAAGAAACTTCCAGTCCTGTTATTAAATCTCCTACAGTCAAGATCATTCTTTCTCTTGCAGGTCAATTTAACTGGCCTTTAAGGCAGTTTAACTATCCCTTTGTGATCATACAGAAGTCTGACTCCAATATGCACGGTTTCAATTCTTCAGTACCTTAGTTTTCTACTTTTGTTAGAGGTACTCGTTTGGTAGTTACTCCAGAGTTTATCTTTGAAGTGCTACATGTTCTGAGGGAATTGCATGCTGATTACCCTGGTTGTCCACATCTGAGGACTGTGTCCAAAGACGAACTTTTGTCTCTCTTTTGTGAGACACCTTCATCATGGGGTGAGCACCAAAACACCTTATGCTTGGGCTTTGCAAAAGGTCTGAGGTTCCAAAATGTGGTGATGACATTTGTTCTATATCCCTTGTCTCATTATAATTCTATTATTGAGCCTCGTGCTCGCTTTTTGTTGTCCCTCTTAGAGGATCTTTCTATATACTTTCCCTCTCATTTCATTCTTTCCCTTATAGATGTCTATAAGGATACGATGACTTGTGATAAACTTATCTTTCCTACTGCTATCACGAGGATCATTCACCACTCCTCTGTCTCCTATCCCAAGTTTGATCATTTCCCTATCGTGCGTGTCATTAACGCTAGTAGTTTTCGATGGAGTGAGGCCCAGCTTTGATAGAAGCAGCCACTGACCTAGACAGTGACTCCTCCATCCACCTCCGGTCCTTCTTCTTCTACGGGTGGAGTGACTCTCGAGGCCATCATGGTTTAGCTTGAGCGCATGGATGCTCAACTTGACACTCTCACTAATGAGTTGTGTCAGGTGAACACTTATATGGGTTGTATCGCTCAACAGCAGGCTCAGATGGGTGGCTTTGTTGCTTCTTCTTCTCCTTCTCTATCGGCGTCTAAGGATGAGGATGCTGATGATGGTGGTGATGATGAAGATGATGGATGAGGATACTAGCTCTTTTAGTGATGAGGAGATGATTACTTCTCAGTGACTTGCCCTTTGTCATTTGTGACAAAAAAGGGGAGTAGTTTTGGGTATGAAAGTAGTCATGTACTTAAGGTGAGAGTTAGCATAGGACCTTTTTGTTAGGGGGAGTGTTTTTGTTTTTTTTTTTTGAGGGATGTAGTAAGGATTTTATGTATCTTTTCTTTTGTTTCTCTTTTAGATACATTATCTTTTGTATAGGTCTTGTGACCACTTAGTGATAGCAAACATTGTACTTATCATTGTTATCACTTTCACCTATCTCTCCGTGTGTTGTTTCTTTTCTCTCTTTATACACATGTTTCTTATGTATGCAATCTTTTAATTTTTATTTCACACTAAGATGCCTTAATGAGTTTTGTTTAAAGTGTTTCAGAAATAAAGGTTGTTAAAATCTATCATGCCATGAACTATCTTCTTGCAAAATTTTTCAAGAGTTTGTGTTAGGATTAGATATTATTGTATTCAACAAGTGAGTATGAGTTGAGTAATTTATGACTTCTCTCATATTGCATTTGTTTGTTGTGGTTTTGTCACGGATTACCAAATGGGAAGATTGTTAGGACATATATGGAACTTGTATGAACATATGTCATTTAGAATTGGCTAATCCTTTGACACTTTACTAATAATTGGGTAGATCTAGGATGATTTAAGTCTTCAAATAATTTATTGTTCAAGTCAAGAGTTAAAGCCATGTGAATCTGTTCAAGAATCAAGTGAAGAATTGCTATATTGTAAAGCTCAACAGATAGCTTGACAGATTGTATTTATCAAGGTTTAAAATGCAGTTTTAGCCTAATGCTTGACAGCAGCTCGACAGATAACCTATTTATCAAGGTTTATGAAAATCAGATTTTCAGATTTGTTTTCACGCATATCCAAGCTATTTTTGTAGGGGTTCTTTTCTCACAACCCTAGACATATATAAGAATTATTTTAAGGACCATCCAAGGTGATGCAACTTGATGCAAAATGATTATTTACCCAAATTGTAACCGGAGACAATTTGCCATAATTCATCTTTCTCTTGAAGAAGCTACTGTGTTTGTGCACCGTTGGGTTTTGTAACCAAAGAGCTTCTTGATCTTCATCATGTGGATGAACTAAAGAATTTTACAACTAACATCTTTCTCGAGTTGGTGTGTAAGCCATGTTCTGGGATCTGCGCATCAATTGGTTAATCACATATTAGGAGCAGTGCATTGAAAGGAAAGATTGTCACTACATTGCAATTCCAATTGTGTATTGGGGTAAGGGTTCAAATAGAGGTTGGTATTAGGTACTAGGATTCCTTTTCCTTGTAACTGCTTGTTTTGATAATAGTAGATTCTCGGGAGTGGTGACCTTAAATTCACTCAGTGGGGTTTTGCCTCAGTGGTTTTTCCCATTCGCAAACAAATCACTCATGTCAAATTTAATTTCTACTGCATTTCGTTATTTGGTAATTTGTTTGTGCTACCAAGCTTATTGCATGTTAAATTGACTTAATTAATTTATTTGGCTAATTAATTGGTTAATTTACGCAAGAGGTCAATACATTCTTGGCCAATCAAGTGGTATCAGAGTGGATACACTCTGATTAGGGTTAATCTTTGCTGTGTGATCCATTTACCCCTGTTTTTCATGGATAAAGGAAAATCTATAATTATATCTCCTTTATTTGATGGCATTAACTATTCATACTGGAAAGTATGCATGAAAGGTTTCTTGCAGTCTTTAGATAAGAAGGTGTGGTAAGCTATAGAGATAGGCTGGACCAAGCCAAAGGAAGTGTTGGCTGATTGGGATAATGCTAAGATCAAAACGGCAAACTTCAACAGTAGAGTATTGAATGCGTTATTCAGTGCGGTCACTAATGAGGAGTTCAAGAAGATATGCTCCACTGAAACTGCTAAGGAAGCATGGACCATCCTCTAAACAACCTATGAAGGAACTAAGGCTGTCAAGTATTCAAAGTTTTAAAGGCTTACCATGAGTTTTGAAGAGATTAAGATGGAGGAAGATGAGTCATTTAATCAGTTTTATGCCAAGCTAAAGGACATAGTGAACTTTGCTTTTAATCTTGAGGAAACCATTTCAGAACCCAAGATTGTTAAGAAGGTGCTCAGATCTCTTCTAGAGAGATTCCATGCCAAGATCACCGCCATTGAGGAATCAAAGGACATTGACTAAATTCCTTTGACAGAGCTGGTTGGCAACTTGTAAACCTATGAATTGGGTTTGTCTAGGATCGAGAAATTGAGCAAGAGCAAGAGCAAGAGCAAGAGCATGACACTGATGGCTAAAAGTAGTGATACCGATGAGTCTTCTGATGATGAAGATTCTAAGATGAACTCCTATATCAAAAGGCAGTTCAAAAAGTTTATGAAGAATGCCAATGCGAAAGGATTTGACAAGGACTGAAAATAAGCAATCCAGTTCTTAACAGTTCAAGAGCTTAGATAAAAGGAAGAAGGATGCTAAGGATGGTAGTCAGTACACTGTTCTCTTCGAACCAAAGTGTTTCGGTTGTCAAGGTTTTGGACACATGAAACAAGAATGTCCAACTTATCTCAAGACCATTGGGAAAAGCAAAGCCCTTGCTGCTACCTTGAGTGGCATTGAGCCTAAGGATGATTCAGATAATGATGACGAGGGAATCTTAAATACCTAAACTGCCACAGTAAATCCTACTGAAGGGATTGTTGAAGAGGTAGATGAAGAAGAGGACTTGGTGGAGTCTATGTTTGAGAAGATGGATGAGCAAGACGACATCCATACAGCGTATGAAAAACTATACAAGGTCTTTGAAAAGCACGGGAAATTGTTTAGGCTAGCCACCAAGAAGCTGAGTGATGTGGAACTCGATCGAGATGAGCTCTCTATAAAGGTTGATGAAGCTAATCAGACCATTGGAGTACTGTGATTTGAGAACAATTTCTTGACTGAAAGGACTAAAAAGCTTGAAGAGGAGCTATACTAGGTTAAAGCTTTATTGGAGAGGACTTCCAGTGCAGAGCTTGATGAGATGCTTAGCTTTCAGAAATCTTCTTCTAATAGATCCGGTTTGGGGTATGATTTCTCTTCTCCTAATATTGCTTCTTCTAGTACTACTGTGTTTGTTTCACCTGCTATTAATGTTGATTCTGAGAATGATGATGTTAAAACTGTTTTAGCTAGTGAGAACATAGACAGGGGTAAATCTATTTTAGGAGAACCCCCTAAGCTTGAAAAAAAATAGACTTATATCCCTAGGACTAAGAAGAGTAATAACCAAAAGTCTAAACAAAAGAAGCAGCATCTTTGTCATCACTGTGGAGCTACAAGACATATTCGACCTAATTGCTACAAGTGGTTAGCCATTCAACAGAGTAATAGTTTGATCTCATCTGGAAACCATAATCAGTTTCCATCCTCTTCTGCTCCTTTTGGAGATCTTCTCAAGACCCTCATGTTCCTTTCGAACTTGAAAGGTTTCAATTCTTTCCCCTCACCTCCAGTTCAAGGGTTTGTACAAAGGAAAGGTTCTTCCAAGGTGTGGAAGGAAAAAAGCTCAAAGTGATTAAGTTACTTTCTCTCTCTCCCTCTCTTTTTGTTTATGCATTACTTGTGTGTTTTGCTTTCTTGTTTTTGAGTTAGTCTAGTTTTATGCTATGCTTTGTGTTAACATGTTTTTGTTTGTTTGTTTCAGTTTTGCTTTATTTTGTTTTTCATAAAAATAAAAAAAATTGAAAAATAAAAAAAATACAAAAATAGTGTGTGTTTTGTGTACATTGGTACTTGTGTACCTTGGATGGCCATTGAAACAAAGTTTTCTAAACTTTGTATCTTTTGTAGCTTAGATGAGCATTTCTATGCATAATCAAGCAAGTGAGTTTTATGGCTTGTGTTTGTGATGAGTAAGATTAAGATTAAGTAATCTCTTGTACTTAACACTCATATCACTCTTCTTGACAAGAAGGACTAAAAAATCCTAAGAGAAAGGCATAAATAACCATCTCACCACTAAAGCCCGCCAATCATGGATAACATTGGTATGCTTTGGCATAGCAAAAGTATGATGTTTAAAGCTTAACATAATTGGGTATTTCTTCTCTCTCTATATGCCCATGCATGATATGCTCAAAAGAAATGAACAATATGGAAAGAAAATCAAATGTAAAAAGAATCCAAATGCTTTTAAATATGGTTACAAGCGTGTTTCTAGGAGATGTGGGAGTTATAGGATGTACCTTGAAGGTGATAGTCCCCATCAAGCAGTTACAATTGTGTGTGAGTTAAATTGATTTTCTCATATCTCAAATCATCATAACATAAGAAACTTGTGCAATCTTGTGATTTTTTCATAGATAACACGCAAAAATTCTTTGCTACTTTTGATACATGTGCAGGTACAATGTGATTTGGCCATTATAAGGAATACATGTGTTAATGTATGCTCACTAAACTGTCTTGACTTGTTTTTGAAATATAAAATTGGTTAGACTTGTTTAGTGTGTGTGTGGGTTTGGATCTTAAATGCTTTACATTCTTCTTGTTGAGAGTGTTTTTGAGAGCTTAACATGTTTGGATCTTTGGTTGAGTAGCTTGCTTAATTGCATTCACTTGTGTGTTTTTCTCCTTTTTGAAAAATCTGTTTTTATCATGCTCGACAGCTTCTTGACACCTCTCGATAGCTCGCTATCCGTCGAGACCCTTGGACTTCCTTTTCTTGACAGATCTTATCGCATCTTCAATCCATCGAGGTATTTAAAATTTGTCTCGATAGCTTTTCGACAGATTCTTGATCCATCAAGAAAGTTTCTATTTGGCCGATAGCTTCTCGATAGTAGTTCCACCGAGGTACGTTTGTTGTCGACATATTCTCGATAGCACCTCGACAGATTTATTTGTCGAGAATTAGTGCTAGACAGATTCTCGATAGCTTTCAATCCATCGAGATGCGTTTTCGTTAAATAAATCCGGCGTGAAATTAGATCTCATTTCTCTTGTTCTCTCTCTACAGTTTTTGTCTTTTCACCACCCAAACTCTCTCTTTTCTCTCTAAACCTCAAACCCTCTTGGATTTTGGCCTAATCCTTGCTCAAATCACTTGGTAAGTGCCCTCAATTCTTCATTCTTCATGCATTTCACGCATTTAGACCTAGGTTTTGGGTTTTCTTAAAATTTTTTTGGGGGTTTTTGAAAATTGTTGAGTATTTATTAAAATTTTGGGTTGGGTTTTGCTTAAATGGTGTTATATGTTCATGCATTGCATTACGTTTGCATTTTCACAACATTTTCACGCATTTGGATGTGTGTTTTACATGTTGGAACCTTGTGTGCTGTTAGGATTGGATTGGGCAGAGCCCATGACTTTTTGTTGTTACATGTCACATGCTTATGCATTGTTCATGCATTCGTACCTTTTCTTCTCCATACCTGGTACTCCTGTTGATGGTGCTTTTCTGTTTGCTTCTCTCTCTCTCTCTCAGATTGTCTACATAATGGCACCAAAGCGCAAGTCTACTCCGTCCCGTAACCCTCTTCGCTCCAGGGCATCATCTTCTGATTCCACACCTCTTCATGTTAGGTTTCGTGATGAGAATGCCGATAAGGACTTCTCGGAGAACTTCTCTAAATGTGGCATTCATTCGGAACGCCACATTATCCTATCAAACTTTTCCGATACTGCTCTTCCGACTGTCAAACACAGGCAGGGTTGGGAACCTCTATGTGAGATGCCCATAAGCAGTCCTTTCGTGATCGTACAGGAGTTCTACTCCAATATGCACGGTTTCTATTCTTCAATACGTCAGTTTTCTACTTTTGTTAGAGGTACTCGTTTGGTAGTTACTCCAGAGCTTATCTTCGAAGTGCTACATGTTCCGAGGGAGTCATATCTTGATTGTCCCGGTTGTCCATGTCTGAGGATTGTGTCCAAAGATGAACTTCTGCCTCTCTTTTGTGAGACACTTTCATCATGGGGTGAGTGCCAAAACACCTCATACTCAAGCTTTGCAAAAGGTCCGAGGTTCCTGAATATAGTGATGACATTTGTTCTATATCCCTTGTCTCACTATAATTATATTACTGAGTCTCGTGCTCGCTTTTTGTTGTCCTTCTTAGAGCATCTTTCTATATACTTTCCCTTTCATTTCATTCTCTCCCTTATAGATGTCTATAAGAATACGACGACTTGTGATAAGCTTATCTTTCCTTCTACTATTACGAGGATCATTCGCCACTCATTTGTCTCCTATCCCAAGTTTGATCATTTCCCCATCATGCGTGCCATTGACATTGGTACTATTTGACGGAGCAAGGCCCAGCTTCGACAGAAGCGGCGATGGATCGAGACAACAACTCCTCCATCTACCTCCACTCCTTCTCCTTTTGCAGGTGGTGTGACTTTCGAGGCCTTAATGGCTCAAATTGAGCACATGGATGCTCACCTTGATACTCTCAGTGATGAGTTATGTCAGGTGAATGCTTATGTGGGCCATATCGCTCGATGACAGGCTCAGATGGGTAGCTTTGTTGCTTCTCCTTACCCTTCTCCAGTGGCGTCTGAGGATGAGGATGCTGATGATGGTGGTGATGATGATAAGGATGAGGATGCTAGCTCTTCTAGTAATGAGGAGATGACTGCTTCTCAGTGACTTGCCCTTTGTCATTCGTGACAAAAAAGGGAAGTAGTTTTGGGTATGAAAGTAGTTTTGGGTATGAAAGTAGTCATGCACTTAGAGGGAGAGTTAGCATAGGACCTTTTTGTTAGGGGGAGTGTTTTTTTGTTTTTGTTTTTGAGGGACGTAGTGGGGATTTTATGTATCTTTTCTTTTCTTTCTCTTTTAGATACATTATCTTTTGTACAGGTCTTGTGACCATTTAGTGATAGCAAACATTATACTTATCATTGATATATATATATATACTTTCACCTATCTCTCCATGTATTGTTTCTTTTCTCTCTTTATACACATGTTTCTTATGTATGCAATCTTTTAATTTCTGTTGCACACTAAGATGCCTTGATGAGTTTTGTTTAAAGTGTTTCAGAAATACAGAATGTTAAAATCTATCATGCCATGAACTCTCTTCTTGCAAAAATTTTCAAAAGTTTGTGTTAGGATTAGATTTTATTGTATTCAACAAGTGAGTATGAGTTGAGTGATTTATGACTTCTCTCATATTTCATTTGTTTGTTATGGTTTTGTCACAGATTACCAAATGGGGAAATTGTTAGGACATATATGGAACTTGTTATGAACATATGTCATTTAGAATTGGCTAATTTTGTGACACTTCACTTGTCATAGATTGCCAAATGGACAGTTTTAGCTCGATGCTTGATAGCAGCTCAACAGATAACCTATCTATCGAGGTTTATGAAAATTAGATTTTCAAATATTTTTGATGCATATCCAAGCTATTTTTGTAGGGTTTCTTTTCTCACAACTCTAGACATTTATAAGGATTATTTTGAGGGTCGTCTAAGGTGATGCAGCTTGATGCAAAGTGATTATTCACTCAAATTGTAACCAGAGACAATTTGCCATAGTTCATCTTTCTCTTGAAGATGCTGTTGCGTTTGTGCGTCGTAGGGTTTTGTAACCAAGGAGCTTCTTGACCTTCATTGTGTGGATGAACTAAAGAACTTTAAGGGTAACATCTTTCTCAAGTTGGTGCATAAACCGCATACTGTGATCCACGCGTCGATTGGTTAGTCACGTACTGGGAGCTGTGCATTGAAAGGAGAGATTGTCACTACATTGCAAGTCCAATTATGTATTGGGATAAAGGTTCAACTGTAGGTTGGTATGAAGGTTCAACTGTAGGTTGGTATGAGGTACTGGGATTCTTTTTGCTTGTAACCGCTTGTTTTGATAATAATAGATTCTCGGGAATGGTGACTTTAAATTCACCCGATGGGGTTTTGCCTCTGAGGTTTTTCCCATTCTTAAACAAATTACCTGTGTCAAATTTAATTTCCACTGCATTTAGTTATTTGGTGATTTTTTTATGCTACTACGCTTATTGCATGCTAAATTGACTTAATTAATTTACTTGACTAATTAATTGGTTAGTTTACTCAAGGGATCAATACATTCTTGGCCTATCAGTTATGATAGAAGCTCTTAAAAGGTTCTTGATTGTATTTTTGTTCTATAAATAGAGTTTAGTTTATTGTATTTTACTTGAGCTTGTACAAAATTACTTTTCATCATTCAATAGAAATCTCTCATTTTTTCTTCTTATTTTTTCTTTATCTTTCTGTTATAGCTTCCAACATTGTAGTCCTTTGCAAGCTCTAAATCTCATAATTATACCATAACATTTTATAATACACCCAGCACCTTATTTCTTATTTATCTCATATATTCATTAAAATATTAATTTCACCAACTCTTTCTCTCTCTTTCTCTTCATAAAAAATAAATAAAACACCCAGCCACTACTAGGAAAAAATAACTAACCACTGCTGCCATCAACCACCACCATCAACACAACCAAAACCACCACCATCAACCCACTATTCCTCTCCATTATTTCAATGTGTCTAAAAGATTAGTACCACCATAAAAAATATTTTAAAAAAACCCAGCCACCATCAAGAAAAAAAAAAAAAACTAACCACCACTGCCATTCAACAAACCCACCTCGCCACCACAACCACAATAGCTACCACCAAGCCACCTGCCAACAACCACCACCACCAAACCCAGCACCAACAACAGCCACAAGAAACAACCACCACAAGAACCACTGAGAGGAAAAAAAAAACTGCCAAAAACCACCACCACCAACAACAACCACAATCATAGAAATAGCCACCCCAAGAACCACCAAGTAAAAAAAAACAAAGAAACCCACCATGCTGACCCATCGATAACCACGCCACCACGTTGATCTCCATCTCGCCACACCACCACGCCTACCAGCAAACCCAAGCCGCCAACTAGCAAACCCAAGCTATCAATTAGTAACCCAAGCCACTGATTAGGAAACCCAAGCCACTGATTAGCACCACTTGATTACACCACCATACCCGCGTTGCTACCCAACCAATGCCAGCCCATGCCCATGCCCATGCCAAAAAAAAAAAAAAAAAAACCACCGTGAGCTAGAGAGACAAGCTTGGAATGTTCTGGAGAGAGAGAGGATGAGACACTAAAGAGAGAGAAAGAGGCAGATACTTTTGGGAATAAAATATAATAGAAAATAATGTTTAGAACGTTGCTACAGTACCATCATAAAAATAGGATGGTACTGTAGCACAATTGTAAACTTTTTTAGAAGTAGAAGACCAGGTAATAAGCTTTTTGGTGCTTTGATACTAAAATATAGCAACATATCCCATATATAAGACTAGATTCTAATGCTCTATATGGTTTAGTGAAGGAAAACAAACGACAGTTGTATAAGGGATTTATCTATTTTTATAGAGGATGCATCTCATAAGGAATTTAAATTGAAAAATTCCAACAGCTGTTGTTTGTACACCTTAACTGCTTAACATAGTTTGTCTTAATGCTACAGATAAAATTTTTCTCAAATATTGTTCATAACATGACAATTTTGGTTGGAGTATTTACCACTTATATCATTTTTATATGAGTCTATTATCAACATTGTTTTTATTATGTTTTTCATTTTCATGTGAAAAATATATATACTTCACGGACACCAATTCTTTCCTATACTTCAAAATTATCTATACTTCACACACATACCATGTGAAAAATATGGATATTTCTTTAAAAATGTACATATCTGATCTACACATTTTATACTAATGATGTATAAGGAGTGTGCAATGTGAAAGTAATAATTTTTCTTTCACAGGATCCTAGTTTGCCAAAGCAAAGACAACTTATTTAGAAGCAAATATTTTATTGGTAATAAAATACAAATTTGACACATCACACTTGTCAAATCTGTATTTTATTGAAATCAAGTTTAATGAAGTGACCAACAGGCGTCACAAAAACCCATAAGGATCTTTTTATAATTTTTTTCCATAATTCATATAAAGTAATACTGAATTTCATATTTTTTTTCCACGTTTTATAAGGTATTAAATTGTGATTGTAATATTATAAAAAACTAGTATGTAATATTATGCACGAAATAGTGAACTCTAGTGGTGTTATTGATGTTAGCTTGAATTATTAGACATATAAGACATTAGTTCCACTAGGACATTTATAGGTAATAAAATGGTTTTTCCTTCTAATTTTCATGATATTGGTTACGCCAAGTTTCTCATTATACTGCTATTTACGTATATAATTTTGAAAATTACTACTGGATACTACATATATAATATCAATTCACAATCACTGTCTTTGTAATTCTACTAAATACAACACAAAATAAAAGAATAAATTGGTCCAATTGTATCTCTTTAATTGAATGGGGATAGGTGCATGATATCATTAAGCTCAATTACAGTTTGTTTTATCCATGATTTTCACATACAAAATATCTGAATAGAATAAGTATAAAAAATATGCTCATTAGTTCAAAGAAAAAATAACAATAAAATCGAAACAATTTAATTTGTATAGAAAAAGTAACAAAAGCAAAGTCCAATTTTGATGGTATATTACATAAATGACTTATAAATTTGAATTAATTTTCCTTGCACAAAAAATGGCTCATAAATATAAAATCATTCAAACTCTCTCTTGCTCTAATTTTATATATAGAGTTAGATATATGATCAAGTTTTTTATGGTTTATTTATGTTGAACTCTTCGTTTTCTACATTGAATTAACTCATTTAACAAAAAAATTAAAAAAAAAACTTAGATTAGATGGGACGTATGGCGTAAAATTACACTCTAATTGAAATCTAATTTTTACATTGAATTAACTCATTGGATGCCAAAACTTTAAAACTTAAGTTAAATGGGATATATGGCGCAAAATTAGACTCTAATTCAAATCCAATTTGAAATCTAATTGGATTTTTTTCTCAGTTTTGACATATATAAGAGTTGCGATTGTAATTAATAATATTGCCTAATAGTTGTTGGTGAAAAACCCCCTTATAAATAACATATATTGAAACAACAATTTCATTTTATTTTAATTTTTGCTAAGAAGCAAAAACAAAACATTTGTGCGGCGTTTGGTACGGGGTAATATTTTAAGATTTCCAGAAATGTTTAAAGATTCTCATGTTTGGTTGAAAATCATGCTTGTGAATAAGATGTCAGGGGAATCTAGATTCCCCTCTTAAACCCCTCTCAGTAGGAATGTGGATTCTCTTAAAAATAGGTGAGAATCCAGATTTCCAAGCTTAAGGGAAATTGTATTTTTTATAAATTGACAATTTTAACTCATTTTTCATATCATTTAAGCAATTAAGATAAAATATAAAACAAATCATCAATATCTTTTCTCTTGTCTTTATCTTTTTCAGCCAAAATAATATAAACAGGATAGACAACTAGGTTGATATATTCTTTAACAAAGTTTTATTTAAGTTTCACGTGTGGAAAAAAAAATTTGTCAAGTTGTTTTGTTATGGATTAAACTCTTTTAAAAATTATTATTAAGAATAAAAGCATTTAAGAATTTAAATAGTTATTTTTGTATTGTACTTGTCATTTTGAAATGTTAGACTATAATTTTAATGAATTTTTCATAATTAATAGTTTATATTTGGTGTTTCATTATTTATTTAGAGGAAGTTTTTTTTTTTTTTAAAGGACTTGGTAGTTCACATTCAAATTTAAGGATAAAATGAGAAAAATAAATAATTCATTTAAGATTTCTGAAAATAAACCAAACATTATCATCTCACATTCCCAATGAAACCAAACATAATAATAGCTATATTCCTAAGAATGTGATTCCACATTCCTAGGAATCTGGATGCCAGGAGTAATGTGGGTTCTCCCGTACCAAACACCACATTGATGTTAAAAGTTAAATATCATTCCACATTCCTAGGAATCTGGATGCCAGGAGTAATGTGGGTTTCCCCGTACCAAATACCACATTGATGTTAAAAGTTAAATATCATATCATGGCTGATTTCAACATCTTAATCTTAATTGGTAGCACCAGACTCAAAAGTGAACTTAATATATGTTAGTCACTTAATCAACAACTGTTGATATTGATAATAATGATAATAACAATAATAATAAATCTGTTGATAAATAGAGGTGATGACATACACTAACATAGGGCATTGTGATTGGCAATAGACACTCTCAAAGTCATCAGAGTCATTAATATCTATCTTGCTAATGGATTTACCTATAAAAAGAGGCCAACGCAATCTACTTGGTTATCTTACAGAAAATATTTGAAAGTTCGTTTAGACCGCTTAAAATAAATTGTTTAACCTAATATATTAATCAAGTGATTACTTAGATTAAATTATAGATCTAGGTTAAACACACATAAATCATATCATGTAAAAATGTGGAAAAGTAAATAGTACCACGATATGATGACTCAAGAAAACCAATGAAACTAACCATTTCAAGGTAAAAACCTGGAGATGATTTGATCTAGCTATCCTCAAGGTAAACCAAATCCACCATAAGAGAATTGAAGTTTTTACAAAAGATTTAACCCTAAATCTAATGTCACTTCCAGTAGTAGCTTACTGACACGACCACGTGCAAGCTCTGAATCCATGAACTCCTTCTCTTCTTGAATCTACAGCAACACAAGTTGCCTTGCCTATGACTTTGAGATCTCACCCAAAGGTTTCAGATCACCTTCACTTGTTGATCTTGATGTAGCAACTAGTAATACTAATCCTTGATTGTAGTTTTAGCTCCGGTAGAATCTTGTGTAGTTAGAAGGTACATAATCTCTCAAATCTCACAAAGAGTAATACACAAGTCTTCTTCAGCTCCTCCAAAATGTGATTAGGGTTTTTCTTTTATATGTAGATAAGTTTAAGTGAAACCTTATACGTTTTCACGGGCTTGGGCCTGTTTAAAATTTTGTAGAAAAAACTGTGCCTGTGATTTTCTATCGGTCAAACCTAATTCTCGATTGTTCGAGAAAGGCAGAACTTGACTCTTCTTTTCTGCAAACAGCTGGACTTCAAAACTTGAAACACCCTTATTTAAGCATTACCTAAACACCTAGATGATACAATACAATAATGATTCTAAATATTTTAACTCTTAATCTTTAGAACCTAACAAAATAGGTTCATTGCACCTAGACAGGTTATGTGATAAAACCTATCCACATACATTGTGAATCCATCCTTCAATTTTAATGCTTTAGATAACTTCGACGACTAAGAACATTTCAAGACCCCTAGTAAATTTTTTTTTTTTTTTGAGGGAACCTAGTAAAGTAGAGTGTGTTACAAAGTTTAATTATTATTATGCATTTACAAAATTGAAGGGATTTTTTGGGTACTATTGTGAAGTATAATTTGTGGTGGGGTAAATTACGTATTTGGTTCCTATTCTTTACACTATTTTAATTTGGTCAAGAACTTTTCAATTATGTCAATTTGGTCTATAACCTCTTAGTCTTAGTCAATTCAGTTCCTCTCTTTATTTCTTAGATGAAAATTGCTGACGTGACAAACAACCAAAATAACTTTTAGTTTATTACCACTTCAGTGGAAACTAATTTTTTATTTTAGTTGTTTGTCATGTCAACGATTTTCATTTAGGAGATAATGTCAGAGATTAAACTAACATGACACTAAAAGGTTAGGAGATCAAATTGAAACATTTGAAAGCTTAGAGACCAAATTGAAATATGGTGTAAATGATAGAACATCAAATATATAGGTTACCCTTTATGTTTGTGGTATTTAGCCATTCTTTTTTTGGTTAAAAACATATAGAATATTTAATTCAATATTAGCAGTATGTTTTGAATGTCAAATTCGTGAGAGGTGAATATGATGATATACATGATTTCACAACTAAAAAAAATCATGTCAATTTGGAACTCTTTTGATGTAAACATGTGTAGTTTCTCCCTTTGCGATAACAAGTGTCCCAGAATCACATCACTGATAGGAACGTTTCAAGTTCTACTCTTAAAAAGTGAATATCAGATGTATGGATGGATGAGTGCATTTTGCATTAAATTTTAAGTAGTAGTGATCAGTTGCATTGCTTTTGCCTTTACTCAACACTCTACAGGGACTTTTCTTCTCTTTGGGATAGGGATGATGATTTACGGATACTTCTTGGGCCAGCAAGTTTCATAGCAATGATTTATGTATTATTATTAAGTGCCGCAATGCAGAGCTCTGCACCTAAATGTTAAAGATGTTTAAATTGTTCAAAACTTGGAAATTAAAATTTTTGATTGGATTTCCCAAGAGAAATAAATGCACTCACAATTTGTAAGCAATAAAATGATTCATTCTCATTATATATATTTATTGAAACAAAACACATTATTCACTTTACAATATTTCAACTTGAACTTCACAAGGCAGCAGATAATGACAAGCGGCAAACTTCTTTATTTAGCAAGCCAAAGAACAAATTTTGACTTGACAAAAGTAGAAAAAGAAAAGGCCACAACCTGAACTACAAATGGGACACGCCAACATAAATAAACACAAGGTTTAGTTGTAGAGATCAGGGTGTGCCACGAGGTAGGCCTCAATAGCCTTAAAAACTCCAGAGGCCTTTTCTTTACCTTCCCGGATTTGCTCATCCGTGAGCTGAAAGTCACCCTTTGTCTCGTACTTGCTGGTGCTTTTCACGATGGATCCTCCATCAGGGCTTGCCACAATCTTGGTCTCAGTAGAAACCTTTTCTAGCTTGTCAAACAAAGCATCACCTTCAATCACACTAAAGCTAAATGTACAGTTTTCAATGTCAAGCACATCAGTTCTGTGTTTTGCTTGTTTGAATTGGCTGCCTGCAAAATATAGACAAGATTTGTTACTTCTTTCTTATCATATGTTAAGAAACCCAAAAAAAAAAAAAATGATTCTAGTAGCTTGTTTGTAGTTTTGGACTTGTGGTCACATATAGTAATTTTCATTGTAAATTTCACTCAAATGTAATTTCAAATACCATCAATTTACATCTTAGATATTAATATTGAAGCTGACCTTCGCCAAAGGTAATCTTCCTGATGGTTCCAGGTCCTCCATTTCCTTCAATTATTTCAGTGGACTTAATGGCCTGTGGTACAACCTTTGGGACGAGGTTGTCAGAATCAAGGACAAAGGCCTTGAAAAGCCTAGCTGGGGGGATAACAGAGGTGTTCTCAGATTCATAAGTGAAGACACCCATGATGACTTAAAAGAGTTTTGTAGTGATCAAAGAAAAAAATGAACTATTAAGGAGTGTTTTGATGAGCTTTGAAGATGCGAGTACTAAAGGAGTAGCGGGTAGCTTTTATAGAGCGAGGAGGCTCAAGGTTACCTGGCATGAAAGTTTCGATAATAATTTAGTCAAAGTAAGCACGTTTAGAAGTTGTTCCAAATGCTATTAAAACAACGGGAAATTTTTGTCTTTATTTCACACGAGTCTATTATTAACATTATTTATTTTTATTACATATCAATTACAATGGATTACGGTTATAAAAATATTGTAAAAATTTCAGCATTTCTAGATTTATTTTAGGTATAGTTTGGAGAGAAACTAGTTGTACCATGAGTTTTGTGATAATCCTGGAGGAATTATTAATGGAGTATCTGGAATACGAAAGCATAGGCGGTCTTACGATTGAAGACTGGATTCATTGACCATGTCATCAACCTAAATAGGTAAATATGTGTGTTTGCTCATACATTAGTGAAGGACCAAGAGTGTTTCAAATCAAAATTATCTATTCTTTATGCACACCATGGGAAAAATATGGATGCTTTAAAAAAAAATGTAGATATTTGATGTACAAATTTTATTCTAATGATGTATGGTTGCAACGTCCAAAAAGAGTGTGAAAACTCAAAAATTCTTCAATCTAGAGGGGAATACTCCCATACATGCAAGCTAACCTTGAGCCTCAGTCTATAAATACCATCCGGAGTTTCAATTTTGAATAGCACAAAGTTTCTAGAGCATTGCTCAATGACTAATTCTTTACAATGCCCGTGACTTCCTCTTTACAAAAGAAAAAGTTGCTATTAATATATTTATTTTAATAAATGATATATGAAGTAGAAAGTTGCTACTAATTATTTATATATATATATATATATATATATATATATATATTTTTTTAAGAAATGGTATATGATTTCATCTAAAAAAATGCAGGAAAGTGTTATTAAAATACATATTTCTTTTAATATAGAATAAAATTTAGCTATAAAATTGGTTGTAGCCTAAAACTACAATTTACTCAATATATATTTATATATTTTTTATTGGAGGTGAATTTTGACAAATCTACCATTAGATTACACATTCTTCTTATATCCTCCATACTTGCAAAATTTCTATAAAATTAAAAATTAATAGTTATGTCATCAATAAATTGTTTAAATTGCAAGTTTTTTTAATTTAAAAGTATGTATAAAATATAATCTTATAGATCATATAATAAATAATATCTAATAGTCACAAAATTTGACTTATGTATTAAGAGAGTAAAAAACATGCAATCTAACAGTTAGATTTTCAAAATATGAAGTAATGTTAATGATATTGAATATGGTTGTAGCCTTAGGCTACACAACCAATGTTGTAGCTAAACTTTATCCTTTAATAAATGATATTTGTAATCCAATAGTATGTATTGTCCGTGACTTCCTATAATTGATTAGGTATTCTCCAGGTTTCAGTTTTTTTTTATTTGCTTTTGTGTATGGGTCCCTGCCCTAGAATTTTGGGTTTGGGTAAAATCCAACCCAATTATTCTCTACACATTAAAACTGTGTAATACCCAAAAATATTGGGTTAGGTAGAGTCGGGTACCCATTACCCGTTGAATTCGGCCATCCAATAACAATAAAACTGTTGATAAATAGAGGTGATGATCTACATTAACAATTTAACATTGTGCATTGTGATTGCGATTTACCAATGAAAAGAGGCCAAGGCAATCTACTTAGTAGACTAAGAACATGTCAAGACCCCTAGTAAGGTTGAGTGTGTTACAAAGTTTGATTATTAGTATTCATTTACAAAATTGAAGGGATGTTTTTGGGTACTATTTTGTCAAGTGTAATTTGTGGTATTTTTGCCTCTCTTTTTTTGGGTACCATTGGATTATGATATTCAACATTAACAGTATGTTTTGAACCTCAAATTTGCGAAGGGTGAATATGATGAAATCAACTAAAAAACTCATGTCAATTTGGAACTCTTTTGATATAAACATGTGTAGTTTCTCCCTTTGAGATAACAAGTGTCCTAGAATCAAATCACTGATAGGAATATTTCATGCTCTACTCTAAAAAAGTGAATATCAGATGTAATGTATGGTTGAGTGCATTTTGCATTAGATCTTAAGGAGTAGTGGAGTAAGTGATCAGTTACATTGCTTTTGCCTTTACTCTACAGTAATTTTCTTTTCTTTGGGATAGGGATGAAACCTGGCCAAATTTCTAGAAGTCAGGTTCATATTCTAAGCAGTTTCATATTTTGAACCTTAATACAAGTTGATATGAAGTCCTGGTATATTATAACAAACTAGTTTGTAACCCTTGCGTAGGTCAATTGCAGTGATGCTATTGGTCAATTTTTTTTTTTTGGTTTATCATATGGAGGATAGCATTAGATAAAACAATGAAAAAAGATATTGCATTATATTATTTAAGTGATGCTATTGATCATTTTCTTTTAATTTATCATACAGAGGATAGGATTAGACAAAATAATGAATAAAAAAATATTGCATTATATTATTTAAGTGATGCTATTGATCATTTTTTTCTTTTAATTTATCATACGGAGGATAGGATTAGACAAAATAATGAATAAAAAAATATTGCATTATATTATTTAAGAGATGCTACAATGAAAAAAGAGAGAGAATATTGCTTTATATTATTTAAGGAGTCTATTATTCCTTCATATCAGGTAAAGGCATAGGTGGATAGTCTTTCAATGACTTTCCAACTTTAATCAAAAGCTTTTCAATTTCATATAGGGTATAACTTTTCAATTGATTTTCAGAAATCTTGTAGCATCTTTTACAACATTAATAGCATTCTAGGATAGAACTGTTCTCCATTTGAAGGGTGTGCATCATAGATTCTACCAATGGACCGACCTTACTTTCTTCTCCTCCATTCTTTGTTTTTCTTGTCCCAAACTTATTTTCTTGGGAGTCTGACTTACCTCTAGTACTTTTTTAATTTGAATATCTTTTTATTTTAATGAGAAATTGCCACATCACCCACTAACTAAATGAAATGTGGAGATTAAAGTCCATTACCCCTTATTATTGTGTATTTAAAATAAAAGGAGATCTCTAGTTAAAAAAGTACTGGAAGTAAGTCAAATTCTTTTTTTAGATTGTCTTGCAAGGTTAGCTGTGTAGCGTCTTCATAAATTCAATTTGCAATCATCCACTCTATAAAGACAGTTTTGTCGATTCCCGTTCTATTCACCACATTATCCAAATATTCATAATTAGAAAAAGTCACTTGATTTTCATTTTTCAAGTGAAAGTTCAATCTCTGAATAGCTGGGTCATGGTAATGAATATAAAACTGAAAAATTCTCCATAATGCTTTTGATGCTGATATATATTTGCGGTCAAGAAATGTTTTCGTTTCATCTTTTTCTAGTATAGATTTTGTTCCATCATCTAATTGCAGACCACATATTTTCTTCAAAAACAGTAGTAACATGATCTGTGCCTTTACTAATGTACTTAAAAAGATATTTGATGGCCTTTGACCAATTACATGATTCAACATTTGAGTGTGATAGATACTTCACTAGCAAGTCCATATTGTATGGGACTACATACCAGTTGTCTAATTCCACACTATTTTCAGCACAAAGCGGCCATCCTCTCGTCTTTTATAAGTTGGAAAGCCTTCATAGTATTTGAAATTAAATCAGTTCCCACCATACGAATCTCTTCTAGCATCACATCCACAAGAACATCTTATAAATTTTCATCTATAACTTCCTTGTCACATCCTTAGAGAATTTCATCATTCAATTGAGATAGGACCTGTGGGGAGTTAAAAGGACCTGGGCAGGTATTTGGGCCTTTGGGCTCTGTTAAGAAGGGTCAGTTCGTTCTTGACTAAAGGCCTTTAGGACTGCAGGTTGGCTCACAGGCCGAGGCTCCAAGGAGTCATCTGAGGAAGAATCGCTCTTCGGATGGACTTGTGATGACTTGGAGATTCGCTGGAAAGATCAAGGTGGTGTTCTAGAAAGACTGTAGGTTAAAGAGGGGATCCGAGTACCCTCTAGATGCGCCGGTGTGAGAGAAATATCCCAGAAAAAGTTGCTACTTCCACATTAAAGACCCTGCACCTACCTCCCTGGCCGCATTAATAGGGAAGTGACCCCTGAACAATAGAATTCAACCTTCTGGCTATTATTTAAAGACTTCAAGAAGGTGCTGGATAAAAGGAGGAGGGGGGAACAAGGTTTGTGTGACACGTGGACAAAGAGGGAAGAAGAAGAAGTATTTAAGAAGAAAGGAGAGTGAGCAAAAAGGGGGGGAGAAGGAAAAAACTAGAACTGTAACCTTTGAAAGAGAAAGAGAAAGAGAAATAATAGATAGATCATCCTCGGCTTAAGTCCGAGGAGGTTCTTTTGTCACATTTGTTTACTATTTGCAAATACTGTAACACTCTAGCTCATTTGTCAAGTTTCCAACGCCTTAAACTAGATTTCAAATCCACTCTCTATAAGTTTTATTGTTTAAGGCTCATTGAGCCTGAGCCCACGTTTGTCCTTGGGTCCAGGTGCAATTGTGCGCTTACAGGACCAAGGTATTTTCCATATTCCCAAAATCAAAATCATATCCAATAATAGGGGCCTTTACTAATTCTTCGTTGATAAATCCCACTATTTTTCCCAATTTCAATCTTTTAGTAGAACCATTTTAATCATGACTTTGAAAGGTACACATATAAGGACCATACTAAATAGGAACATCAAATAGATTTCCACTGTTGCTTTCACTTCGAAGAGAAGAGGTACCACGACCATATGAAATAGAAGCATCAAACAGATTGCCAGCATCCATTTCACTTCTAGTACACATCTCAACTTGAGTCCGAACAACTCTTTTCTTATATAAAATCAAACGTCTTTTTGACCTTCTAGCTCATGCTTCATCCATAACTATCTCAAGTAATCTATATATATAAAACCAAAGCCTCTGAAACTCTCACAATTTTTCACGTTAGCACAATATTTAAATAAAATCTTCATTTTATTTAAATAAAATTATTATTTTTAGTTCAAATTTAACCAGGAGTGAAACTCAAACTCTCTAATAAGTCCAACTTAAACTCAAACTCATCATTATCATTTTTTAAAAATAAAATTTATTTTTGTTTAATCAAAACTTAACAAGGAGTGAAACTTTATCTTTCTAACAAGTCAAACTTAAACTCAAATTCAAACGTTGATAATCTATATAAAAGCAAAAATTATGATAGGACTCAAAAAAAAAAAAAAAGAAGACTAACGTTGAAAAAAAAGACACTCGCGTTGATAATCGTGGGTTTGGTTTTTGGGTTAAAGTTTCTACTAATTATTTTTTTTTTTATTGTACACGATAGATAAAACATCTCTATTTGTTTGGAGAAAAATTAAAGATGCAACCTATGTCTTCCAGCCTGCGGAACTATAAACTAATATTTGGTATGTTAATATAAATTTGATCAATTTGATTTGGTTTTGAAGTAGAATTTGGGGATTCTATAAATTTTGAAGTTTTAAATCTTGGAGTTTTTGGTATTTGCATCTCAGTAGATTGATCTTAATTTTTCACCAAAATACTTTTTATTTAAGTTCATTTGATTTTTTGTTTTCTTATTAAAAGCTATATTTTTGGTTGATTAATTATTTTTTTGGATTAGTTTCAATTAAAATTTTTTTTTTCTAGAATGTCTATATACTCATTGTTGGATTTTTTTTCAGAGTTAATTGTTTTTCCGTGCATTGTACGAGTTAGCGACTAGTAGTATATTTGTATTATCGAACCATTAATGCAATATTATCGCTAAATACTCACCAAATACACATCCCATATAGCAATTTTACAATCCCAACAAAACAAAACTCTCAGCTGGAAGAGGGGGAAAAGAACGGGAATACAAAAAACTCATAGACTTATAAAGAAACACACACAAAAAATACATACAGACATAAATAAATACGGACCGTTCAAAGGAGCTCATTTGCACACAGACAGAGAAAATAAACATTACACTATTACAGGATAGGGCCTAAAGCACTTTGCATCTGAATTAATTTTTTAAAATTTGTACCTGTAGCTTTAATCACCAAGACCATCTAGGGGCATCAACGTTCAATATAATAATAATAAAATCTGCATGGCTATATCACTTCTGCCTCCTCTTATCAACATCATCCATGACAACAACTTAATAGTACATGCTGCCTTCAGCCAATAAACTGGCCATCTCCTGAGCATCTTTGGTAACATTTATACACAAAGAATTCCATCTCCAGTTAGTTGCACAACTTATGGTAGCATCACTCCTACTATGGTAGCATCATCAATGGGGAAGCTTATGGTAGCATCACCCCTACTAGGGGTCTTAGGCAAGGTGACCCACTCTCACCAGGGCTCTTCCTTCTCTGTGCTAAGGGTCTCTCGGCACTTATCCACCAAGCTGCAGGAAAACAAACTCTCAACGGAGTCTCCATATGTAGGGGCTGCCCACCTATCACACACCTCTTCTTTGCAGACGACAACCTTCTTTTCTGCAAGGCAAATGCCCAAGAGTGCAATGAGATTATGCGCATCCTCAACGTTTATGAAGCTGCATCAGGGCAAAAACTAAACCCGGATAAGTCCTCGGTTTTCTTCAGCCCGAACACTCATCCTGCCATTAAACATAAGATCCTCAACATCCTTGGTTTGATGCAAGACTCTCGGCACAAGAAATATCTTGGTCTCCCCTCCTTGATTGGGAAATCAAAAGCCCAATTCTTTGCTAAAATTAAGGAAAGGGTGAGTAAGAAATTAGCAGGGTGGAAGGAGAAACTTCTTTCCATTGGTGGCAGAGAAGTCCTTATTAAAGCCGTTGCACAAGCGGTGCCCACGTACACCATGAGTTGCTTCCAACTCCCCAAAACTCTGTGTGACGACTTGGAAAAAATGATGAGGAATTTTTGGTGGGGCCAAAGAAACCAAGAATCAAAAATTGCATGAGTTATTTGGAAAAAGATGTGTAAGTCCAAATTATATGGTGGCATGAGTTTTTGAAATCTCCAAGCCTTCAACCTAGCTTTATTAGCCAAGCAAGGGTGGCGGATCCTTACAAATCCCAATTCCTTGGTGGCTTGGGTCTATAAAGCTAAATATTTTCCCTATGACGATATTCTAAATTCTAAGATTGGTTGTAATCCTAGCTATGCTTGGAGAAGCATTCACAATAGCTTGTGGGTCCTTCATGAAGGCTCAAGATGGAGGGTGGGGAATGGCAAAAGGATATACATTTGGGATGATAGGTGGCTCCCAACACCAACTACTTACAAAGCGATTTCGCCTCAGGTTGCTTTCGGCAACTTCCCAATGGTCTCATTGCTTATTGACGAGGACACAAAATGGTGGAAATCTGATTTAGTGAGGTCTATCTTTCTGCCTTTTGAAGCTGAGTCCATCCTCAAGATTCCTATTAGCTATAGACCCCCTGAAGATCAGCTCATTTGGATAGGAAACAAAAGGGGCACCTTCACTGTAAAAAGTGCCTATTACATCGCAATGAAAGTGGTTGATGTTATTGAATCTGGGGAAAGCACAGCCGAGCACAATCATTCCTTCTTCTGGAAAAAAATATGGCATCTCAATGTTCCCCCAAAGGTTCGTATCTTTGCCTGGCGAACCTACAGAAACGGCCTTCCAACAATGCTTAATTTACGGTGTAGAGGCCTAAACTCCCTTGGTTTTTGTCTGCTCTGTGACAAGGAAATGGAATCTCTCCAATACGCTCTCCTTCTCTGCCCCCATGCCAAGCATACTTGGGCTCTTTGGCTTGACTGCCCAGTGGACTTATCAACCAATGACTCAGATATAGTGGACCTTGCTGCTCAATTTATGTAGCTAGGAAAACTCAGCGATTTGGATTTATTCTTCATGGTGGCTTGGTCAATCTTGGGAAATAGAAATCAAGCCATTCATAATGACTCTGCCATCCCGCCGTCCCAGGTGTGGGAAATAGTTTCTAGAGCCTTTCTTGATTTCAATGCCTCTCGCCTCAACATTCTCCCCACTCATCCACCTGCTCTTCATCTTTGGGCTGCACCACCTCCGGGTTACCATAAGATTAATGTTGACGGAGCATCTGATGAGGGGGGAGGTAACTCTTGCATAGGTGTTATTATTAGGGACCCCTCGAGTGTTGCTATTGGTGCCCTCAGCAAGGTCCTTCCCTCTTGCCTCCCTGCTGAAATAACTGAAGCTTTTGCATTGCTCTATGGGGTCCTTCTTGCTCAGGAGTTGCAGATTGATTTTGCCATTTTTGAATCCGATGCTTTTGCTGTTATTCTTGCATTATCTTTTGGCGAGGCTGGTGGCGAGCTAGGCCACATTCTTGAGGAAATTAGAGCGGCTTTAAGCATCTTTAGCCAATGTTCCTTCCACCATCTGAATAGGGATGTTAACAAAGCAGCTCACAACCAGGCAAAAGAAGCAAAATTTTTGGGCCAAACCAACATTTGGAAAGGAACTCCTCCCTCCTATATTATGTAGATCATTAGGGATGATATGTTGTAATTCTTGCCTTCTAGCTCTGTTGTACTTCATTTTTTCAATATGGAATGAAAGTTCTTCCAATTCCCCCTCAAAAAAGAAAAAAGAAAAAGAAGTTAGATGCACAACTTGAAACACAACAACAGTTGTGAACTTCCATGAAACCTCAAATTAAATAAAAGCTCTAATGAAAACCATATTAACAATTAGTCATATAATTGACCGAATGCTCAGATTTATGTTAAAACACAAGAGCTTGTTTAGACCCCCCAAATAAAAATTACGGCTAAATTGCTTTTAGTTTAACTTAGACTAAGTGCGGAATAAGAATAAATGAGTGCAACAAACCGATAACAATACCCTAAGGCATATTCATCCATCATTAAGAATAAAGAAAAAGCTTAAAGGATAGGGAAGAGATATGCAAACACAAGATAATACCATGACATGTTATCGAAGAAGAAACCAAAGAACTCGGTGAAAAACCTCTTCGTGACCCTCCAAGTCAAAATTGATCCACTAGAGAATAAAGTTGGAGTACACGAATAACAAAAGACCCTCCAAACCTAGTATACACCATGTACTTGAGATCTCTAAACTCCTACTACCAACTGACTTCTTGGACCCTATATTCTCTAACTTTTCGGATATCGCAATTCAGGCTGATTGCATCCGCCAGTGAATGGCTCCTTCCAATGCTTCCCAGTAGCACCAAAATCTCACTTTACACTCAGAGTGTGTGTGGTAAGTGTTTAGGCTAGCAACCTCTCAAAGATATAGAGATGGAGAGGTAGGAGTTGAGGAAAACCACAAAGAATATATGTAGATGATTGTGGGTATAACAATCTCTAACTCTCAAGTGTATTTTATAGGGTTTTCTCTTTGAAAAGCACTCCTTATAATTTGTGGGTAATGGGGGGTATCTATAGAGTGGGTAAAGATTTGGTAAAGCAAAACACAACTTTTTGCCAAACAGAAAGTTTCATAGGTCCATCGTGGGTTGGCCTTACTCATGAGACAGTCGCGAAAAATCTAGCCTAGCACGACTCTTCGTCTTCCAGTCATGTGCTCTACACATGGCTCATTTCGCGGGTTGCTTCTCGTGAGACAGTCGCAAGCTAGTCGCGAAATCCACTTGTTCAACTTTTGAAGCTTGATTCTTCACCGATTTCTCACACTCATCCCTTACAATTAAACCCACATAGATATAAGGAAAATGATTGAAGAAAATACAATAAAATTTGGCACAATATTAAAGCCAACACAATATAGTTGGAAATCACAAGTTTACATTGACCATTAAAATAATTAGAACATTATGAACAAAACATAGCTGACCTTTTTAAAGAGAATATATAAGCCATTATTAATGCAATATCACAGCTTAACATTAATATATAACATATATATATATATATATTATTAATGCAATTATATGTACTCACTATTTATTTTGTAATCGTTACATAAACAGTAAAAAAATAACTGATCTTTGTAGATGCTCATTTTTTCGTGGGAGCCCCGCAGGAGGAAGAAGCCCAATAACGTGGGTAAAAGAAAGTGGGATAGAAAAGCCATTAAGCCTAAGCGGCAGGAATAATGGATCATGGGTCCATAAAGCAAACAAATAGACCTTGAAGAAGTAAATGAGCCTAAAATGGCCTGGAAAGAGAGAAGTAGCAAACTCATGAGTTGTATGGATGTAGAAAGTGAGAATGGGCCACAGCTGCCACAGTAGGCTCAAAGCAATATAAGTAAATAAAGTAAGGGGCAATGGAGAACCCAAAAGCCCCAAGGATGAAGTATAAAATACTTGGGCCAAGGAAGCTCAATGAGTTAGTAAAAAGCCCATGGGATGCACAGAATTAGAAAGGGCCAAGGATGCCCAATAGGAAGTAAGTGGGACGTGGGAGCTCGCAAGTAATGTACTAAAAGGCCCAATGAGTTAATTGGGTCATCAAAAAAGTGATGAATAGCAAACCCAAAGAGGCCCAGCAGCCTTGGGTCAAGTAAACATCACGGCAGGTATGGCAAAATGATGTGGCAGGAAGTAATAGCAAGGCTAAAAATAGAACATGGAGAATGGCACCAAGGAGGAGAAGCCCACAATCAGGCAAAGCCTAGCAAGCCATAAAGAATGAGAAATCAATAAACATCACGACAGGCATGGTAGAATGATATGGCAGGAAGTAATAGCAAGGCTAAGAATAGAACACGGAGAATGGCACCAAGGCGGAGAAGCCTATAATCGGGCAAAGCCCAACAAGCCATAAAGAATGAGAAATCAATAAAGCAGCCCACACTATAAGAAGTCAAGCACAAATGGAAGAACAGGCAAATGGACCTCTAGACCATGGCAAGCACATGAGCAGCAAGCAGATTTTGGACGAGCATGGAAGTAAGGCACGTGCAAGGCCCATACACCACCAACTTGTACCCAACCAATACAAGAAGTGGTGGGTCATGGGTCAAAGGTAAAGAGGGCATGTTCTGGCGGTGAGGAAGGGGAAAACTTATTTTTGTGTTTCTTGCTCAGGCTCTTTTGGAGGCAGTGTCCTATTGGGATGACATACCACCCAAAAGAAGCAAAGCTGAGTTGGAACCACTAGGTGCATGCCATGAGGGACGGAGAGGAAGAGAGTACTTACACCGTGGCAGGTAAGAATGCCACGGCAAGCAAACAAACAAAATAGTATTCTTTGTCTGGTGAGGTGGAATGGCGCGGCCAGCGCAAGTAAGTGGCACTGGCTGGGCGACTGATCAATCAGTACAAAGACGGTTAAGGGCTAAAATGGTAAATGCCAGTTGTAGCAGACATTATATAAGGAGCCCTTACTATGCACAGAGAGTAGGGGGGCAGCAATAGCAATCTCTAGGAAGAGAATCACCATAGCTAAAAAAACACCAAAAGATAAAACAAGGGGAAAAGAAGGAAAGAATTAGAGAGAATAGAAAGAAAAGTAAAAATTGAGAGAACAGAGCGGCATACATGCAGCAAATAGGTTGATTCCCTCTCTCTCTCTCTCTCTCTCCGACCCATGTTCTCTATTAACGACAAAGGACCTCTCTGAGTACAAGTCATTTAGGCCCGCTCCCTCAAAGTAGTTAATTTCTTCCCTAGAGAGATTATTCACGTTGAGGAGATGACTCTCTTCTTGACTTAGACCCAACAACATAACTTGACACGGTAGACTGACATTTTCTTTTAATAAGCTTATCACTACTCGTTTTGTACTTATCCTTTGTTGCTGTTTCATAAAATGAGTATTCCTTATCAAAGCCTATTATTTACTTTTGTCTAAATAGTAAAAGAATCTCTATTATTGTCTTTATTGTATCTGCCTACTATGGTTATTATAGCAGCTCTGCTTGTCATGGGCATGTGATAAAAATCTTGGCAAACGGGGGCATGGTTTGCGCACAAGCCAGACCAAGGAGGGTTGCTATTGGACCGGTTCCAACTCCCTGATCCAGAAAATTTTAGGTCCAGTACAACAGAAGGCAGCCAAGTCCAACATTTGCAAAAAGCCCACCACAACCTTTGTTTAGAAATTAAGCAGTTACTATGCAATATCACCACTAAATACTCACCATAGTTTTTAATCACTTGAAAACTTATTGATGTAAAACTACAAACTTCTGGTAGAATTGTGACTATCGTAAAAATGAAAACATTAAAAGCTCTAATAAAAATAATATCAACAACCAATCATATTATTGACCATTAATAATAAGAACATAAACAGTAAAAAATAGCTACCCTTTTTTAAGACAATAAGCAGTTAAAAAGCCTCACTTTGGTGGCAACAGAGTTTTCCAATTTTATGACAATCTCCTGTTAACAAAAAAAGAAAAAGAAAAAGAAATACACGAAATGCTACACACATGGTCATTTTCTTGCAATGAAATAATAATTAATCATAGCTAGTTGAAAGAAAGGAGGAATCGAACCTTAGGAATGCTCGGAATGCGTTTTGCAGAGCATAAACAGTTGGATTTGGGGAGGTGAATAGGCGAGCTTCATATTCCAAAAGAAACGTAGAATTGTAGAAGGGGAGGTGAATCCCTAACATCGGTGACTCTTATCTAATATTAAGGAGGCACAATGTTTTAATGAGAATGGACACTGATGCAAGGATAATTATAAGGTCCTCACAAATTAGACAGAGCAAAATTGGACACCAATTTCAGATTTTAATTGAACACCTGGAAGGATAATTTGACTCAAATTTAAACAAGTTGGGTTAGGGTCCATCTGGAACCCTTTTGACCTGTCTAATCCATATAATTAAATGACATTTTACTAATATACCCTTCAAACTCTAGGTATATAAACTTATTAGTTGTTGTGGTTTATTTTCTTTAACATATTTTAATTGATTATTTGTGATACTGAAATATGATTAGTTGTAATGCAATTACTCGTTAGTTCTGAATTTCATATTAAAAATATTTCTTTATTTTTTTTGGTTTTTCATAATTCATATTAATTTGGTTAATACTAAATTTTTTTTTTTTTTTTTTTTCATTTTGATAAAATCTGATAAACAGGTTGATATGACTGACCTGTTTAATAAATGAGTTGGTTAGGATTGAGGAATCTTGACCTGTTTAATAAACATGTCGGATTAAGGTTGACCCATATAGTCGAATACTCATAAGTCAATATGATATGAACCTGACATGCAAACACAAATTGCCACTCCTAGCTAATAGCTTGGAAATCATTATTATTTTTTGTCAAAGATGTTTAAATTGTTCAAAACTTGGAACTTAAATTTTTTTTTTGTTTGGATTTCCCAAGAGAAATAAATGTACTTTCAATTTTTAAGCAATAAAATGATTCATTCCCAGTATATTTTTATTGATACAAAAACACATTATTCACTTTCCAATTTTTCAATTTGAACTTCACAAGGTAGCAGTTAATGACAACCGCAAACTTCTTTATTAGCAAGCCAAAGAACAAATTTTCACTAGACAAAAATATTAGAAAAAGAAAAGGCCGCAACCTGAATTGCCAATGGGACACGCCAACATAAATAAACACAAGGTTTAGTTGTAGAGATCAGCGTGCCAAGAGGCAGGCATCAACAGCCTTGATTAGTTCAGAGACCTTTTCTTTACCAGCCTAGATTTGCTCTCCCGTGAGCTGAAAGTCACCCTTTGTCTGGTATTTGCTGGTGCTCATCAAGATGGAACCTCCATTAGGGCTTGCCTCAATCTTGGTCTTAGTAGAAATACTTTGTAGCTTGTCAGACAAAGCATCATCTTCAATCATGCTAAAGCAAAATGTACAGTGTTCAAGGTTAATCACATTAGTCTTCTGCTTTGCATATCTGATTTTGTATGTTTTTAGACCCCTTAAACATAAGTTGTTTAACCTAGTTAATTAGTCAAGTTATTATTTAGATAAATTATACAGTTCTAGGTTAACATATATAAATCATATTATGTAAATAATGCGAAAAAATAAAGAACACAACAATATGATAACCCTAGAAAACCTAACCGGTAAAAAACCTAGGGAGGATTTAACCTAGCTATCCTCAAGGTAAAAACAGACCCACTATGAAATATTTGAAGTTTGTACAATAGAACTTAGACCACTAACAGATCCACGAACTACTTCTTTCCTTAATCTGCAACCACAAGTTCTCCTACTTGTGACTTTGAGGCTAAGTACCAACTAAAGCAACCATAAAGTTCTTGATGTAAATCTTGATCTTGATAGTTCTATGTGTGTATAAAGGTAAATACCTCTAGATCTCACAAAAGATTCAACACACAACACTCCAAAAACTTCTAAAACATAACTAGGGTTTTTCCTTTTATACTTGGAGTAAAACATAAAACCCTACACGTCAAGCGAGCTTGGGTTGAATTGGAATTTCTGCAGAAAATAAATCTACACGTGGTTCGATGACTCGATCGATCGGGCCTTGCGGATTTGTCCAATAAATTCTGCAATCATTCGATTCCAATTTTATAATTAAACACACTTTGAGCAAGCCTAAACCTAGACTCTATGTTTTGATCATGGTTTGCCAACATAATACATATTGAAGTTCTAATACATTAGTCTCTAAGGTCTTAGAAGCTAATAAAATTGGTTGCTTGCAAAATATGGACAAGATTTGTTACTTCTTTACAATCATATGCCAAGAAACCCATAAAAAAAAAAAAAAAGATTTCATCTAATATCTTGTTGTAGTTTTGGACTCATTTACATCTTGTGGTGGCATATAGTTATAGTAATTTTCTTTATATATTTCACTCAAATGTACTTTTAAATACCATCAAATTACTTCTTAGATATTGTTAGGTTCTAAGACCTTAGGGACTAATGTATTAGAACTTCAATATGTAATGTGTTGGTAAACCATGATCAAAACATTTAGTCTAGATTTAGACTTGCTCAAAGTTTGGTTTAAATTATGTTTGGAATCGAGTAATTGCAAGAAATTACTATTCAATTTTTGCAAGGCTGGATTGATCGAAAATTAGATTTGATTGATCGAAAGTCGCAGATCAGTAAAAATTAGCAAACGTAAAAAGGCTATAACTTATTCGTTTGAAGCCCAAATCGCAATATGTTTTTTCCGGTATTTAAAGGACATCATAAGCTAACCCTAGGTAGGGTTTTCAGAGCTTTTTAGAGAGATTAGAGTGCATCTTGTGCCTCTTTTGTAGATCTAGGTTTTTGTACCTAAAAGCTCTCTAGAGTCTTTGTTGAGTTGTGTTATGAATCTTTCTAGTGGATTTTCTTTTTACCTTGAGGATAGCTAGGTTAAATTCTCCCTAAATTTTTTACCGGTTTGGTTTTCCTAGATCATCAGATCTTTGTGTTCTTTATGTTGTCCGTTGCTTTGCATGATATGATTGTTTTGTTCTAACCTATATCTGAATAATAAACCTAAGTATTCACTTGTTTAATTAATTAGGTTAAACAATCTAGTTTTCAGAGATCTAAATCTTTACAAGTGGGAAGAATTGGAAATTCTAGGGCTTGAAATTCACGGATTTTGTTCAATTGAGCTTCATTTGATGAAATTAGCTTGTGTAATTGATTAATTATGTCATTATATACTATTATCTAACTTGTGTAATGATATATTGATCAATTTGTTGGAATTTTTGAAATTGGGTTTTCAAAGTTTGGGTTTTTTGTTATAAAACTCTAAGTTCAGTCAATTCTATGTTTTTTAAAGTATAGTTGGACTGTTCTCAATGCATTAAAGCATGCATCATGTGTTTATTCTATTCATGCATCAGTTAGATTGTTCTTTTCTATTTTTTTTTGTTGTGCTCTAACCATGTCTGATGCAGTTTGCCCTTAGTTTTTTTTTTTTTTTTGGGTTCTATTCCAACCTTAGCATCATGACTAGGAAGACTAGAGCAAATAGGAAAACCACCTCCACTTCTACTCCAGCTTTGGAGAGTGATAGGTTTCAAACTAAGGAAAACCAAGAGACCTTTGAGAAGCTGAACATCTTTAGATCAGTTTGGGTTGAGAGGAAGGTTGTGTTAGATGAGCTAGATTTGGAAATTAGGAGGAGTTTTGAGCGTCGGGGCTAGTTACCTTTGTTGGATATAGATCATCCTCCTCCGGCTATCTTGATTAGAGAGTTCTACTCGAACCTCTCTGTTCACTCCACTTCATCCAACATTCAGTTTGTGAAGAGTTGTATAAGGGGAGAAGAGTATAACATTATTCCTTCGGTAGTGGCCTTCGCTCATGGGGTGCTTGTGGTACAGTAGCCTGTGTATCCTTATGATAAGACCCCTTCTATTGATGATATTATGTCATATCTCACTGGTACTTCCATTCAGTGGAGTACTGATCCTCGGATTACCTCTCATGAGTTGACCAAGATTCATTACTTGTTTTTTTGGATTTCTTGTCATTCCATCTGGCCCATTTCTCACTTGCACACCATTCCTATTGAGAGATGTGCATTTTTGTATGCCCTTGTGACAGATGCTCCTATGAGTTTTCCTACTCTTTTTATTCGATCCTTGGTTGAGGTTCATAGGAGTAGTTCTAGGTCACATGGTCTTTTCTTCCCTGTTTTTATACATCAGATTTTGTTACATTTAGGATTAGCGAATTTTCTTACATCTAAGCCCGTGCGCATTATAGCTCCCATAGGTGCCACCTTCCTTAGGCAGAAAGTTGCTCAGATGAGACATAGCTCTAAATGCCCTCGTTTAGAGTCTTCTTCGGGCGTTGCACCTCCTCCTCCTCCTTCTTCAGGTGATCCCATAGCTGAGGCGTTTGTCGATCCCACTGCTGTAGTTGATCCTCCACCTTCTACTTTGGGTGATTCTAGCATTAGATGTGTATTGGATACTGTCATGACCGTTTAGGCGGCTCATGATCAACTTTTGGTGGATGTAATCATAGAGCTTCAGACTTTGCGTGCGGAGTTGGCGAGTTTTCGACAGTCACCTCCACCACCTCCTTTTGATGATGAGCCTTGATTGTCCTTTAGAAGTTCGTCACAAAAAGGGGGAGTAAATATTGATGGAGATAGGGGGAGATTTTGATGTTTTGATGGTTTTGAGCTTTGGAGCTTTAGATTGTATTTAGGAGATTCGTGATGTATTTTTTGTTATTGGCTCTTGTATTTGTTTATGAGTTGTATATGTTAGGGGGAAACATTATGTTTTTTTTATATTTTAATCTCTTTTATTGTTTTGTTTCTTGTTTCACATGTGCTACATTGATTATTGATTTATATTATGCGGTTATTCATGATATATGTCTTTTATTTTCTGTTTTGTGAAATCAAGAATTTATTTTGGTTTTACTTGTATTTTCCACACGTGCATTTATGTGTTTGTTGAGTGTTTTAGGAATATACAGGTTTATTTAGTCATGCTGCTGCCTACACTAGCAACTGATAGATAGTAATTAGGTTGAATTGTTTTTAGGCATTTTGCTGTAATGGGTTGTTTTGTAACTTTGAGCATTTTTGCTTTGGTATGTGTTTTGTCACGGATTTCCAAATGGGGAGATTGTTAGGTTCTAAGACCTTATGGACTAATGTATTAGAACTTCAATATGTAATGTATTGGCAAACCATGATCAAAAGATTTAGTCTAGGATTAGCCTTGCTCAAAGTTTGGTTTAAATTACGTTTGGAATCGAGTAATTGCAAGAAATTACTATTCAATTTTTGCAAGGCTGGATTGATCGAAAATTAGATTTGATTGATCGAAAGTCGCAGATCAATAAAAATTAGCAAACCTAAAAAGGTCGTAGCTTATTCGTTTGAAGCCCAAATCACTATCCAATTTTTCCAGTATTTAAAGGACATCATAAGCTAACCCTAGGTAGGGTTTTCAGAGCTTTTTAGAGAGATTAGAGTGCATCTTGTGCCTCTTTTGTAGATCTAGGTTTTTGTACCTAAAAGCTCTCTAGAGTCTTTGTTGAGTTGTGTTATGAATCTTTTGTGAGATTTGAGAGGTGTTTACCTTCATACACATATAGAGCTATAAAGATCAAGATTCTCATCAAGAACTTGTTGGCTGATTCAGTTGCTGCATAAAGAACATTCAAGAAGATCAAGATTCACAAGTAGGAGAACTTGTGGTTGCTGCAAATTAAGGAAAGAAATAGTTTGTGGACTCGGAGCTATCATGGAGTTGTTAGTAGTATGTTTTCTACTCGATGTAGCAATAGAATGTTAGTGGTCTAAGTTCTATTGTACAAACTTCAATTCTTTCTAGTGGATTTGCTTTTTACCTTAAGGATAGCTAAGTTAAATCCTCACTAGGTTTTTTACCGATTTGGTTTTCCTGGGTCATCAGATCTTTGTGTTCTTTATATTTTCTGTTGCTTTGCATGGTATGATTGTTTTGTTTTAACCTAGATCAAAAATAATAAACCTAAGCATTCACTTTGTTAATTAATTAGGTTAAACAATCTAGTTTTACAGGGATTTAAATCTTTACAGATATTAATATTGAAGCTGACCTTTGCCAAAGGTAATCTTCTTGATGGTTCTAGGTCCTCCATCTCCTTTAATTATTTTAGTGGACTTAATGGCTTGTGGTAGATCCTTTGGGATTAGGTTGTAATTATCAAGGATAAAGGCCTTGAAAAACCTAGCTGGGGGGATAACTGAGGTTCCCTGAGATTCATGACTGATGACACCCATGATGACTTAAAAGGGTTTTTAAAGTGAACAAAGGAAAAATGTGAACTATAAGGAGCATTTGATGAGCTTTGAAGATGTGAGAAGGCTCAAGGTTATCTGGCATTAAAGTTTGAATAATAATTATTTATAGTCAAAGGAAGCACGTTTAGAAATTGTTCCAAATGCTATCAAAACCATGTGAAATTTGTCTTTATTTCACATGAGTCTATTATTGAAATTAATTATTTTTTTTTACATATCAAGCACAACAGATTGCATCAACAGTTGTAAAAAAATTGTGAAAATTTCAGAATTTCTAGATTTTTAAAAAAAAAAATAGTTTGGAGAAAAACTATTTGTACCATGAGTCTTGTGATGATCCTGGAGGAGTTATTAATGGAGCACCTGGAATACGAAAGCATAGGTGGTCTTAAGATTGAAGACGGGATTCATTGACCATGTCATCAACCTAAATAGGTAAATATGGGTGTTTGCTCATATATTAGTGAAGGACCAAGAGAGTTTCAAATCAAAATTATCTATTCTTTACGTACACCAAGCAGGGGCGACGACACTTCTTATTTAGGGGCTCAAATGAACCCCTGACTTCAAAAAAAAAAAAATTATATAATTTTTTTTTATTAGTTTATTTTATGTTTAAAATAAAATAAACAACAATTAGAAATTTAGTGGATTATTCTTGGAACATCACACTATCATACTTGCCAATCTATACTTCTTTGAAATTGACATAAATCTATAATAATAAAGGGTGATTTCGCTTATTTATCTATGATCTATATATCTATATCTATATATATCTAAAAGTTGAAGCGTAACATTTATTGTTGTTACGTTTCTATTGACCCACTTCATCACCACATCATTGGCCACATAATTAGTCTTTTTCATATTTATTTTTTACCTTTAATTTTTTTACAATATAAATATATTGGCTTTACAAATTCATCTTTCACTACAACAAAATGTAACTACAGTGACGAATTTTAGTGAGGAAAAGTTTTTCGTCGCAAAAAGTACCATATAGCGACGAAATTTATATTTCGTCGCTATTTATAAAAAAATGGCTGACCTTTAGCGACGAAATATGGATTTCGTCGCTATAGGGATGCTGAATTAGTGGCGCGGATCAAAAGGGCTGGCGCGAAACCAAAATGGATCTATAGCGACGACTTTGTTCATCGCTAAAAGTTCTAATCTTTTGCGACGAAAAACTTTCGTCGCTAAAGGTGCTGGTAATTATGCTTTTAGTGACGAAATAGTTTTCGTCACTGAAGGTGACAATTAGCGACGAAATAATTTCGTCGCTAAAAAGAAACACCCAAAATTTGTGTGGAGCAATAGTGACGAAACTAAATTCGTCACTAAAGGTGATAAATAGTGACGAAATATAAATTTCGTCACTATAAAAATAATTTGAATTAGGGGCGCCAATTGAAAATGTAGGCGCGAAACAAGTGGAGCTACAGCGACGAATATATTGCGTCACTAAAAGTTATAGTTTTTGCGACGAAAAAATTTCGTCGCTAAAGGTGTTGCTGTCATGCTTTTAGTGACGAAATAATTTTTGTCGCTGAAGAATAGAATTAGCGACGAAAAGTGTTCGTCACTGAAAACAAAGCATGATTTAGCGACGAAAATTTGCGACGAAAATAGAATCGTCGCTAAAGCTAATATATAGTGACGAAATGGAATTCGTCGCTATAGCTATCGTATATATTCTTCTTTAACTCTCTTTGTTTTCCTCACTGATTCAGCATTACCTAACTCATTCAGCATTACCCACTGATACCCATTCCCTTACACCAATACCCATTCCCTCACATCAGAACTTTGGTGACGCCCAAATCTCACCTTCAGTGACGCTCCAGAACCGGCGACGCTCCAGCATCGGCGAAACATCGTGACGGTTCGCATCGCGTCGCGACGCTCCAGCACGGTGACGGTTCGCGTCGCGACGCTCCAGCACCGGTGAAACATCGCGACGGTTCGTATCGCGTCGCGACGCTCCAGCACGGTGACGGTTCGCGTCGCGACGCTCCAGCACCGGTTCGCGACGCTCCAGCACCAGTTCGCGACACTCTAGCACCGGTTCGTGTCGCCGATTTGCAACGATCAGCGACTCTCGTGACCGTCTCCAGCACCGGTTCCCCGATTCGCAACGATCCTGCGACCGCGACGGTTAGCATCGCGACGGTTTGCCGATTCACAACGATCAGTAGCTCCCGCGACGCTTCAGCGACTTCCGGCGACGCTTTAGCGACTCTCGGCGACGCTCCTGCGACGAAACCGGCGACGCTCCCGCGACAAAACCTGCGACGCTCCCGCGACCCTTCGGCTTCCGTCTCCATAGGTAATTTCCTGTTCTTTTTTATTTTCTTTTTTATTTTATTTTTTGGATTTTTGTCATTTATTTTTTATTTTCTTTTCTGGGTTTCTTTTTTGATTTTCTGCTCTATTTTTTTTTCTTGAACCCCCTTTGAGCTGTAGTGCTCAAATTTTCAAAATGACCTTAATTAATTTGAATCTTCAAGTACCGGTTGTAAGTTGCAAGCATTGTATTAAAGTGATTGTATTCTGTTGGTGGTTGGGATTTATTTTATCAATGTGTGTATTTGAGTTCATAATGATGTGGAGAATGTGAATTGCTTGTTCTTGCATTGTGCTGTGGCATTTTTTGAGTAATGCTAAAGTCGGTGCAAGAGATGTTTTCGTGTTTGAAGGGGCCGTTTGGAAGAAGAGGCAAAGCTGGGATATGGTAAGCAGCTTCATTGTGTCTCATTTGTTGTCTTTGGATAGAGTGGAATGCTAGGTGCTCTGTATTTTTTTAAAATTTACTTCTTGTTGGCTTCTATTTCCGTGTTATACTTGCAGTATACACCTTGTTTACTTGGGTAGGACCCTTTTTTTTCCAATAAACATATAGACTAGATTTTCTCTTAAACATATCTTCAGCCATCCTATATATTTACTAAAAATGACCTTACTGTAAACAACCAAATGGTAAATCTCTATAGTCATACTTAAACTAAAGTAGAACGAGACAATTCTCTTGTAAAGTACAATACTAATAACATGCTTCAAATTGAAAAGAAAATTTGATGAACCTACATGTTGTAGGTATAAAATTTGGGTTTGTAAAGCTTTTGCATTTTCTGGGTAAAGTAGAAATTACTATCAAATACTTTTTAATTTGATTAAAGTAAAGTGTGTTTATGTGATTTTTCTATGTTGGTTTGGTCCTGGATGGATGGATAAGATTAGTGAAAGAAACAAGTTAGCCCCTATCTATGTGAATGTTTGAACTTAAATATATGATTGAATCCTAGTACTATCTATGCTGCTGTAGAGTGTGGTTTGGTGTTTGGTGCTAAGAAAGTCCTCTTTTTAATTAAATTTGAAGATTATGAAATTTATTTTATGTTCTTAGGAATAATAGTTGGTGCTTTTAATGGTTTTTTGTATATGAGTTGAATGTTGAATGCCAAATAGAATATTGTGGTATTTGATTAGTCTACAGAGGAGAACATATACAAATTTGCCGGAAGGGTTTTTCACTGGAAGCAAGATCCTCCGTGTTCTCAAGGCTCACGGTGCGTTTTTTTCCTTTTATTTTTGGTGTAATATTTGAGCTGTCCTAAGAAAATTTCATTTGGTTTAGGTGAGACATTTGATTGAGAAATGATAGATAGTTAGTTGTCATTGTGAATAAGAGGAGAAATTATATGGGTTCTGAGAAAAAAATAGTTTGCTACGATGCTTGTGTTAGAATTGTGAGAAAATTTTGTTTGGTTTAGAAGAGAAAATGTAGTGTGACACCATTGTTGAAGTGAGAATATTTTTCATGACTTGTTGAAGTTTGTAACTTAGTTTTATGTCACCTTATTTCATCTTTGTACAACGCTTCATCTTTGACTGAAATTTTGATTAATTGAGTTGGATGGAAATAGAGATGTTTTGGAAGTGCCAATGTTGTTAGGGGAATTATTGCGTCAAAATATTTTGTCTTATAAGTTGCGTTTTAAGTAGTTTAGCTTATTTAATTACTTTTTGCACCTATAGTTTTAATCAACTGAACTACTTCTCATTCTTTTCCTTCAATCTTACTATTTAACTCTAAATTCTAATAGTAATGAAATTGGGCTGAATGTTCCATTGTCTAAACTCAATGACATGCCACCTATATGTGATTCAGAGAAGCTACAACTGGTATGTATTCAAAAGACGTGCTATGCATCATGAGTTCAATTTATTGTTTTCACCAAAGAGAAGTTATCATTAGAGACTCAATTTTGTTATGTCTTCCAGTTATAACGTTATTTATTTATTCTATTTCTCCTTTGCAGGCTAAATATACATTGTTTGCAATAATTTTAGATTTTTTCTGAAAGTTGTAAGCTTAGCTTGAGCAAAGTAAGTAAATTTTAGTTAAAAACTTATAAACTCTATACTTGTGATGTTGGAAATTGGATTTGTGGTGGGTTTTTGTGTTGGAGCAAGCGGGTGGCTTGCATGGTGTGATAAGGTGGTTTAAATTCACATTGGGAGTGTTTTTAGTTTCTTGCAAATGTGAATGGAATTTGTTGATTAGATGTGATGAATAATGCTTCAATTGATTTCAATACTTGTAAACACTCTATACTTGTGATGTTTGTGATTGGTTTTGTGGTAGGTTGTTATGTTGAAGCAAGCGGGTGGCTTGCATAGTGTTATAAGGTGGTTTAAATTCATATTAGGAGTGTTTTTTCAATTCTTGCAAATGTGAATGAGTATTGTTAATTAGATGTGATCAATATTACTTTATTAGATTCCAATACTTGTAAACTCTATACTTGTGATGTTGGAAATTGGATTTGTGGTGGGTTTTTGTGTTGGAGCAAGCGGGTGGCTTGTATGGTGTGATAAGGTGGTTTAAATTCACATTGGGAGTGTTTTTAGTTTCTTGAAAATGTAAATGGAATTTGTTGATTAGATGTGATGAATAATGCTTCAATTGATTTCAATACTTGTAAACACTCTATACTTGTGATGTTTGTGATTGGTTTTGTGGTGGGTTATTATGTTGAAGCAAGCGGGTGGCTTGTATGGTGTTATAAGGTGGTTTAAATTCATATTGGGAGTGTTTTTTCAATTCTTGCAAATGTGAATGAGTATTGTTAATTAGATGTGATGAATATTACTTTATTAGATTCCATTACTTTATTAGATTCCAATACTTGTAAACTTTATACTTGTGGTGGGTTTTTGTGTTGGAGCAAGCGGGTGGCTTGCATGGTGTGATAAGGTGGTTTAAATTCACATTGGGAGTGTTTTTAGTTTCTTGCAAATGTGAATGGAATTTGTTGATTAGATGTGATGAATAATGCTTCAATTGATTTCAATACTTGTAAACACTCTATACTTGTGATGTTTGTGATTGGTTTTGTGGTGGGTTGTTATGTTGAAGCAAGCGGGTGGCTTGCATAGTGTTATAAGGTGGTTTAAATTCATATTAGGAGTGTTTTTTCAATTCTTGCAAATGTGAATGAGTATTGTTAATTAGATGTGATGAATATTACTTTATTAGATTCCAATACTTGTAATTCTATACTTGTGATGTTGGAAATTGGATTTGTGGTGGGTTTTTGTGTTGGAGCAAGCAGGTGGCTTGCATGGTGTGATAAGGTGGTTTAAATTCACATTGGGAGTGTTTTTAGTTTCTTGCAAATGTGAATGGAATTTGTTGATTAGATGTGATGAATAATGCTTCAATTGATTTCAATACTTGTAAACACTCTATACTTGTGATGTTTGTGATTGGTTTTGTGGTGGGTTGTTATGTTGAAGCAAGTGGGTGGCTTGCATAGTGTTATAAGGTGGTTTAAATTCATATTAGGAGTGTTTTTTCAATTCTTGCAAATGTGAATGAGTATTGTTAATTAGATGTGATGAATATTACTTTATTAGATTCCATTACTTTATTAGATTCCAATACTTGTAAACTTTATACTTGTGGTGGGTTTTTGTGTTGGAGCAAGCGGGTGGCTTGCATGGTGTGATAAGGTGGTTTAAATTCACATTGGGAGTGTTTTTAGTTTCTTGCAAATGTGAATGGAATTTGTTGATTAGATGTGATGAATAATGCTTCAATTGATTTCAATACTTGTAAACACTCTATACTTGTGATGTTTGTGATTGGTTTTGTGGTGGGTTGTTATGTTGAAGCAAGCGGGTGGCTTGTATGGTGTTATAAGGTGGTTTAAATTCATATTGGGAGTGTTTTTTCAATTCTTGCAAATGTGAATGAGTATTGTTAATTAGATGTGATGAATATTACTTCATTAGATTCCATTACTTTATTAGATTCCAATACTTGTAAACTTTATACTTGTGGTGGGTTTTTGTGTTGGAGCAAGCGGGTGGCTTGCATGGTGTGATAAGGTGGTTTAAATTCACATTGGGAGTGTTTTTAGTTTCTTGCAAATGTGAATGGAATTTGTTGATTAGATGTGATGAATAATGCTTCAATTGATTTCAATACTTGTAAACACTCTATACTTGTGATGTTTGTGATTGGTTTTGTGGTGGGTTGTTATGTTGAAGCAAGCGGGTGGCTTGCATAGTGTTATAAGGTGGTTTAAATTCATATTAGGAGTGTTTTTTCAATTCTTGCAAATGTGAATGAGTATTGTTAATTAGATGTGATGAATATTACTTTATTAGATTCCAATACTTGTAATTCTATACTTGTGATGTTGGAAATTGGATTTGTGGTGGGTTTTTGTGTTGGAGCAAGCGGGTGGCTTGCATGGTGTGATAAGGTGGTTTAAATTCACATTGGGAGTGTTTTTAGTTTCTTGCAAATGTGAATGGAATTTGTTGATTAGATGTGATGAATAATGCTTCAATTGATTTCAATACTTGTAAACACTCTATACTTGTGATGTTTGTGATTGGTTTTGTGGTGGGTTGTTATGTTGAAGCAAGCGGGTGGCTTGCATAGTGTTATAAGATGGTTTAAATTCATATTAGGAGTGTTTTTTCAATTCTTGCAAATGTGAATGAGTATTGTTAATTAGATGTGATGAATATTACTTTATTAGATTCCAATACTTGTAAACTCTATACTTGTGATGTTGGAAATTGGATTTGTGGTGGGTTTTTGTGTTGGAGCAAGCGGGTGGCTTGCATGGTGTGATAAGGTGGTTTAAATTCACATTGGGAGTGTTTTTAGTTTCTTGCAAATGTGAATGGAATTTGTTGATTAGATGTGATGAATAATGCTTCAATTGATTTCAATACTTGTAAACACTCTATACTTGTGATGTTTGTGATTGGTTTTGTGGTGGGTTGTTATGTTGAAGCAAGCGGGTGGCTTGTATGGTGTTATAAGGTGGTTTAAATTCATATTGGGAGTGTTTTTTCAATTCTTGCAAATGTGAATGAGTATTGTTAATTAGATGTGATGAATATTACTGTATTAGATTCCATTACTTTATTAGATTCCAATACTTGTAAACTTTATACTTGTGGTGGGTTTTTGTGTTGGAGCAAGCGGGTGGCTTGCATGGTGTGATAAGGTGGTTTAATTTCATATTGGGAGTGTTTAAGTATTAATATAGATTTATGCATTCATGAATGAGATAGAATTTTATCTAAGTAGCTTATAGACTTAGATGTTAGAATACATTATGAATGAGTTGTCCTTATTTTACTAAAGTAGCATTCACTTTGCAATTGTAGTCGAACATGGATAAAAGTTGGATGACAATTGGTAAGACACCGGATGGCAGATTAAGTCGTCCATATATTGAAAGGGTCAATGCATTTCTTAATTTTGCAAGAGCGGTTGTGGATTGTAGTGGTAATATTCTGTGCCCGTGTATTCACTGTGTGAATTGCTATCGACAATCTCTTCAAACTGTGCGTATATAATTACTTCATCGTGGGATTATGCAATCTTACATTAATTGGTATAATCATGGAGAACCACGTGTATTAAACGAGAACATTTATGATAATGAAATGTCGGATGATGATCATATGGATGGTATCGATGCCTTGGTAGGTGATCGAATTAGAAGGGAACCAAGAAATGCAACCGAAGATGAGGAAGTGCGTAATTTTGACAAACTTGAGGAAGATGCAAAGCGTGAGTTGTATTCGGGTTGCATTGATTATAGTATCTTGAAGTTTGTTATAGAGATGTTGAATGTAAAGGTAATGACCAATTTGAGTAATAAGGGACTTGATATGATGCTAGAATTGCTGACAAAAGTTTTACCGAAAGGTAATTTGGTTCCAAGGTCAACTTATGAAGCAAAGAAGATATTACGTGACTTGGGCATGTCATATGAGCATATAGATGCATGCAAAAATGATTGTGCATTATTTTGGAAGGAAAATGAAAACCTTGATAAATGTCCAGTGTGTGAGGTGCCTAGGTACAAGGATACACGTGCCCAAGGTAAGAAGATTCCTCATAAGGTATTGCGTTACTTCCCGTTGACACCGAGACTTAGGAGGTTGTACATGTCAGGCCAAAGAGCTAAGGACATGAAATGGTATATAGACAAACGTGTGGATGATAGGATAATGAGGCATCCGACTGATAGTGAGGAGTGGAAGGAGTTTGATTTGCAATATCCTGATTTTGCCCTCGAACCTTGCAATGTAAGGCTGGGGTTGGTTACAGATGGATTTAACCCTTTTGGGAATAGGAACAACAACTATAGTATGTGGTTTGTCATACTTATCCCCTATAACCTACCGCCTTGGTTGGTTATGAAAGAGCTATATTTTATGTTGTCATACTTATTCCTAGTCCTCATCAATCGGGAAATGAGATTAATATTTACTTGAAACCATTGGTTGATGAGTTGGAGTTATGGGAAGAAGGTGTAAAAACTTATGATGCTTATAGAAAAGAGCATTTTCAGATGTGTGCATCTTTGTTGTGGACAATACATGACTATCCTGGATTGGTAACTTATCTGGGTGGAGGACAAAGAGTTATCATTTTTTTTACACTTGCAACGATGAACCATATTTTGAAACTTTGGAAAGTAAAATTGGATTCATTAACCATCGAGCTTATTTGCTTATGGAACATCGTTGGAGACATAGTCGGTTGCATAATGGTTTATCGGAGAAACGGAAGAGATTTTTAGAGGTACAAGTGGGAAAGATACATGAACAGCTAGATAGAATGCCAAATATAACTTTAGGAAAGTATTCAAGTAACAAGAAGAGACAACTCATTGGGGAGCCAAATTGGTCAAAGGTACGTATTTTGTACAAGCTTCTATATTGGAAAAATAAGAAGTTTAAGCACAACATTGATGTCATGCATATGGAGAAGAATATTAGTGAGAGTACTTATGGTACTTTGTTGGGCATTGAGGGGAAAAACAAGGACACCGACAAGGCACAAATAGACTTGCAAAATATGAACTTTAGGCACACGTTGCATTTGAAACAATGTCCTGATGGATCATATGACAAGCCTCGGGCTTTCTTTTCATTAAGTCCAAATGAAAGGGATGGTTTTTATGACTTTTTGAAATCAGTCAAGTATCCGGATGGTTATGCAGCCAATATATCAAGGTTAGTGAATGCAAAAAATGGTAGATTATCTGGTTTGAAAAGCCACGATTGTCATGTGCTACTACAAAGAATTCTTCCAATTGGGTTGCGAGGATTTGCACATAAAGACATTAGTCTTGTATTGTTTGAGTTAGGTAGCTTCTTCCAAGACTTATGCTCAAGGACCCTAAAACGAAGTGAATTGGGGAAACTAAAAGAGCGTATAGTTCTTATACTATGCAAGCTTGAGAGGTTCTTTCCTCCAGCATTCTTTGATGTTATGGTCCACCTTGCTGTTCACTTGCCTCGAGAAGCAATTCTAGGAGGCCCGGTACAATATCGGTGGATGTACCCAATTGAAAGGTAATTAGATCATTTGATACATCCATCAATTACATCTTTCCCATGTGGTATAAAATCACATAATGTGCGTATTTTTTCCTCGTAGGCACCTTGAAAAATTGAAAAGATACATTTCCAACCGAGCTCGACCAGAAGGTTCGATTGTAGAGGCTTACATTCTCAAAGAATGTATTAACAATTGGTCTTTGTATATTGATGGGATCGAAACTGTACATAATCGAAGAGAAAGAAATGAAGATTTTGGTGAATCTAGCGAAAGATTGATAGTTTTTTCACAAACTGCCCGACCTACAGGTGGTAGGCGGAATGATGGCAACTTGTCTCGTGCATTGCTTGATACTGCTCATTGGTACTTGTTGTACAATAGTCCTGAGTTAGAGCCTTATTTAAAGTATGTGATTTCATATGCATGTATTGTTTGATTAAGTTTTGAATATTATTTGCAATACTTAGCTGAAAATAAATCACCTTATTTTTAATAGTGAACACAAAAGCACATTGCATAATCCTACTGGTGAAGCCATAACTCAAATCCAACGACAAGAGTTTCCCAAGTAGTTCAGAGAACATGTAAGACATTTGAAACTTAATCACACAAATAGAAATTAAACATTTAAATAGTTTCATCATTGCTTATTACTAATTAATATAACTTATTGTATATCATTATAGATGAATAGATTGAAAGTTAGCGAGTCACCAGAAGCAACTAAACAGTTATGGTCATTAGCAAATGGTCCTAAGCCGCATGTGAAGGAGTACACAGTTTGTATGGTCAATGGTGTAAAGTTTCATACAAGGGACCTAGACAATCGTCGTGTAACCCAAAACAGTGGTGTATGTACCGAAGGGGACCATGAAGGAGAAATGCACGACTTCTATGGTCATGTGTGCAAAATTTGGGAATTGGAGTATGTGTTTCGCCATAAAGTTGTTTTGTTCCAATGTGAATGGTACAATACCGGTACCAATGGTCGAAGGAGAATGATAAGAACTGATGCACACTGCACAAGCATTGATGTTACAAGTCGGTGGTATGAAAATGACCCTTTTATACTTCCTAGTCAAGCGAGACAAGTTTTCTACCTTCGAGATACCAAATTGGGTGAACCTTGGAAAATTGTGCAATCCATCCAACATAGGGGAGTGTTTGATGTCCCAGAAGTCGGGTGTGGAGAATCCAATGATAATACAGAAGATAGTGACGCATTTCAACAAGAAGCGATTGTTGATGTTGTCTCTGTCAATGTTGATGACAATATTATTGAGTATTGTATGGCTGATGTTGAAACTGAGGTTGTTCTTGAAGGTGGAACTTCAGGAGATGCTAATCAAAATGAAGTGCATGACATACCTGATGTTGATCTTGATATGGATTATGATATGTAGAGTTCATAATAATTGTCTTAAATGTTGTGTGTTTGTCTTAAATGTTGTGTGTTTGTCTTAAAGTTTTATGTTTGTCTAAGTAGGAATTTTTTTTTAAAGTTTTGTACTTATCTTGAACTTGATATGGATATTGATGTGGCCATTTTTTGTGTTGAGGTTTTAGCAATTGTGTTCAAACTTAGCACTTGTGAATTGCTTGATATGGATAATGGTATAGACTATGATATGTAAAGTTAGTAGTAATTGTTATTGAGATGTTTTGTACTTATCTTAAACTTGATATGAATATTGATGTGATCTGTACTTATCTTGAACTTGATATGGATATTGATGTAATCATTTATTGTGTTGAGTTAGTAGCAATTGTATTCAAATTTTGCACTTGTAAATTGCTTGATATGGATAATGGTGTAGACTATAATGTTAAGTTAGTAGCAATTGTGCTTATCTTTCATGTCAATACATAGTTTCAAAAAATGCCCAAAAAGGCCAAATACGCTCATAATATACCAAGGTATGAGATGACAAGATTGGATAGAATGAGGCAAAACCAAGAGAGAATTGATGCTTTGGGATTGAAGCACATCTCAACTTCTCTAAAGGATTCTGCTCAGTCCAATTGTGCAAAAGGGAAAAGAAGTAGAGCTAGTGTTATGGTAGATGATGATTATGTACCACGTATTGGTGACGATGATAATGATGATGAGTCATCTAATTCTATAACCCATAAGGTACAATAGATGTTCCATAGGGTACAATAGATGATAATAATTTTGTTCCATTATTTGTAATAACTTTATTGTTCCATTAAATGTATGTTTGTTAGTTACAGACGGCATCAGGATGGCTTACATCCTCGTGAGGTGAGACATCTATTCCAGTGGTCCAATCTACGGTTCAATCTACGGAAACATCTCCTGAGGCAAATCCTCTTGCCCAAAGTTCTTCTAGTGCAGAGGCGCAGGCTACCGATGCATTAGCTAGCACGACTGGTAATTATATAGAGATTATACTTCACTTAATTTACTATTGAGATTATACTTCATTTAATTTACTATTGAGATTATACTTCACTTAATTTAACATTGGTAATTTTTAAATAGGATCGGCTAGCAAAAATACCTGTAGAACAACATGAGGTATAGCAATACGGGCACTTGTTAAAAAAAGTGGTAAGCTGCCAGTACATATAGGTGCAAAGTATGATGCTTCTGTTTGGAAAAATTCATGCAAGCTTGTCAATCAAATTGGCGTACAAGTGCGAAGTAATTTGTCTAATTACAATGTGAAAAATTGGAAAAGTGTTGATGTTGCTACTAGAGATGTGGTGCTTCAAAATATAGCGGTAAATTTACATTGATAACGTCTAACTTGTCTTTGTTTTCATTAAGCATATTAAATTTTTATAATAATATTTTTATAATACATATACACTTCATTTTACAGGATCAGTTTGAGCTACACGGAGATTCCAACTTGGTAACAAAAGCATTAAATACAAAATGTGGAAGATTATTGAGTTGCAACTCCAACAAGTTGCATCAAACTTATAAAAAGCTTGTAGAATCTCATGGTGCTGACTATGCAAGAAGCCACCCGCCAAAGAATGCCACACTTGAGCAGTGGACTGGACTCATTGATGGGAAATGGACTAATAAGGATTGGCTAGTAAATTATTTATGCGTATATTTTTATTATCCAATGTTTACTATATTATGTTGTCAAATGATTAACTTAATACTTAGATGAAGTAAATGTATATTGTTTTATTCATGATTTAATAAGTATCTTGAATGTTTTGTATTAGGAAAAATCAAGAAAGAACTCTGAAAATAGGAAGAAAACTTCAGGCAAACATAGATGCGGGACAAAGCACTTGCTGTTAGGGTTGATGAGGAGGTGAATGTTTTTTTCATTTCCTTAAACCTCGATATATTACATGTTGTGATTAATTAACTATATCTATCTAACTCTCGAATGTTAATTAATCAGACAAATAATAATGGCGGTCAAGTTCCTGAATTGGCAAAAATCTTCAAAGATGTTCATTTCAATCCAAATACGAATATGTGGATACACCATGAGGATGAAGTGACATATGTATGTGTAGCATTCCATCCCTATCATTCCATTTCTATCATGTTTGTAAAGCTATAACATATGTAGTATTAATGTTGTGATTGTTTGTTTGTTTCTCTCTTTTAAATGATAGGAAACTATTCTCAAAGTGCAAGAGGATCATTGTCAAGATCCTAATGCAATTCCCCTTACGCAAGAGGAGATTTCAAACTTGGTTTTTAAGAAGAAGTCCGGTATTGTAAAAGGACTTGGCATGAGACCTTCTTCTTCTCTAGTAACCACCGCTTCATCTAATTCCTCGGTGGAGTATATCCAACGGCTAGAAAATGAGATAATTGAGCTCAAAGAGGCAAGAGCTAGGGACCAAGAGGAGCGAGTTAGGGACCAAGAGGAGCGAGTTAGGGAGCGAGCTAGGGAGCAAGAGGCACGAGCTAAGGAGCAAGAGGCACGAGCTAAGCAAGAAGAGGTCCAACAGAATATTCTTAACTTTTTGAGGAGCAAGGGTTATGATGATGCTCTTACCTATGGGGGTGGTTCATCTTCAAGTTAAAACACTTATTGGTTAGTACTTTATATTACATTTGAAAATCTATATTTGCTTTCTACAACTTATAAATTAGGAGTTGTGATTTTAATTCATTGGTGTGGCTACTCTTAATGCATTGTTAGAAATGTTTCTTATAACATAGTTAATGTTTTTACTTTAAGATTTTAATGTAGTATTGTTTTTATATTTGTGCAGATTTCTTATTGGTGGCTTTTAGGAGATTTACTTTTGGCATTAATTGAAGACATATGAGGACATCTTTCATTAGTTCAAACGCATGATTATGCTACACTTTTTGTATTGTTATAAAACATCTTGAGTTATTGTATGTATTGCAAACTTTTATTGTATGGAAGTTGTTTGAATTGGATGCTTCTTTTATTTTTAACTTGTGGAATGTATAGATCTTTTTTTATAAATGTGTTGTTCAAATTTGAGGTTTTAATAATGTAATGACAGGTTACAGGTTAATATCAAAGCTATGAAAAAAATAAAAACAGGAAATAAGTTTTAGCGACGAATTTTTTCGTCACAAATATTGCAACAAAAAATTGTTTTAGTGACGAAATATTTCGTCACTAAATGTAGCAAAATTTTTTAAGAAATGGTTTTAGTGACGAAAATTTTCGTCACTATATGTGCCTGGATTTTCTTAAAAATAGTTTTAGTGACGAATTTTTTCGTCGCTATATGTACCCGAAAATAGTTTTAGTGACAAAATTATTCGTCACTAAATATCAATTTAATAAACTGAAGTGTTTTTAGTGACGAAATATTTTCGTCACTGAATAGTGTTTTTAGCGAGGAAAACATTTAGCGACGAAATATTTTCGTCGCTAAAAGTTTTTTTCTGTTTAAAACAAATCAAACTTTTAGTGACGAAAATTTTCGTCGCTAGGACTTTTAGCGACGGGGTTTCAGCGACGAAATAAGTTTCGTTACTAAAAGTCCGATTTCGTCGCTAAAGGTTCTTAGTGACGAAAAACTAGACTTTTAGTGACGAATTTTTTCCTCACTAAAAATACATTTTGTTGTAGTGTTTGGAGGTTTTTACTTTACATATTTATCTACTTTAATTTGATATTATAACTAAATAAGGTTTTTACTTTACATATTCATCTACTTTAATTTTGATATTATAACTAAATAATAAATCAATGGAAAATCAAAACAAAAATATTGCCTATATATATTCATCTTGGGCAATTTTAACTTTACATAATATTTTGTCCATTCATCTTCCTTTATTTTGGCTTTTCTTATTCCCAACCTCTTACTATAAATTTGCCACTCTCCCATTCTATGCATATTTCCCATACAAAAAATGTTATTTCTCTCTCTCTCTCTCTCTCTCTCTATGTTTTTTCATTTGTTGGATTTTTTTATTTTTCAAGCATCTCTACCTTAGATTGATGAATCTTTGTGTTTTTTAGAACTCTAATAAAGGTATTCACAGATATTGCTTAATCATTGATGGTAAAAAAGATAAAACTTGATAACTACTGAAGGATCTCATACTAGAGGTTTGTACCCTTATTGTTGTATTATTGACTAATTCATGTGTCCTATTATTGTCCAATTACTTAAGGTGGTGGTTGGCTCTGATACCAAATGTTAGGAACATGTGGGTAGAACTCACATTTGAAAACCAGCTTACAAAGGGAGGGTGCTCAAGAGCTTATAAAAACGTAATTAAGCTTACACTTAATCCATATTCATATTCTGTCTTGTTCTTAATATTTGTTATCAGTGACAACCACTACATCGGTTAATCGATCATAGCTCATTGAGTATGGGATCAAACGAGTTGCAGCTTTATGGTTGAGTCTTAGAGGGGGCGACCTAGATGTTAGATGCTAGATTAAAAAATCGACTCTTTCTCCCTAAAACAATTCGACTCTTTTTTCAAAGGCAGAATCTCTTTTATTTTACTCTCTCTTTCAACCCAATAACCAATACCTTCTTTCTCAGCCTTCCAACCCTCCGCTGTCACTACCTTCAAAAACATAGAAACATAGGTGAACGCATCTCCCAGAAGTAGCAAGTTGATTCATTTAATTTTTGCAATTATTCTTTCGAATTTTGTACTTTTGGGTTGCACAATTCATAATTTTGACAATTGAATACAATTGCAATGTATTTTTTTGTGTGCAGCACATCACGCTTAGGAATCCTAATTTACTTAGGTTTAGAAACCCTTATTTTTTTTGGTAATTTGTTGCGTTAACCCATGGCTAGAGTTGTTAGGCTGATTCAACATAAAGAATAAGCCTATTAAGGAGCAGAAGTACCAATCCCGTGGGTACTCTACCTATTTGGTTTCTTTTCCTGGGTGCACCTTGCTGGTATAGTAGGAACACGTTGGTTATGAGCGTGCTATATACATATGACCTTAAATCATAAATTCTATGAGTTCTTTTACGTGTTTCTATACAGTTTTGTAGGCTCTATTCAGTACCGTTAGGTGTTATTGATGTTAGTGTTATTGGCATATAATTGGTATTTTTATTTATAATTCAGTTGCTAATACTGTTGATGGTTAGTTCTACTTTTGTTAGGTTTTTTCTATTGTTTTGGATTTAATTTTGTGAATTCTTGTTTAGGTTCATGTGGCTACCACTTAGAAACTTGATTTTAGTGCATAGTTCTCTATAGGCGTTGATCTGTGAGCCTTTAAATTCTAGATATAAATTCAAAATTCATTAGGAATTTTAGATTCTGATTCTTATTCGTTTCAATTTGGGATTTATAGGTTCTAACTTGATCCAAGATGGAATCACAATGGTCTTTGAGATTGTGCATTTAATATTTCAGGAAAAATTGAGCTATGGGTCTGAATTAAGATTAGAGTTTGAGATTTTTATCAATGAGAATGATTTGTGGGTTCAATGGATTTAGGTTTGAGTTAGAGGTGGCTTGTTGTTAACTTCTATGATAGGAGAGTTGCAAGATTAGCATACCTCGCAACTCTATGACATGATTCACATCTTAAATCACAAAAAGTATCCATCAATAACCACCAGAAGCACAATTGCAATGGCAGCTGTACACCAATTTCATTTAGAACCTGCAATTTCATCATTATAAAAGCATTACAAAATACACACAAACACACTAATCATTGTCAGAAACACCAGAACATTTACTACTTCTCTATCTCTCTGCATTCTATCAACGTTTTTCCAGTTTTAGATCCAAGAAAATCCTTTCAGTTCCAAGAAAATTTTTGTAGGTCAAACCCTATGGTCAAGAAAAGTAATGCTTATGTAAGTTATAGAAAAGAAATCCACTGATGTGGTTCAAGATCATCATTGATGGATATTTGGCAAAGTTCACTAATAATTCAGAAGTTGTTTCTAATGCATATTGGAGTATGAAATTAATTAGTTAGATTAGGTAAGGATCATCTTGAATTATCTAAAAATTATCATAATGATCATTATTGCTTATAAGTTAATCTAGTTCTAACATTTTAGGTGGTTTTTTAGGATCATCGAGATCTATTATTGCTTCAATTATATATATATATATATATTTTTTTTTGCTTTTAGAAAATGCAATTGGTTTGAATGATTGATAGGATGCTTTTAAACCCATATTTAACTACTGCATTATAATGATTTTTAGTTATTTGAGTTCTAAAAATATCTTTCATAGCAAACTTCTTTTGTGTGTGTATAGGCTGTATAGCAATGAGTTCAACAGTAACTTCTACAAAAGTTCTTATTTATTTTATTAAATTATCGACATGTTTATTGTTGACAATGCTCTTTTATACGTTAGAAAGGAATTGATATTATTCTTTGATATAATGCAGAAGAACTGCTGGACAAACCTACCGTGCAATCACTTGAAGAAATTCAATAATTCAAGGTTTCATTAAATTCATTGACATTATATTTGGTTTATCTTTAAAATGATTGAGGCCAAATTCAAGTTCTATTTTTGGTTCTTTGGTTGATCTTTAAAGCAACTATTGCCAAATTCAAGTGCACTTTTTGGTTCTTTGGAGAAATAAGAGGGGAGGGTTTTGATGGTGCCATAGAAATTTCAGTGGAAGTCTTCTCTCAGTTACTAAGTTGTCATATATGTAAATTAAGCTACTTATTGAAAAAAAAAAAAAAGTTTTGTAAATTAGGCTTGGTATTGAAAGTTCTTGCTTAGTACTGAGAGTAACAAAAAGCTATGTTCAGCAACTAAACTACCTTGAGTGCTCTTTCCAACTCTAGGATATGGTTTATATAATAGGCCTAAATAAATAGATCAATCATCACATACTTAGAAACAAATATGTAACTTTGCAATGTGAACTAGACATTTCACTTGTGTATCTCTTTTCTAACCACAAAATGTACCAATAATGAGAAGCACTATTTTGAAAGGTAGTGAGAGATTGTGTTTAGACCCCTTAACAGATTGTTTAACTCTAGTTTATTAACCAAATGATTACTTAGATTAAATTTCAGATCTAGGTTAAACACACATATATCATATCATGCAAAACAGCGGAAAAATAAATAACACCACGATATGATCACCTTGGAAAACCAATGAAACTAAACGTTTGTAGGTAAAACCTAGAGAGAATTTGACCTAGCTATTCACAAGGTAAACTAAATCCATTATAAGAGAATCAAAGTTTTTACAAAAGATTTAACCCTAAATCTAATGCTACCTCCAGCAGTAACTTACTGACACGGCCACGTGTAAGCTCCAAACCCACGAATTCCATCTCTTCTTGGATTTACAGCAACACAAGCACACCCTTACTTGTAATTGGGAGAACCCACTCAAAGGTTTCAGATCTCCTTTTCTTGTTGATCTTGATGCAGCAACTAGTTCTACCAATCCTTGATTATAGTTTAAGCTCCAGTAGAATCTTGTGTAGTTAGAAGGTACAAAATCTCTCAAATTTCATAAAGAATAGCACACAGGTCTTCTAAAAAGTCTTCAAAATGTGGTTAGAGTCTCCCTTTTATATGTGGAGAAATTTAAGTGAAACCCCAAATATTTTCGTAGAGATTGGACTGAAATAAACTTCTGCAAAAAACTATTTCTGTGATTTTCGATCAGTCAAGCCTAATTCTCGATCGGTCGAGAAAGGCAGAACTTGACTTCTCCTTTTTTGCAATTAGCTGGACTTCAAATCTTGAAACACACTTCTTTAAGCATTGCCTAAACACTTAGACTATGCATGTTTTGCTCTCGGTTTGCCAACACAATACAATCATGATTCCAAACATTTAATCTAAATCTATAAAACCTAACAAGTAGCTTAATTGGAACATAAATGTGCTTTGCCAGAGGAGAAAGGATTTTATAAATTTTTAGCTTTCATCAGTATAAAGGAAGATGATACAAAATTGAATAAATAAGTTCTTGAACATTTTTCTGAATTTTCTTGTGTATCGCATGGATTAACGACTAATATATTATATAATAAAAATTGGGCTTAGAAGACTTGATTGTGCCAAGTGGCTTCACCAAATTACAGATTTTTTTTATTTTAAAAAAATAATTTTTTTTTGTTCTTATCTTTTTCTCCTATAATTTTTAAGTTGATAAAAGTTTCAATTTGATTACCATCCAAATTCTTCATCTAATCTTTTTATTATTAAATAAATTATCTTTATATTAATACTTAAATTATATTACAGTCATAAGAATAAAAGCAGCAACGTTATTGGAAAAACAAAAGATAGAAGTTTTTGTTTATACTGATTTACCAATAATGTTTTGGATAAAGTTAAAAAAAAAAATTATAAATAAGGTAATAAGTATTTGAGTTTAAAGTAAACACATTTTCTTGCTTCTCAAAAAAAAAAAAAAGTATCTATATATAATAAACATTTGTTCTTCTAAAACAAAATAACGTTTGTTTGTTTGTTTTTTTTTTATCAAAAAAAAAAAAAAGATTCCAAAAAAGGTTTTTTTTTTTTTCTTTCTTTCAATTCATATGACCTTTTTTTTTATGGAATTTATGAGATAGCGACAAATAAATTGATTAGAAATCTTAATTCCAATAGTATTTAAATTCTACACCAAATGAAAGTCTACCTATGTATTGATATATGAGAAATGCTATGTCCATAATATATTCACAACAAATCGTAAATGACAGGTTGTTACTGGTTATTATTGTTAGGGTAAAAATGTAATCTCAGAGGTAGGTTCAAATTTGAACCAATAACAACTAACCACTTGCGATTTATTGTAAAAATGTTGTAGACATAACACTTTTCTTAATATATATATATATATATTTATATATATCATTTTTGAAGTGAAGTTTATTTCAATATATGAATGCCTAAATCCCATGACAATGCAGGTATGCGTTCTTTCTTCATTATTATTTTTTCATTTTGTTTTAGCTATTTTTCTTTAACTTCAAAAAAATTACTAAAAACTTCTCGCATACATTTTAACCCAATTCATAATATTAAACTTTTATACTCATTTGTTCTCTTCTACAATAACTGGTTCATGTTTTAGTTACATACTCGCACTTTCATCTCTCAAAGTGATAGAGAAAACAAATAGATTTATTCTTTATTCGTTTTTTTACATTCATATCTTAATTTACGATTTGTGTTAATTTCTTAATTTTAAATTATGAATAACTTTGATTATACTTTTTATATTGAATATAAATTTTTGTTTATAGGTTTTTGGTTGTGTTACATTCTTTAGAAAAAAGTATTAAAATTAGATTAAAGAGTTTATATAAATTTGGCAACAGAGCTAGAAAGATAAGCCTAAGCATTTACTAATAATAATTTTATCAGTAACTTTTTATTAACATGATTTAAAAAAAATTCAATAAAGTGTTAAATTATTAACATGATTTAAAAATCTACTAAAACTTTTTTAAGGGATTAGTTTAAAATTATTTCAAAGTAACTTTCTAGTTACTAACTACTATGCGCTAACTTCTAACTACCAAAACCCACAATTGAAATATTAATCCGTATGAGATACCACTTCCAAAGATTAATATCTTATCTATTATATATAATACGCTAACCTTTTCTTTTCCTCAAAAGAAGTGTATCTCTCTCTCACCGCAAAGCAAACGAATTATAACAAGAATTAGTTAGACAAGTGTAAGACTAAACCATCTATTTTCTACAATAAATGTTAAATTTAGATCCCTTTTTGTGCATATAAGCACACATGTAGCATGCAACGCACATGACTTAAACTTGAAGTTTAAACTTGGTAGGGTGAAACTCACTCAAGTTTTAGTATTTTCTTCCATACTTTCAAGAACAAAAATTAAATTCTCATGTGAGTCTCTCTCTACTTCAAATTTTTAAATGTTTAGTAATTTAGATTGTTCTTAATATTAAATTACCGATTGTCGTAAAAACTTAAGTTTGTAGGAAATTGTAAATTTAATCACTTAACCATAAGTCTAATATTCCTCCTCACTTGTGGGCCTAAACTTCCCCTTAATAAGTGGGAGCCCAACAAGTGGGAATTTGACATTTTAAATAGGAGGTAGAGTAAAGCCAGGGATCAAACTCAGGATCTCCTACTTTGATACCATGTTAAATTATCGATTGTCCCGAAAGTTTAAGCTTGTAGAAAATGGTAAATTTAATCACTTAACCATAATTCTAACACTTAATTATTGAATCAAGGTTTCTACTTAAACATGATTTCAATTATTGTTTTGGATAGCTTTTAACTATTAAATTTAAGAATTTTCTGTTTAAATATATGTGATTAATTGAGCCTTAAAGTTCAATGTGTTATTAAAAATCATTATATATATATATATATATATATATATATATATATATATATATATATATATAGAGGTACCTCTACAATCTTCCATTCAATTATATATACACACACATGTGTGCGCATTTGGGTCCAATGCTTTTAGTGCAATGGACCTGGTCGGATGATGACACATGTCCAAAAATGGACATGTGTCACAATCCCAATGGGTCTAGTGTCATTGAACACTGGACCTAATCTAGACCCTTGGATTTTTTACCAATCGTCTTTTTAAATATTGATTTTTTTTTTCAAATCTTTTTTTGCAAGGTGATTTTTTTTTTTAATTTTAATTTTTTACCTTTGCATGTGTTTCTATGGTTTTAAGTTCGATGTTCTTCGAATGGTCAGGGAAGGTGGGAGGGGATTTGGAATGGTTAGGCAACTTAGGCCGCTTTGAATTTCTTTTCAAAATCTTGAATTCAAGTTTCATAGACAAAATCAAATTCATCACTGGTCTCCACAGGATCTTTCACAAAAATTAAACATAAGATTTTACAATTTTTGCTTCTGTTTTTTGTCAAAGATCTGAATTGGATAACAAATTTAACGTTCTGCAACAAAACGTATTAACAAGAATCAATATTTCTTTGTCAGTTCAGATCTAATGTTTGAGAGTGGATTTTAAATTTAATTTTTCTTCGAAGAAAAAGAATTTTTTTTGAATAGAGAGAGAGAGAGAGAGAGAGAGAGAATTAATGATTATGATGATGAGAGCAAAAGGGGTGAGTTATGGTGAATTTAATTGAGGATTAATTCTGTATCAATATAATTGGCGAAGGATGAGATTATTTTAATTGTTAATTCTATGCTATTGTGGAGTAATTCGTGATAAAAGCGGGAATTGATTTACATCTCTAGCATTTTTGAGCTTGGGATCTGAATTTGGCGAAGCTTTGTTTGGAAGCTAAGAAAATCGGACTGGATTTGAATCATTTTTTGTTTTTGTCTTTAATTTCTTATTTAGATGTTGACTTGGCATTTCTTGACTGTTAATTGATTGTTTAATAGAGAATATTATTTTATTTGCTATGTAGGTGTGAAATGTGCCAGTTGTACATGTTGTGTGACACATAAGTATTTTCCGTTAGTGATCGAGTTAACAGTAGAGACCAAATTGATTCAAAATTGAAAATAAAATAGAATAAATTGACTGTTACTGAAATGTAGTGACCAAATTAATTGTGACCCAAAAATGTAGAGACCAAAACGGTGTTTTGTCCTAAAATTATTTCCTCCATCTAGATTGATTATATGGTATGGTGTAGCTAATGTTTCATGTCAAAAATGGTTATTGGGAATAACATTAACTTGATGTTATGCTCAAACTTAAATTCATGATCTATGTACCAATTCAACCCTACAATGTCATTAATATCATTGTGTTAGAGGATGAAGGTTAGATGTATCATATGACCAACAGTCATTGTGTATCTTGCTAAGTGTTTTTTTTTTTTTTTTTTTTGAGTTTTGACTCCTTAATCTTTCTTATACAAGCTTTGGATATTTGACATGGTGGTAATGCATGATTAATATGTATAATTATCATAGGGAGTGATCTATAAGTTTAATAAAAAAAAAGAGTGATCCATAAGTTGGTAGGCTTATATTATTAATGCCATTGTCTTGGAGAAACAAGGTTAGATGTACCATGTGACCGATAGAGTCATTGTGCCATGATTAATAATTTTTTTTTTATATACAAGATAGAATTTCTACTCTAGCCTAATCTAAGTGTATATGTATGTGAAGCTCCTTCCTGGAAACTTGAACCCCGGCTCTTGCCCCCCACACCCCACAAACACTTATACCTGTGAAGTGATCATCGCACTAAGGGTATGCGGTGGTGCCATGATTTGTAATTGAATTTCTATTTCTTGTTTTGACTCCTTCCCTCCATCTTTCATATATCAACTTTAGATAGTTTGACATGGTTGTAATGCATGCTTAATATGTATAATTATGACAAAGTATAATAATTTGTATAAAATAAAAATTATGGCATATTGTCAGTTACCTATATCCAACTTCATTAATCTCTCTTTCTTTGTTTATTAGGCATATGCCTCATTTTGAATAAATTAGAGAAAAAAAAAATTATGTGCGACATTTTAATAACTTTTTTTGATCACCGCGCACCCTTGGTGCAGTGGTCACTTCACAAGTATAAATGCTTGTGGGGTGTGGGGGCAAGGATCGGAGTTTAAGTCTTCAGGAGAGAGCTTCATACACATATACACTTAGATTAGGCTAAAGTAGAAATTTTATTTTGTATAAAAAAAAAAACTTTTCTATGCATTGCACGGGTTTAAGTCTAGTTCTTTACAATGCCCATGACTTCCTTTGTACAAAAAAAGAAGTTGCTATTAATATATTTATTTTAATAAATGATATATAGAAGTAGGAAGTAGCTATTAATTATATATATATATATATATACACACGGTAATTCCACAATACCCCCAAAAAAGGAGGCGTACGGAACCCACTAGCAGGTAACTTGCTATACTAGGTTACTTTTTTCTCACATTTGATGGTTCCATCCTCACATTGTACAGTTCCAACATCACATGTAACAATTATTTTCTCACATTTGATGGTTCCCTTACTCTTTTTTTTCTTACATTTGACGATTTCATCCTCACATTATGCAGTTCTAACATCACATGTGATAGTTCTTTTGTCACATTAGGTGGTTCCCTTACATTTTTTATCACACTTAATGGTTTCATCCTCACATTGTGCAGTTCCAACATCACATGTTACAGTTCTTTTATCACATTTGGTAGTTCCCTTACTTTTTCTCACATTTGACGATTCTATCCTCATATTGTGCAGTTCCAACATCACATGTGATAGTTCTTTTGTCACATTGGGTGGTTCCCTTACTTTTCTTATCACACTTGACGGTTCCATACTCACATTGTGCAGTTCCAACATCATATTTGACAGTTTTTTTTTCACATTTGGTGGTCCCTTATTTTTTTTCTCACATTTGACGGTTCCATTATCACATTGTGCAATTCCAATATCACATTTGATAGTTGTTTTGTCACATATAGTGGTTCCTTTATTTATTTTTCTCAAATTTGATGGTTCCATTGTCACATTAAGCAGTATCAACATCACATTTGACTCTATTTTATCACATTCAGTGGTACCCTATTTTTTATTCTCAAATTTGACAGTTCCATTATTACATTGGGCAATACCAACATTACTTCTAACCGTACTTTTATCACATTTAGTGGTACCCAATTTTTTTCCTTACAATTGACAGTTCAATCGTCATAGTAAGCGGTGCCAATATCACATCTGACCATAATTTTCCATTTGGGCCCATCAATGAAGTCACTTTTTTACTTACTAATAACCACTCATCACAATAGTAATTTTATTAATGTTATTGAAAAATTTAGATCTAAAATCTAAAACCAAAAAAAAAAAAAAAGCATCCCAAGAAATTAGCCCAACCATAATAATTACTCTTGTTCACAAAAAACTTAGCTGAAATTATCTTGGTTTCTTCCAAAAATATTTGAACATACCAATTAACTTTCTACGTATCTCCCTTGGTAGCTTCCATCACATTGAGGGGCATACCTCCCTATAGAATAACATAGTTGAGGTCACTTTCTTGATGTTTATATTTTTATTATTTATGTATACTATAAAGCCGAAGATGTATAACCTTATGTGCTCTCTAATTGTCCTTTTGTAACATCTGCAACTTAATCATAGTTGTGTGCTTATTGTGGTGTCTATGGTTGGAAATAGGGTGACTATACAATTAGCAAGTTAGGCAAAAAATCCAATATAAAGATGGTTGACAATTTTAAAAATTTCAGTAAACACTTGAATTGAAACTACAGATCCAATATGAAATAGTCATCAATCAAGGCTACTACACTAGGTTTTATATTTTTTAGGCATTTTCATTAGATCCACGAATGCGGAAGTGTCAAATGACTGTGTCCAACAAGGATATAACCACCCCAACTAAAGTGTCCATGCAATTTTGTTTCATAAAATTATTATTACTTTTAAACCCATCAAAACCAAAATAAACATCACAAAAAATTTCCACAATAACAAAAATTACTAATAGAAAAGCTAAAACAATTAAGCACAATTGACCAATTTTACCAAAAATGAACAACCAGTCCTTTTTTAAAAAAATTATCAAAATAATTTTGTCATTGAGAGTTTAGCATATCGACCATAATGATAAGTGTGAGCCTCATTTGAGTCAGCAGAGCCACCACTAGCTAAGTCTGAGAGAGCCCTAATAGCAATGAAATGTTTTCGTTGTTGAAGACTTATCGGTGCCACATAGCACTTATCTCTCTCTCTCTTGCTCTCTCTCTCTCTCCCTCTCTCAGGGTTTCGCAAAATTTGTGCAAATTCTTCTTTCTAAAGCCATTTTGTATTTGTTCCTATAAAATATTGGAATGTGTAATCTAAACATAATTGGCTATTAAAAGGTCAATTTTCATCTCTACACTTTGTTCATTCATATCGGTGGTTGATAGTAGCCCTCACTAACTCCTTAGTGTAAGTAAGACCTATTTACTAGGATTTAAGACTAAGCCATATAATTTATGGCATTGTCTTCTTTTAGTTGCTTTAATCTTTATATCTCTCTTTGTCTCTGTCTATCTGTCTGTCGGTCTCTCTCTCTCTCTCTCTCTCTCTTTCTCTCTCTCTCTCTCTCTCTCTCTCTCTCTCTCTATATATATATATATATATATATATGATAGGCCAAGAATGTATTGACCCCTTCGGTAAACTAAATTAATGAATTAGCCAAGTGAATTAATTAGATTCAATTACATGCAATATACGTGGTAGCACAAACAAATCACCAACTTTGTTAAATGTGGCAGAAAATAAATTTGACATAGGTGATCTATTTACGAATGAGGAAAACCATCGAGGCAAAACCCCACTGGGTGAATTTAAGGTCACCACTCCCGAGAATCCACGATTATCAAAACAAGCGGTTACAAGTAAAGAAATCCCAATACCTTATACCAACGTACAGTTATACCAATGTACAGTTGAACCCTTACTCCAATACCCAATTAGACTTGTGATATAGTGACAATCTCTCCTTTCGATGCACGATTCCTAGTATGTGACTAACCAATCAATGCACGGATCCAGTATGTGGCTTACACACTAACTTGAAAAAGATGTTGGCTACAAAGTTCTTCAGTTTATCCACATGATGAAGATCTAGAAGCTTCTTGGTTATAAAACTCTATGGCGTACAAATGCAGCAGCTTCTTTAAGAAAAAATGAACCAAGGAAAATCGTCTCCGGTCGCAATATATGTGTAACAACAAGCGCAGCAACCCCAAGATGACCCTTAAAATAATCCTTATATATGTCTAGGGTTGTGAGAAAAGACACCCTACACAAATAGCTTGGATATGCGTGAAAAAACAAATCTAGAAATTTGTTTTTCGTAATTCTAGATAGATAGGCTATCTGTCGAGCTGCTATCAAGTTTCAGGCTAAAAGATGTAATTCTGAAACACTTAAAACAAAACTCATCAAGGCTTACATAAAGAAACATGTGTGTAAAGATAGAAAAAGACAACACATGGAGAGATAGCTGAAAAATGTAATAACAACCTCATCAAACATATATATATCAACAAAGAATACAAGGTTTGCTATCACAAAGTAGTCACAAGACCAATGTACAAGAACAAGGTATCTAAAAGATAAAGAAAAGAAAAGATAAATAAGCCCTCACTACATCCCTAAAAAAAACACTCCCCTTAACAAAAAGGTACTATGCTAACTCTCCTCCTAGAGACATGACTACTCTCATACCCAAAACTACTTCCCCTTTTTGTCATGAATGACAAAGGGCAAGTTACTGTGAAGCAATCATCTCCTCGTCACTGGAAGAGCTAGCATCCTCATACTCATCATCATCATCATCACCGGAGCCAACATCATCACCCTTATCCTCTGAAGCCTGTGGAGATGTAGAGGGAGAAGCAACGAAACCACCCATGATAACCTGTCGTTGTGCGATATGACCAATACGGGTGTTCACCTGATACAACTCAGAAGTGAGTGTATCAAGGCAAGCATCCATGTGCTCAAGCTATGCCATGATGGCCTCAAGAGTTACACCACCTGCGAAAGAGGAAGGTGATGAGGTGGATGGAGTAGAACGGGTTGGAAGAGTCACCGTCTTGGTTCGTGGCCGCTTTGGTCGAAGTTAAGCCTCATTCCATCGAAAAGTCCCAGCGTCAATGGCACGCATGATAGAGAAATGCTCAGAATCAGGAAAGGAGACGAAAGAGTGGCGAATGATCCTCATGATAGCAGAAGGAAAGATAAGCATATCACAGGTCACCGTATTCTTATAGACATCGATAAGAGAGGTGATGAAATGAGAGGGAAAGTCTATAGTAAAGTCCTCAATGAGGGATAACAAAAAGCGAGCACGAGGCTTAGTAATAGAATTATAGCGAGACAAGGGATATAGAACAAATGTCATCACCATATTCAAGAACCTCAGACCTTTTGCAATGCCTGAGCATGAGGTGTTTTGACGCCTACCCCATGATGAAAGTGTCTCATAGAAGAGAAAGAGAAGTTTGTCTTTGGACATAATCCTCAAATGGTAACAACTGGGGTAATCAGGATGTGATTCCCTTGAAACATGTAGCACTTTGGAGATAAGCTCTGGAGTCACTACTATACGAGTACCTCTAACAAAAGTGGAAAACTAAGGTTCCGAAGAATCGAAACCTGCATATTGTAGTAAAACTCCTGTATGATTATAGCGGGATAGCTTATTAGTATCTCACATAGAGATTCCCAACCCCGTTTGTGTATGACAGCTAGAAGAGATATATCGAAAAAATCTGATAGGATAACGTGGTGCTTCGAATGAATGCCATGATTGGATAAGTTCTTCGAGAAGTCCTTACGAGCCTTCTCATCACGCAACTTGACATGGTGAGGAGTGGAGTCAAAAGGTGATGCCCCGAAATGAAGAGGGTTCTGGGACGGAGTAGACTTATGCTTTGGTGCCATTGCGCAGATTATCCGAGAGAAAGAGAGAGAGAGAGAGAGAGAGAGAGAGAGAGAGAGAGATAGAGAAGCAGAAAATCACCAATCAATAGATATACCAAAAAGAAAGGAAAGAATGGTACGTATGCATGAAAAATGCATGATCATGTGACGTGCAACAAGAATATTATCATGGGCTTAGCCCAATCCAAACCTACCAGCACACAAGGTTCCAACAAAGAAATCACACATCTATAATGTATGAAACATTGTGAAAATGCAAATGTGATGCAATGCATGAGCATATAGGATCATTTAAACAAAACCCAACCCAAAAATTTCACAAATAACTCATCAATTTTGAAAAACCCCAAAATATTTTCAAAAACCAAAAACCTAGGTCTAAATGTATGAAATGCAAGAAGAAAGATTGAAAACAAGATCATACCAGTGAAAAGAAGATCACTCTAGGCCGAAAATTAATTGGGTTTGAGGTTTAGAGACAGAGAAAAGTGTTTGGGGAGGTGAAGAGACAGTTCCTGTCAAGAGAGAATGAGAGAAATGAAATCTAATTTTGCGCTGAAGCTATTTAAAGAAAATGCGTCTCGATGGATCGAAAAGCATTGAGAATCTGTCCGCCACTAAATCTCAACAGATAACTTTGTCGAGGTGCTGTTGAGAATCTGTCGATGGCAAAGAACCTCGATGGATCAAACAGTTGTCGAGAAGCTATCGGCCAGACAGAAACTCTCTCGATGGATAAAGAATTTGTTGAGAAGCTATCGAGACAAATTCTAAAATAGCTTGATGGATTGAAGATGCGATAGAATCTGTAGAGAAACAAAAGTTCAAGGGTCTCGATGGATAGATATTTGTCGAAAGGTGTCGAAAAGCTGTCGAGCTTGATAAAAACAAATTTTTCAAAGAGGAGAAAAACACAAAAGTGAATGCAATCAAGCAAGAGCTCAACCAAAGATCCAATCAACACGTTAAGCTCTCAAAAACACTCTTAACAAGAAGATAGATAACTCTGTCGAGGTGTTGTCAAGAATCTGTCGATGTCAAAGAACCTCGATGGATCAAATAGCTGTTGAGAAGCTATCAGCCATACAAAAACTCTCTTGATGGATCGAAAATTTGTTAAGAAGCTATCGAGATAAATTCTAAAATAGCTTGATGGATCAAAGATGTGATAGAATCTGTCGAGAAACAAAAGTTCAAGGGTCTCAATGGATAGATATTTGTCAAAAGGTGTCGAGAAGCTATCGAGCTTGATAAAAACAGATTTTTCAAAGAGGAGAAAAACACACAAATGAATGCAATCAAGCAAGCACTCAAACAAAGATCCAATCAACATGTTAAGCTCTTAAAAACACTCTCAATAAGAAGAATGTAAAGCATTTAAGATCCAAAACACACACACATACACACTAAACAAGTCTAACCAATTTTATATTTCAAAAACAAGTCATGACAAATTAGTGAGCATACATTAACACATGTATTCCTTGTGATGGCCAAATTTCATTATACCTGCACATGTATCAAAAGTAGCAAGGAATTTTGTGTGTTGTGTGTGAAAACATTGCAAAATTGCACAAGTTTCTCATGTTATGGCAATTTGAGATATGAGAAAATCAATTTAACTCACACACAATCATAACTGCTTGATGGGAACCATCACCTTTGAGGTACATCATATAACTCCACATCTTTTAGAAACATGCTTGCAACCGTATTTAAAAGTATTTTGATTCTTTTTGCTTTTACATTCTTTTCATATTATTCTTTTGAGCATATCATGCTTGGGCATATAAGAGAGAGAAGAAAATATACAATTATGTTAAGCTTTTGATTGACATTGCACTTTTGCGATGCCGAAGCATACAGATGTCATTTCATGATTGGCAGGTATTAATGATGAGATGGTTATTTATGCCTTTCTCTAAGGATTTTTTAGTCATTCTCATCAAAAAGAGTGATATGAGTGTTAAGTACAAGAGATTACTTAATCTTATCAAAAACATGAGCTACAAAGCTCACTTTTTTAGTTGTGCATTGAAATGCTCATCTAAGTTATGGAAGATACTAAGTTTAGAAAACCTAGTTTCAATGGCCATCCAAGGTACATAAGTACCAATGTACACAAAACACACTGTTTTTGTATTTTTCTGATTTTCAATTTTTTTTATTATGAAAAACAAAAATAAAGCAAAATTGAAAACAAACAAACAAAAACATGTTAAACAAAGCATAGCATAAAAACTAGACTGACTCAAGCAAGACAAGAAAGCAAAACACACAAGTAATGCAAAAATAGAGAGAAAGAGAGAAAGTGACTAAATCACCTTAAGCCTTTTTCCTTCCACACCTTGGAAGTACTTTTCCTTTATGCGAACCCTTGAATCGAAGGTCAGGGGGAAGAATTGAAATCGTTCAAGTTTGAAAGGAACATGAGGGCCTGATTAGCTTCATCAACCTTCGTAGAGAGCTCTTCTCGATTGAGTTCCACATCACTTAACTTCTTGGTGGTCAGCCTATATAATTTCTTGTGCTTTTCTAAGACCTTGTATAATTTTGCATAGGTCGCATGGATGTCCTCTTGTTCATCCATTTTCTCAAAGTTAGATTCCACCAAGTCCACTTCTTCATCCACATCTTCAACAATCCCCTCAATAGGATTTACTGTGGCATTTGAGGCATTCAAAATTCCCTTGCCAAAATTCCCTTGCCATCATTGTCTTCTGAATCATCCTCAAGATCAGTGTCACTTAAGGTGGTAGCAAGGGCTTTGCTTTTCCCAATGGTCTTGAGATAAGTTGGACATTCTTGTTTCATATGTCCAAAGCCTTGACATCTGAAGCACTTTGGTTTGGAGGGTGTAGTGTACTAACCGTCATCCCTAGCATCCTTCTTCCCTTTATCTTGACTCTTGAATTGTGAAGCACTGGATTGCCTTCGGTCCTTGTCAAATCCTTTCCCATTGGAATTCTTCATAAACTTTTTGAACTGCATTTTGATATAGGATTTCATCTTAGAATCTTCATCATCGGAAGACTCATCGATGTCATTGCTTTTGGCCTTCAATGCCATGCTCTTGCTCTTGCTTGACTTCTTGATCCTAGAAAAACCCAATTCATAGGTTTGCAAGTTGCCAACCAACTCTGTCAAAGGAATTTGATCAATGTCCTTTGATTCCTCAATGGCGGTGATCTTGGCATGGAATCTCTCTGGAAGAAATTTGAGTACCTTTCTCACAATCTTGGGTTGAGAAATGGTTTCCCTAAGATTAAAAGCAGAGTTCACTATGTCCTTTAGTTTGGCATAGAACTTGTCAAATGACTCATCCTCTTCCATCTTAATTTTTTCAAAGCTTGTGGTAAGCCTTGGAAGCTTTGAATCATTGACAGCCTTAGTTCCTATATCTGGAAGATGGTCCATGCTTCCTTAGCAGTTTCAGTGGAGGATATCTTCTTGAATTCCTCATTCGTGACCGCACTGAATAAAACATTCAATGCTCTAGTATTGAAATTTGCCACTTTCGTCTTAACATCATCCCAATCAGCCAGCACTTCCTTTGGCTTGATCCAGCTTATCTCCACAGCTTGCCATACCTTCTCATCTAAAGACTGCAAGAAAGTTCTCGTGCGTACTTTCCAGTATGCATACTTATTGCCATCAAATAAAGGAGGTATAATCAAATATTGTCCTATATCCATGACAAACAGGGTTTAATGGATCACACAGCAAAGATTAACTATAATCAGAGTGTGCTTGCTCTGATACCACTTGATAGGCCAAGAATGTATTGACCCATTTAGTAAACTAAATCAATTAATTATCCATGTGAATTAATTATATTTAACTACATGCAATACGCGTGATAGCACAAAGAAATCACTAACTAAGTTAAATGCAACAAAAAATAAATTTGACACAAGTGATTTGTTTATGAATGGGGAAAACCACCAAGGTAAAACCTCACCGCGTGAATTTAAGGTCACCACTCTTGAGAATCTATGATTGTCAAAACAAGCGGTTACAAATAAAGGAATTCTAGTACTTTATACCAACCTATAGTTGAACCCTTACTTCGATACCTAATTGGACTTGTGATATAGTGACAATCTCTCCTTTCGATGCACAACTCCCAGTACATGACTAACCAATCGATGCACGAGTCTAGTACACAGCTTATGCACCAACTTGAGAAAGATGTTGGCTACAAAGTTCTTCAATTTATCCACACGATAAAGATCAATAAGCTCCTTGGTTACAAAACCCTACGACGTACAAATGCAGCAACTTCTTCAAGAGAAAGATGAACTATAGCAAATCATCTCTAGTTGCAATATATGTGTGACAACAAGTGTAACAACCCTAAGATGGCCCTTAAAATAATCCATATATATATATATAATGTTGTGAGAAAAGAAACCCTACACAAATAGCATGAATATGCGTGAAAAACAGATCTAGAAATCTAATTTTTGTAATCCTCAATAGATAGGCTATTTGTCGAGCTACAGTCGAGCTTCGGGCTTAAAGCTTCTTTTAAATCTCGATAGATTCAATTTGTTGAGCTTTAAATTACAACACTTCTTCACTTGTTTTTTGAACAGATTTGCATGGCTTTAACTCTTGACTTGAACAATAAGTTGCTTGAAGACTTAAACCATCCTAGATCTACCCAATTACAAGTAAAGTGTGTTTTGTTAAAGGATTAGCCAATTCTAAATGACATATATACATAACAATTTCCACATATGTCCTAACAATATATATAATCGTTTTAGAAGCAATTCCGATAGTCTCTATTTCTTGTATTTCTTGGTGAAGTTGTTTTATAAAGTCCAAGGATTCTGACATATGATAGTGTGATAGCTTTAAAAGACTCAAAATGGTTGGCTTGGTAACACTTGGATTCTTGTAATGGTCAAGGCATACCTCCTTCTAAAACGACATAGTTGAGGTCACTTTCTTGATGTTTATCATTTTCTAATTAACATTAATGTGTGAGATTAATATTGATATCTTAATTAGTTAATTAATTGTTTATTTATTTATTTAGTTACAGTCATGGAGGATTAGACTTTTTGTTTTAATTTAGCAGCCTTTTTAATTTCTTAGACTTGTTGGACTTGTGATACTTATTTCTTGGACTTGTTGGATTTATTTTATTTTTATGTTTAGCAAGTGATTTTAGCTATGATTTATTGATTTATGATAAAATGGATATCTTACCTAGGTGATTTATTGATTTATAATCTTAGCTATGATTTATTGATTTATAGATTTATAATTTACAGGTAATTTATTGATTTATGATTAATAGTCTATGATTTGGACTAATTTAGCATTTGGACCACGTTATATGGGCTTGAATCTTCATGTCATAGGGCTTGAATCTAGGCAAAAATGAATTTGGGCTTCAATTCAAAATTTTTTTTGGTTGGGCCATGATTTGGGCTGCGGATTAGGCCCAAATCTGGTTGGGCTAACCATGGCCTGGAAGGGCAGGGCTAGGCCCCGCATAAAAAATCTGTTTAATAAACGGGTCGAGTTCGAGTACCAGGTAGGTATGAAAAAACCCAGCCTGTTGCCATTCCTACTTTTGTCACATTCGATGGTTCCCTTTTTTTTCCTCACCAATCATCATAATACCCTTGAAACCTAAAAAATGATTGAAATACTCTTAGAACTAAAAAAATTATAGAATCAACTTAAAACTTAAAAAAATAAAGAGACAAAATTACTATAAACCCAAAAAATGACCTAAATAACCACAAACCTTGCAAAATGACCAAAATACCCTTAAAACAAAAAAATTGACCGAATGACCCTCAAGACTGAAAAAAAAGGCCAAAATTACCACAAAACCTAAAAAAATTATCAAAATGACAACGAAACCTAAAAAATGACCAAAATACCCCTAGGAAAACAAAATGACCACATGACCTTGAAACTTAAAAAATGACCGAAATTACCATAAAACCTAAAAAATGACTAAAATAACCACAAAATGTAAAATATGACCAAAATATCCTTAGAAAAGAAAGTTACTATAATGCCTTCTATATGTAGAGAATATCTAATAATACGCTTAGAAACTTAATAAAGACCAAGATACCCTTAGTTAGGGGTGTGCATGGGTCAGGTTGGGTTGGGTTGAAAAGTTTTTTCAACCTAACCCACCATGGTGGGTTAAAAAAAATCCAACCCAACCCAACCCATTATAGTGTTGGAAAAACAATGTTTGTATAGCTTACAAAACATGCAACAAAAAATTAACGGATCTACTTCATTTGCAATTGATAACATGTTCTATGTAAATTTCAGAAAGCAAGAGCAAAAGAGCGTACCTTAGTGTGATGAAATTCAAAAACCAAAGATTAGAAGTACTTGGGAACACTTTTAATCTTCACTCCAATTCCACTTCCGCCCAAGAAGTGTGGTCTCTCAATCGGTTTACACGTATGTGTTCAAGGGAGAATAAGAGAGTGACTTACACTCACATGTACACTATTTCATTCCTTTATGAAAATATGTATGTTCCTCTCCTTATATCTAACGGATTATCTAATTGGGATAGTCATTTGGGCCATTCCAATTGAGCTTTAGTATAAGGCTTGGAGTGGGACCAAAAGGGAACAAATAAGATTTTAGCTCCAATAGGCCTTTGGATTTTCTGTCAACTCTTGACAAGTCCAAAGTTACCATTAATTATATTTAATACCACTTTATAAATATAATTGCACTCTAGGCCTTATTAATAAATTATATCCCAAGACTTTATTATACATGCAACCCCTTCATTAAAATATTTGTAGTAATACAAAGTCATGAATATTGACTGCCGCTTTGAAGATTACTACATCTTAATCCTTGATTACCTAGTTTAATCCTTTAAGTTATTCATCACATATTTATGAAATCCAATTTCATAAAGATATACTTTAGTAACTTCTTACTAAAGTAGTTAGACCTATTTATGAAATCCAATTTCATAAGAAGACCAACTTAACTAATTTCCTCTAATTTAACCATTTATATACACATAGAACTACAGCAAGCATGAACAAATCAAAAGAAATTATATATTATAACATTGAGAGGAAATAAATGAAAATAAATAAATAGAGAGAAAAGAACCATCCATTTTCTCCAAACCTCCAAACCAGACATCATTGGAACTCTATTGGCCTCTAGCATCCTAGAAACTTCCAAACCAGAATCATAAGCTCTAATAAAATGGTCTTCAACATCCTTCAGTGCCTCCAACATTTCCCTCCCGTCAACGGGTGTATCAATCACTCTAAAACTTAGCTGGGACGAATGACGGAGGATATCATTAATAATGTGCCCCTATGAAGATTGTTCTATAGAACCCTATCATTATAATGTTAATTTTACTTAATTAATTTGAGAAGATTTTGGTAGACAACCCGCTTGGATCTTTGTTCCCAAATCATCACAGGTAACTAGCAAACATATACCCCAAAATACCCAAACCAAATCAAGTTGAAATGCCTAAACAAATTAAAATAAAATAAAGAAAAGAAGAAAAAAAAATCCAATTCTTACACAAGACCTAGCTTCTCAACACTAAAATAATCAAATCTAACCTAAAAAAAGAAATACCCAAATCAAATAAATAAATAAAGAAAAACAGCTTCTCAAATACTAAACAAAATTCTCACTAGTAGTAGTGGCGAACGATCTAACGGTGGTGAATGGTGAGCGGCGGCGGCGGAGGTGGTGGTGGCTTGCCAAGTTT